>NC_044031.1:345086396-345413896 GCF_901765095.1 Microcaecilia unicolor | reverse complement strand
TCCTCCCCCTGCCTACCAATCAGCTCTCAGTGCCCACCCCAGGCGCATCACCAAAGCCCCTACCCCCCCCCCCTTGGGCACATCAACCCCCTAGCCACCCGCAGCCGCCAGTACAAACGCTGTCCGGCCACTGCTGCTTCTCCTGTGGAGCAGCAGCGGCCGGTACAAAAAGAAAAAAGCCAAAAAAAGATTTTTAACCTGAAACGCGGCTGCGTAGACAGCCATCTGGCATTGGCTGTCGTCTCTGCAGCCGCTCCTCCTCTCCCCTCCATGTCACTGCCCCTGCAGGAAGACCCCGGAGCAGCGCAGCAATGTCAGAGGGGAGAGGAGGAGCGGCTGCAGAGACGACAGCCAATGCCAGATGGCTGTCTACGCAGCCGAGTTTCAGGTTACAAATCTTTTTTTGGCTTTTTTACTTTTGGTACCGGCCACTGCTGCTCAACAGGAGATGCAGCAGCGACCAGACAGCGTTAGTATTGGCGGCTGCGGGTAGCAAGGGGGTTGATGTGCCCGAAGGGAGGGGTAGGGGCTTGGGTGATGCGCCGAGGGGGGAGGGGAGAGTCGCTGGACATGTGGGTGTGGGGGTGTGTGTGTATATTTATGTGTGTGTGGGGGTGTATATATATAGATAGATATATATATATATATATATATATATATATATATATATGTGTGTGTATGTCTGGTGTGTATATATATATGTGTGTGTGTGTGTATGTCTGGTGTGTATATATATATGTGTGCTTGTGTTTATATATATGTGTGTGTGTGTGTGTCTGGTGTGTGTGTATATATATATATATATATATATATACACACACCAGACACACACATATATATATAAACACAAGCACATATATATATATACACACACCAGACACACACACACACACACATATATATATAAACACAAGCACACACATATATATATATATATATACACACCAGACACACACACACACATATATATAAACACAAGCACACACATATATATATATATATATATATGTGTGTGCTTGTGTTTATATATATGTGTGTGTGTGTGTCTGGTGTGTATATATATATATATATATGTGTGTGCTTGTGTTTATATATATATATGTGTGTGTGTGTGTGTCTGGTGTGTATATATATATATGTGTGTGTGTGTGTATATATATATGTGTGTCTGGTGTGTGTATATATATATATATGTGCTTGTGTTTATATATGTGTGTGTATGTCTGGTGTGTATATATATATATATGTGTGTGTGTATGTCTGGTGTGTATATATATATATATATGTGCTTGTGTTTATATATGTGTGTATGTCTGGTGTGTATATATATATATATATATATATATGTGTGTGTGTGTTTGTCTGGTGTGTGTGTATATATATATATATGTGCTTGTGTATATATATATGTGTGTGTGTGTATGTCTGGTGTGTATATATATATATGTGTGTGTGTATGTCTGGTGTGTATATATATATATATATATGTGCTTGTGTATATATATATATGTGTGTGTGTGTGTATGTCTGGTGTGTATATATATATATGTGTGTGTGTATGTCTGGTGTGTATATATATATATATATATGTGCTTGTGTATATATATATATATGTGTGTGTGTGTGTATGTCTGGTGTGTATATATATATGTGCTTGTGTTTATATATATATGTGTGTGTGTGTGTGTCTGGTGTGTATATATATATATGTGTGTGTGTGTGTCTGGTGTGTATATATATATATGTGTGTGTGTGTGTATATATATATGTGTGTCTGGTGTGTGTATATATATATATATATATGTGTGTGTGTGTGTATATATATATGTGTGTGTGTGTTTGTCTGGTGTGTATATATATATATATATATATATATGTGCTTGTGTTTATATATATATATATATGTATGTGTGTGTGTGTGTGAGTGGAGGAGTGGCCTAGTGGTTAGAGTGGTGGACTCTGGGCAAGTCACTTAACCCTCCATTGTTCCAGGTACAAATAAGTACCTGTATATAATATGTAAGCAGCATTGAACCTGCTATGAGTGGGAAAGCGTGGGGTACAAATGTAATGGAAAAAAAATATATAAAGTTAAAAGTTCTAATACTGTGATTGTGAATCTGAACTATGCAAAAGTTAAAAATCTGTTCTTTCAGCATTTTATTTAACACTTGATCTTCTTTTGATAACATTTTAACACACAATCCTGCTTATTTTCGAAGGAGATCACCGGCCATCTTCCGACACAAATCAGGAGATGGCCAGCCATCTCCTAAACCCGGCCAAATCAGTATAATCGAAAGCCGATTTTGGCCGGCTCCAACTGCTTTCCGTCGTAGAGCCGGCCAAACTTCAAGGGGGCATGTCGGCAGGGTATGGAAGGCGGGACGGGGCAGTACAGGGGCGTGGTTAAGACATGGCCGGCTTCGGTCGATAATGGAAAAAAGAAGGCTAGTTTGGACGAGCATTTGGCCGGCTTCTCTTGGTCCATTTATTTTTAGGACCAAGCCTCAAAAAAGTGCCCCAATTGATCAGATGACCACCGGAGGGAATCAGGGATCACCCCCCCCCTTACTCCCCCAGTGGTCACCAACCCCCTCCCACCCAAAAAAACCTAACCCCCCCCCCCCCATTTTTTTCCAGCCTCTATGCCAGCCTGAAATGTCATACCCAGCTCCCTGATAGCAGTATGCAGGTCCCTGGAGCAGTTTTTTGTGGGTGCAGTGCATTTCAGGCAGGTAGACCCAGGCCCATAACCCCCTACCTGTTACACTTGTGGTGGTAAATGGGAGCTCTCCAACCCCCCCCCAAACCCACGGTACCCACATGTAGGCGCCCCCCTTTATCCCTATGGGCTATGATAATGGTGCACAGTTGTGGGGAGTGGGTTTTTGGGGGGATTTGGGGGGCTCAGCACACAAGGTAAGGGAAGTATGCACCTGGGAGCTATTTTTGAAGTCCACTGCAGTGCCCCCTAGGGTGCCCGGTTGGTGTCCTGGCATGTGAGGGGGACCAGTGCACTACAAATGCTGGCTCCTCCCAGGACCAAATGCCTTGGATTTGGCCGGGTTTGAGATGGCCGGCATTAGTTTCCATTATCGCTGAAAACCAATGCCGGCCATCTCTAAAGCCAGCCTAAATGTTGAGATTCGGCTGGCTCTGACCGTATTATCGAAACGAAAGTTAGCCGGCTATCTTGTTTCGATAATACAGTCGGGACACCGCTTTACGGGGCCGGCCATCTACATGGCCGGCGCCGTTCAATTATGCCCCTCAATGTCATCACAGATGATGTCAGCAAGTAATTAAGGGGATCTTTTACTAAGCTGCGGCAGAAATCAGCTGGTGGTAAACACTGAGATGCCCATGGCATCTCGGCATTTACCGCCAGCTGACTATTGCAAGCTAAAAACGCTACCGTGGTTTATTAGAAGAGCACCTATGTCATGTTGGAAACTGAGATTTTGTTATGACAGTTTGTAAAAATCTCTTAAACAGACCCCTGGATTTCTATGTAATTTGGTATCAGTGACACAAACAGATGTCACTTTTTGCATGTAAAAGTTTCATTAATTCAGTACCAGTTTGAGTTTGTTATTGCAAAATGTTTAGAAGGCTTGTTTTTCTGGACTATGTATGTTTGTATATATAATATAAAAAATCTCAAAGCAATTCATGCTGCTCAAAAAGCAATTCTTAGAGATCTGCAGAAAATATAAGGGAAAGGGGGGAAGGGAAATGGGATTTGATATACCACCTTTCCAAGGTTTTTTTGCAACTACATTCAAAGCAGTTTACATATATTCAGGTACTTATTTTTTTGTACCAGAGGCAATGGAGAGTTAAGTGACTTGCCCAGAGTCATAAGGAGCTGCAGTGGGAATTGAACTCAGTTCCCCAGGATTAAAGTTCACTGCACTAACCACTAGATCACTATTGATTGTTTATCAAAAGTAAATACTTTTCATTTATTATGGGTTAGTTTTGCTTTCTTTGTAAGTCTGTAATTGGGGCACATTAACAAAAACATCCTGGTTACAATGTTTTTTTTTGCACAAAATAAGACTGGACCAAAATGTTTTTCTCTATATTATGTAGTCATGTCAATGAAAAAGCTTTGGAAACTGGGCCTGGTTCTGTTGGTGAAAGGAGCCTCTCTGCTTCCATTCTCCATTTGTTTACAGAAACCTGTTTTTCAGTTTCAGTATTGAGTGTTGTCTATTTTATTTTTTATTACATTTGTACCCCGCGCTTTCCCACTCATGGCAGGCTCAGTGCGGCAGGCAATGGAGGGTTAAGTGACTTGCCCAGAGTCACAAGGAGCTAGTCATACAACACTCAATAGCAACACAACAAACTGAAATGAAAACGCAAGAAGAGGAGGATTTTGCATATTACAAACACGATATCATTTTTCTACAATAACTGAACAAATAGAGTTGCAGAATTGGAGTAGTATGTGGTCATATTTTGTTAAAACAATCGAATGGCGCCAGTGGATTTTCTGAAATTGTTGCAGCCTGTATTCCAGTTCCGGCTTAAGGTGTTTCTAATTTCTTCTTTGATTATGCACGTAACCATCTTCTGTTCTCATAAACATACAATGGCTTTGCTCAGCCAGCCTTGTAGTAAAACTGTTTTCAAGCAAATCCAAACAATGTAACAACACCCCCCCCCCCCCTCAACAACACCATATTTTTCTGCTTGCCAAACTGCATGGGAGCATTGTCTGAGTGCAGTGTTAATATGGTAATTAGAATGAATATCTTACAACCTGGAGTTGGCTCCTGCTTAATAAGTGCTGACTTTGTTCTGGAAATGAACCAGGCCACACTGTTTTATTCAGAGTTTTCCTTCTTTGAGAAGTGGGTAACCTAATCTATGGTAACAGCATGGAAGAACTGTGTAATGGACCACAGAATAGTCTATTGCAGGCTTGGTATTTTGCTTCTCATGACTTTTTATTTAATCTGTTTTCTATATTCCAGCTAAGTGTAAACACCTTTTGCCAAACTAATATCTTGCTTGTAGAAGAGGGGCTTCTTTTAACCTACCAGGTACATTTAAGGAGATCAACTATGATATTTTTCATTTGGTCTGCAGTGCAGTAGTAGCCACTTTATAATGATACCAGACATATATTGCTGACCTAGTCCCTGGACTTTCTGCAAGTTAAAACAAAATTGTAGTTGTATCCCAAAAATGAACCTTAAATCACACTTGTTTATAGAACTGAGTGATGTGGTTTGTCCATAAACTATTTGGCTCTTACTGCACTGTAATTGCCCTATCTTGGAAACCATTTTGTTTTCCCCAAAACCTTTTTATTGTCAGATGTTTTCCATTCCTACCCTCCTGGCCGCTCCCCACCCCCAAATCATAATCAAGGTTATCTTACCAGAGGTTGTGACTGCAGATGAACACTGCGGCAAAATCCTAACTTCAGCGGTAAAACAATTGCTTCCAGACCTCCGCTGTTTCAACAAATAATAGAATTATAGTACATCATAGATTGGATTAAAACACTAACGCAATAGGTGTTCTGTAATGTGATCTTTTTTTCCTCTCTCTTTAATTCAGTTCTTAAATGATGCAAATTTTGAAGTTGCTTCTTTCCCATGAGCATACAGCGCCATGAAATCGATCATTTTTGATCTTCTGGTTAGTAGGCATTAGTAGGCAACATGGTGAGCCATTGCAGGGGCTGCAGACAGTGCACATTTTCTTGTCAGCTGAAAAATTTCATTTTGTTCCTGAGTCCTGCAAAATTCATAGAGACGGTTATTGTTTGCTTGAGCCACAGTATATACTTAAGCAGTCCTGGTCATATGAACCGCGCCGTGCTATTTACATATATATACCTTTATAAAAAAAATTAAACATGTAGCAGTAGGTTTTAAATGAAAAAAAAGAAATATGTAAGGAGAGTGGTCAGTGTGATTATAATCACATCATGCAGGGTCCATGGTTTCCATTTAGTGAAATTTCGCAGAGGGCAACTTCTTAAGGATCTCCCTGCTGTGCAGAGTGAAAAGCATGAACCAAGCAAAGACAGAATTCATCTGTGTTATATTTTACAGACAATGAAAGATCTACTCTTTTGTATGCCTTTTTAAAAATCCTCCATCTTATTTTATGAGAACAGCAGCATTTCCCCCACTTTCCTCCTGAACGGTCACCGCCCCATATATTGCTGTGCTATCTTTTTTTTTTTTTTTTTTTTTTAACCCAGATGGAATAAAATAGCTATCACAAATTCTGCATGCGCCATCTTAGCCTGTTATTCCCTTTATAATGTCAGATGTCCATTCTTTGGTTAAACCAGCTACTAAATAGATCAATGTAAGATCAATGTAAGAAGCGCTTTGGCTTTTCTAGTCTCATTGCCTTACTAGCTTTCTTTTCTTCCTGTTTTGTTTTCTTTGCCTTATTTCAAAAAAGTTTTTATGGATTAAGAAGCAGCTAATTTCTACTGCTGATGCTTTTTAGGAATCTTACTTATGAAAATAAAAAACAAAAATCAACGTAATGGAACAACTACAATAGAAGCAGAGGCTTTGAGATGCAGAATGTGCTTCTTGCTTCATCTGTCTCTCAATCTATCTATAACCATTTGTTGCCGATATCTGTGCTTTGAACTGTGTAACCCGAAGACATTTTAAGGGTAAATAGAATCACTGTGCTCGTCCTCCTCAGCATGCTATGCAGAATGAAATGTCCTGTCATTATAACTGTCCTGTAAGATTGCAAAGCCATGACAGATGTATAGTAACATAGTAGATGACGGCAGAAAAAGACCTGCACGATCCATCCAGTCTGCCCAACAAGATAAACTCATATGTGCTACTTTTTGTATATACCTTACCTTGATTTGTACCTGTCCTCTTCAGGGCATAGACCGTATAAGTCTGCCCAGCACTATCCCCGCCTCCCAACCACCAGTCCCGCCTCCCACCACCGGCTCTGGCACAGACCGTATAAGTCTGCCCAGCACTATCCCCGCCTCTCAACCACCAGCCCTGCCTCCCACCACTGTCTCTGCCACCCAATCTTGGCTAAGCTCCTGAGGATCCATTCCTTCTGAACAGGATTCCTTTATGTTTATCCCACGCATGTTTGAATTCCGTTACCGTTTTCTTTTCCACCACCTCCCACGGGAGGGCATTCCAAGCATCCACTACTCTCTCCGTGAAAAAATACTTCCTGACATTTTTCTTGAGTCTGCCCCCCTTCAATCTCATTTCATGTCCTCTCGTTCTACCGCCTTCACATCTGTTATGACCCGGTAGTGGTGAGCCCCTGTGCCCCGACTGAGCACGGCAGAGATGGAGTGACACCGCACTCGGTCAGGCAGCCAGACAACCCTTAGCTTCACCTGGGAAGTGACTACCGTTCACCGGGAGTTGAGCCCCCAGCTGCAGGCGGCCACCAGGACTTCAGGAACCGGCGGGGTTGCACAGCCGCTGACCAGGATAGCAGGAAACAGACACTGTCCAGAACCAGTACTCCAACAGGCAAAGAAATAGTCAAATCAGTCCAGTCAAGGCAGGCAGCAAACAAGCGAAATCCGAGATAACTAGCCAAGGTCTGGTACACAGGAAAAACAGGAACAGAAGGAAGTCAGTGAACAGCACTCCGACAGCAACTCCTCAGAACAAATGAGGCCGAAGCAATGAAGGCCTGGAGGCAGTGCTTAAAATAGTGAGGAAATCTGAGCAAACCACACTCAGGTGAAGCCAACATGGCTGCCCCCATATAGGGTTACCACATGGCTCCAGAAAAAGGAGGACGGATTGAGCCAGCCGGGTTTTACTTCCATTGCTTTCAATGGAAAGCAATTGCTTTCAATGGAAGTAATTGAGCCAGCCGGGTTTTACTTCCATTGCTTTCAATGGAAAGCAATTGCTTTCAATGGAAGTAATTGAGCCAGCCGGGTTTTATTTCCATTGCAAAGCAATGGAAGTAAAACCCGGCTGGCTCAATCCGTCCTCCTTTTTCTGGAGCCATATGGTAACCCTACCCCCATAGGAGATCCTCCCAAGACCAAATAAGGAGTTCCTTCCTGATCTCGTTTATACAAGATGGCCGCCCCCTCCTGAGCTAGCCAAGATAGCCGCTGCCTGTGCTCTAAGCCGGATGACGGCTGCCAGACTTGGGAAACTGAAACCGACCCATCCTGGAGAAACATCAAAAAGCCGGCTAGCTTTGCCGGACCGCACCTCGCTGGCGAATCAGACGCGCAGGCCTGGAATCAGGTGAGGAACGTAACAGTATCCCCCCTGACGCCTCCCCCGTCTCCCTGGTCCAGGTCGATTAGGATGGAGGGAATGGTACTCACGGACCAGGTCTGGAGCATGGACGTTGGTTGCTGGCTCCCTGGAGTTGCTTCGGGTCCGAAGTGTTTCCAGGACAACAGTTAGAACAACTTCCCTCCACGTAGCTTCGAGTCCAGAATCCGGTCTACCTCGTACTCGGGGTCTGGATCACTCTCTGGCACGACCACCCTCTTGGGTTCCGGATGCCACTTGGACCTGTGGAAAGGTTTCAAGAGAGACACGTGGAAGGCATTGTGTACTCTGAGTTGACCAGGCAGGTGCAGCCGATAAGTCACCGTGCCTATCCTGGAGCGCACCGCAAACGGCCCGATGAATCAAGGAGCAAACTTGAGTGATGGGAGCCGCAGCTTCAGGTACCGGATGCTTAGCCAAACCTTCTCTCCTGGCTGGAACGTGGGAGCCGCTTGCCTCTTGCGGTCATACGTCTCCTTGGCCTTGACCGCTGCCCGGTGCAGCTGCTCCTGAACCTTCTTCCATGCTTCTTGAAGTGTTCGGACCGTGGACTAAACTTGAGGTGGAACCTCAGCGGGGGAAATTGGTGGAGGTAGACGAGGATGACGCCCATAGATGGTGCTGAAGGGTGTAGTCCGGGAGGCTGATTGCAGACTGTTGTTGTAAGCGAACTCCGCCCAGGGTAGCAGGGTGGACCAATCATCTTGGCGCTGATTCGAGTAGGCTCGGAGGAACGCCTTCACGGTTTGGTTGATCCGTTCCACCATCCCGTTAGTCTGCGGATGGTACACTGAGGAAAAGAGAGTGGTTACCCCAAAAGCTGAACAAAGCGCTCTCCAAAAGCGGGAGGTGAACTGAGAGCCCCAGTCACTGATGATCCTTTGGGGTAATCCATGGAGCCTGAAGATGTGGGTGATGAAGCTGGCAGCAAGGCTGGCTGCAGTGGGCAAGGTCTTCATTGGAACAAAGTGAGCCATCTTGGAAAACCGGTCTATCACCACCCAGATGACGGTGTTGCCCTGGGAGGCCGGCAGATCAGTGATAAAGTCCATGGACAGGTCCTCCCAGGGCTGCTGTGGTACCGGCATGGGCTGCATCAAGCCCCACTGCCTCTGATGGGAACTCTTAGTTCGGGCGCATACCAGACAGGTGGTCACATACTGCCGCACATCCTGCGCCATCCGCGGCCACCAGTACGACCGGGAGATCAGATGGAGGGTCTTATGGAACCCAAAGTGTCCGGCGAATTCAGAAGCGTGCCCCCAGCGCAGCACCTTCCTCTGGAGACCCACTGGTACTGCCTTCTGGCACGCGGCACTCGCCCCGGATATGGAAGGAATGCAGGCCGGGTTCAACATGGGATATGGCTCTTCCTGGTCCCCGGGAGCCTCGAAACTGCGGGACAAGGCATCTGCCTGGACGTTCTTCTCCCCTGGTCTGAAAATCAGGCGGAAGTCGAAGCGTGCAAAAAACAGAGACCACCGGGCCTGACGAGGATTCAGTCTGGTAGCATTTTGGAGTTATAAGAGGTTCTTGTGGTCGGTGATCACCGTCACCGGATGCGCTGCTCCCTCCAGCAGGTATCGCCATTCCTCGAAAGCCAACGAGCGCCAGAAGCTCCCGATCTCCCACTGTATAGTTTCGTTCCACGGGGGTGAACTTACGGGAGAAGAAGAAGCAGGGATGCTTCTTCCCGGCAGCAGATGTCTGGGACAGCACGGCTCCTACTCCCAAGGCTGAGGCGTCTACTTCCACCAGGAAGGGCTGGATAGGATCCGGACTGCGGAGGACTGGTGCAGAAAGAAACGCTTTCTTCAAGGTGGTAAATGCAGCAACCGCCTCTGGCGTCCAGTTCTTGACATCGGCGCCCTTCCTAGTGAGGGCCGTTAAGGGAGCCGTGTGAGGGAGTAGTCCTTGATAAACTTTCGGTAGTAGTTGGCGAACCCCAGGAACCTCTGCAAGGCCCGCAGGCCCTGGGGAGCCGGCCAGTCGCGGATTGCAGTCAATTTCCCAGGATCAATTTGCAATCCAGTGGAGGACACAATATACCCCAGGAACGGAAGACTCTGCTGGTGAAAGGAGCATTTCTCCAATTTGGCATATAAGCAGTGCTCCCGGAGCCACTGGAGCACAATGCGGACATCAGACACATGCTGGTGCAGTGAGGCAGAGAAAATCAGGATGTCATCCAGATACACTATGACAGAAGTGTACAGTAGATCTTGAAAAATGTAATTCACGAAGTTCTGGAACACCGCAGGGGCATTGCAGAGTCCAAATGGCATAACCCGGTATTCGAAGTGCCCCTCGTGAGTGTTAAAAGCCGTCTTCCACTCATCCCCTTCACGGATCCGCACCAGATTGTAAGCCCCGCGCAAATCCAGTTTGGTGAAAATCCAGGCTCCTTGAAGGCGGTCAAACAACTCCGGAATGAGTGGAAGCGGATACCGGTTCTTAATGGTGATCTTGTTCAGGCCCCGATAATCTATGCAAGGGCGAAGGGACCCGTCCTTCTTGGACACAAAGAAGAACCTGGCCCCTGCAGGAGAAGTGGAGGGCCGGATAAACCCCTTGATGAGATTCTTCCGAATGTATTCTCTCATAACACGGGACTCCTCCTGAGATAATGTATAAAGACGCCCCCGAGGTGGCTCT
The DNA here is from genome assembly GCF_901765095.1 of Microcaecilia unicolor. Lineage (NCBI taxonomy): Eukaryota > Metazoa > Chordata > Amphibia > Gymnophiona > Siphonopidae > Microcaecilia > Microcaecilia unicolor. The sequence continues at coordinate 345,402,953 of NC_044031.1, read as the reverse complement.
GCACCAGGCAGAAGATCTATAGCACAGTCAAACGACCGGTGTGGGGGTAAAGTATCAGCTGCCTGGGTGCTGAACACATCCTGGAAGTCCTGATAGTCATGGGGTAACCCAGATAACCCCTTCTGCGGGGTTTGCAGTGACACAGAGCAGAGTGGCATAGGGGTCTTGACTCGCAGGAGGAGGTGCTCAAAACATCGAGAACCCCACTGCCCAATCTCACCGGTAGTCCAGTAGATTACAGGAGCGTGCAGCCGGAGCCAGGGGAGTCCCAGAATCACTGGATGGATGGCTCGGGCGAGCACCAGAAACTGGATCTTCTCCTGATGCAGTGCCCCCACCTGAAGATGGATGGCTGTGGTAACCTGAGAAATAGTCCGGGGAAGGCTGTCCCCCTGGATGGAGGTGACCCGGAGCACCGGCTGACAGGGTAGCGTGGGACTTCCTAGCTGGGACAGGAACTCTGCGTCAATGAAGTTCCCTCCGGCCCCGGAGTCCAACAAGGCTCTAGTCTGAACCCGACGTTCCCCATCTTGGAGCAGAACAGGAACTGAGAGCAAATTTTCCGGAAGGGAGGCCAACCGGCCCACAGCCACTCCCTTCATGGGGCTCGGGCCGGAGCGTTTCCCGACCCCTTAGGCTTGTTTGGGCAACTGCCTGAGAAATGGCTGGCTTCCTCACAATACAAGCACAGACGGTTTCGGAGTCGATGATTTCTTTCTTCCTTGGACAGGCGATGTCGGCCCATTGCCATGGGTTCATCCTGGGTTCCTTGTGAACCTTCCTCATGGAAACCATGTACCTCTGGATGAGGAGACGGACCTCCGGATCTCTGCCGCGGCCGCGACATGCCTCTCTCCTGGGCTCGCTCCTGGTACTGGATGTCAATCCTTGTGCAGAGAGCAATAAGGCCGTCCAAAGTGGCCGGAATCCCTCGGCCGGCCAGCTCATCCTTGATTCGCCCGTCCAGTCCTTGCCAGAAGATAGCCGTTAATGCCTCCTGGTTCCACCGGAGCTCCGCGGCCAGTGTGCGGAACTGGATGGCGTACGCCCCGACCGACCCGGAGCCCTGCTGAATCCACAGCAGTGCTCCCGAGGCAGAAAATGGTCGGCCAGGTACGTCGAACACCATCCTGAAATGCCGCAAGAACTCCTCCAGGTTGGTCAGTATCGGGCTCCGCTGTTCCCACAACAGAGATGCCCAAGCCAGAGTGGCACCAGATAACAGAGAAATAATGAAAGTCACTTTAATTTGGTCGGAAGAAAAAGCATCCGGCTGTAACTCAAACAAGATCTGACGTTGGTTAAGGAACCCTCTGCAGGCTGCTGGGGTTCCATCAAAGCGCGGTGGCTCCGGGAGACGCAGACGTGTGGTGGAAGTCTCCGCTCTAGATCCAGGAGGACCCGCAGCGGCCTGCTGCTGGGCCCCTAGAAGTTGATTGCAGACGTTCTGCAGTATACTGGACAATCGGGCTATTTGCGCCTGCTGCTCCTGTACCGCCTGAGCCAGCTTAGGAAGCTCGGAACTGTCTGGCGAGCTCATGGCTTTGGCCTACTGTTATGACCGGTAGTGGTGAGCCCCTGTGCCCCGACTGAGCACGGCAGAGATGGAGTGACACCGCACTCGGTTAGGCAGCTAGACAACCCCTAGCTTCACCTGGGAAGCGACCACCATTCACCGGGAGTTGAGCCCCCAGCTGCAGGCGGCCACCAGGACTTCAGGAACCGGCGGGGTTGCACAGCTGCTGACCAGGATAGCAGGAAACAGACACTGTCCAGAACCAGTACTCCAACAGGCAAAGAAATAGTCAAATCAGTCCAGAGTCAAGGCAGGCAGCAAACAAGCGAAATCCGAGATAACTAGCCAAGGTCTGGTACACAGGAAAAACAGGAACAGAAGGAAGTCAGTGAACAGCACTCTGACAGCAACTCCTCAGAACAAATGAGGCCGAAGCAATGAAGGCCTGGAGGCAGTGCTTTAAATAGTGAGGAAATCTGAGCAAACCACACTCAGGTGAAGCCAACATGGGTGCCCCCCATAGGAGATTTTCCCAAGACCAAATATGGAGTTCCTTCCTGATCTCGTTTATACAAGATGGCCGCCCCCTCCTGAGCTAGCCAAGATGGCCACTGCCTGTGCTCTAAGCCGGATGACGGCTGCCAGACTTGGGAAACTGAAACCGACCCATCCTGGAGAAACATCAAAAAGCCGGCTAGCTCTGCCGGACCGCACCTCGTCAGCGTATCAGACGCGCAGGCCTGGAATCAGGTGAGGAACGTAACAGCATCTCCGGAAAAGGTTCATTTGCGGATTAATACCTTTCAAATATTTGAATGTCTGTATCATATCACCCCTGTTTCTCCTTTCCTCCAGGGTATACATGTTCAGGTCAGCAAGTCTTTCCTCATACATCTTGTAACGCAAATCCCAAACCATTCTCGTAGCTTTTCTTTGCACCACTTCCATTCTTTTTACATCCTTAGCAAGATACGGCCTCCAAAACTGAACACAATATTCCAGGTGGGGCCTCACCAACGACTTATACAGGGGCATCAACACCCCCTTTCTTCTGCTGGTCACACCTCTCTCTATACAGCCTAACAACCTTCTAGCTACGGCCACCTCCTTGTCACACTGTTTCGTCGCCTTCAAATCCTCAGATACTATCACCCCAAGATCCCTCTCCCCGTCCTTAGCTATCAGACTCTCACCGCCTAACACATACGTCTCCCGTGGATTTCTATTCCCTAAGTGTATCACTTTGCATTTCTTCGCATTGAATTTTAATTGCCAACCCTTAGACCATTCTTCTAGCTTCCTCAGATCCTTTTTCATGTTTTCCACTCCCTCTCGGGTGTCCACTCTGTTACAGATCTTAGTATCATCCGCAAATAGGCAAACTTTACCTTCTAACCCTTCGGCAATGTCACTCACAAATATATTGAACAGAATCGGCCCCAGCACCGATCCTTGAGGCACTCCACTACTCACCTTTCTCTCCTCCGAGCGAATTCCATTAACCACCACCCTCTGGCGTCTGTCCGTCAACCAGTTCCTAATCCAGCTCACCACTTGGGGTCCTATCTTCAGCTCATCCAGTTTATTTAAGAGCCTCCTGTGGGGAACCGTGTCAAAAGCTTTGCTGAAATCTAAGTAGATTACGTCTATAGCTCGTCCCTGATTCAATTCTCCTGTCACCCAATCAAAAAATTCAATTTAAAGATGCATGCAGCGTTCAGCTTTTGCTTGGAATAGCAGCCTGTTCAGGAAGTGACTGTAGGTTTTAAGTTGGTCCTCTTTAACTTGCCTTGTTTTTTTTTTTTAATCTTTATTTATCATTTTAAAGTTAATACAAAGAAACAATCTTTGAACAGATACATCCATTTTAGTTACATAAAGATTAAGGAAATATTTCTATAAAGAAAAAAAAAAAAAACTTTTCCAAATTGGATTTATAGTCCTCAAGATTTTGGATTCATGATGGTTATAACCAAAGGAAGTTGGTATAATAAGAAATAATATATAACAAAAATCAAACAGTGGTTTCCTTTAATACATTTACGGGACTCTTATTGGGTTTAGGTCTAGTCACTCTTCTTATCAAGGAATGATCTCAATTGTTCAGGTTCAAAAAATATATATTTCTTCTCCTTAAATATCAAAATACATTTACAAGGAAAACGTAATTGGAAAACAGCCCCTAAGCTAACAGATTCCTGCTTCATGTCTAGGAATTTCTTCCGCCTCTGTTGGGTCCAACGGGCAATATCTGGAAACACTGAGACTTTGCTTCCTTTAAATACCGGGTGAACATTTTTAAAATAAAGTCTCATCAAAGATTCTTTATCTTGTATAAAGACAAACGTTACAATTAAGGTTGCCTTAGTCTCAGTGTTATCTATAGACTGTTCAAGAAAGTTTGTTAGGTCCAAAGATTCTTGCAGATTAACTTGTTTAGGAATATTTTGTTGCGAAGGAGCTTTTGTTTCCAAGTAGTAAATTTTTTGTAATGGGGGCAGTGATTGTTCAGAATAATTATATACCTCCTTTAGAAATTTAGCAAACATATCCTTGGGAGCTACAAATTTAGATTTTGGGAAGTTTAATAGCCTTAAATTCAAGTTCCTTGTTTGATTCTCCATATTTTCTATTTTCCTGTGGATTAATATTCGGTCACTTGAAATTTGAGCTTGTTGTTGAAATACTTTTCCAATTTGCACTTCCAAGTCTGTTTGTTTTGCCTTTAATCCCTCAGTCTGATTTTTCAAAAAGTTTATCTGTGAGGCATTATTCAAGGAGACAGTAACAAACGAAGTACAGACCTTGTGAAGAGATTCTAACGCCGTCCAAATCGACTCCAGAGATACTTTTTGGGGTCTCACCAGAGGTTGGATCGCTAAAACGCAGGAAATAGCTTCCTGCTCAGCTGTTATCGGCGATTCCACACTGGGTTCCCCAATTGCTGTTCCTAGTAATCTCTGGGTTCCCGGCGCCAGCCCATGGTTCACATCGGGCGTCGCTGCTGTCTCCGGAGCGCGCCACTCCTTCGAAACCACCTCATTATCGGGTTTCGGCACTGCTGTTCCGGGTGCACGCGGCGGCGTCGGGGTCAAGGGTCCCAGCGGACTGAGCGATAATTCGCTCTCCTGAGCGGGGATCTTCCTTTCCCCGCTAGCGGAAACGTCCGCATTTGGAGTTGAAACCAGAAATGTAGACATAGACTGCTGTCCCGGTAAGGAAGGAATCGACTTCGGGAGGGGTAGTCCCCTTGGCTTTCCTTTCCTTTTCGGCATTAATTCAACGAAGATAGACTTAGGAAAAAGAATTTTCAGGAGCGTCTATGTCACACGTCCTGCTTGGACGCCATCTTGAATCCTAACTTGCCTTGTAACATAGCTTTTTACTGAAAATACATATGCTTGAAAAATAAAAATTGATTAAAAATAAGACAGTAGAAAAGATAAGGATTACACGAATATATAATGGAACATACCATTATATGATATAATACACGAGGGTAGAATAATACCAGTAGATCTATTCAGTAAGGATCTGCATTTTGTTTTTAACCTGAAACGATAGGAAGAAAACATGACATTTTTGTTTTATATTTGTTTTTTTCCCCATGTGTAGTCAATAATGTGTACCATTGCTCTAATTTGAGCAGTAGTGTGCACTATTGATGACCTGGTCCCCAAAATAGAAAACAGAACCTTAAAATCAAATAAAGAAAATCCTGTAAACAAGATGGGCAGCTAAACAAAATGAACATTTTTGACCCACATACCCCTACTACCCAGTATACCCAGTTATTTCTGCCTGCACTGCCAAGGATATCCCAGGGGTCTAGTTATAGAGTATGGCAGTTTGTATATTGTTCCTCATTTGGGAAAGTTTTTTGTAATGCCCTTCTTTGGTATTCCCTCACCTTGGGAGCACGAGCATACAAGATCCCATATTTATTTCAGAGTCGGTCCTCTCCTCGTCATGCAAAACCACAAAACCAGTACCTGAACATCTGGCCCCCTAGATCTCTTGAAAAGCCTGTCAGATAGGCTTAATTACATAACACCTAGTGTTTCTTCATGGTGTTCTTTTTTGCTTTGTTTTCTCTATTGAATTGTTATTGTCCCTTCCATAGCATCCTATCAGACCAGTCCAGACCAATGTAGCCCTTGTGCTACCTTGGAGAAGAGAGGTCTCCTAGAAGGAGAGCATCACCCTGGTGAAGTAGGAAGTACTCCTGTAGCCAGGACCTGCCCACCAGTGGATGTACTATCCTCTCGCACCAAGGATATGTCTCCAAGTGCTGCCCAGGAGGGAAAGGTTAAGACAGCTGTTGTAGTTGGTGATTCGATCATTAGGCATATAGATAGCTGGGTGGCTGGTGGATGTGAGGATCGCCTGGTGACTTACCTGCCTGGTGTGAAGGTGGCAGACCTCGCGCGTCACCTAGATAGGATTTTAGATAGTGCTGGGGAGGCGTCAGCTGTCTTGGTACATGTGGGTACCAATGACATAGGAAAATGTGGGAGAGAGGTTCTGGAAGCCAAATTTAGGCTCTTAGGTAGAAAGCTCAAATCCAGATCCTCTAGGGTAGAATTTCTGAAATGCTACCTGTTCCACGCGCAGGGCCCAAGAGACAGGCAGATCTCCGGAGTCTCAATGCGTGGATGAGATGATGGTGCAGGGAGGAGTGTTTTAGATTTGTTAGGAACTGGGCAACATTCTGGGGAAGGAGGAGCCTATTCCAAAAGGATGGGCTCCACCTTAACCAGGGTGGGACCAGGCTGCTGGCATCAGCATTTAAAAAGGAGATAGAGCAGCTTTTAAACTAGAAATGGGGGGAAGGCCGACAATCACTCAAAAGCGCATGGTTCGGAATAAGGTATCTTTCAAAGATATCACCAAAACAGGGAAGATAGGGTATCCTGATAGTGAGGTTGCAAAAGAGACCGTAGTAGATCAGGTGTCCCGAAATAAAAATAAAAATCAGACAAAAGATTGCAAATTAGTACTGTCAAATACTAAGCATGATGTAAATAGGAGCAACAAACACAGTTTGAAATGTCTATATGCGAATGCCAGGATCCTAAGAAATAAGATGGGAGAGTTAGAATATATTGCATTAAATGAAAAATTAGATATAATAGGCATCTCTGAGACCTGGTGGAAGGAGGCTAACCAGTGGGACACTGTCATACCGGGGTTCAAATTATATCGTAGTGATAGGGTGGATCGAATTGGTGGAGGGGTAGCATTGTATATTAATGAGAGCCTTGAATCAAATAGATTGAAAATTCTGTAGGAAACAAAATACGTCTTGGAATCACTGTGGATTGAAATTCCATGTGTAAAGGGGAAAAGGATAATGATAGGAGTGTACTACCGTCCGCCTGGCTAGGATGAACAGACGGATGTAGAAATGTTAAAGGAAATTAGGGACGCACACAAACTGGGCAACACAATAATAATGGGTGATTTCAATTACCCCGATATTGACTGAGTAAATGTAACATCAGGACACGCTAGGGAGGTAAAATTCCTTGATGAAATCAAGGGCAGCTTTATGGAGCAGCTGGTACAGGAACCGACGAGAGAAGGAAAAATTCTAGACCTAGTCCTTAGTGGAGTGCATGATCTGGTGCGGGAGGTAATTGTGCTGGGGCCGCTTGATAACAGTGATCATAATATGATCGGATCTGATATTAGCTTTGAAGTAAGTATACATAGGAAATCAAATACGTTAGCGTTTAACTTTAAAAAAGGAGACTACGATAAAATGAGAAGAACAGTGAAAAGAAAACTTAGAGGCGGACTGTGAGGGTAAAAAATTTACATCAGTTGTGGATGCTGTTCAGAAACACCATCCTGGAAGCCCAGGCCAAATATATTCCGCATATTAAAAAAGGAAGACGGAAGACCAAACGACAGCCGGCGTGGTTAAATAGTGAGGTGAAGGAAGCTAAGAGAGCTAAAAGAAAATCCTTCAGAAAATGGAAGAAGGAATCGACTGAAAATAATAAGAAACGCCATAAGGAATGTCAAGTCAAATGCAAAGCGCTGATAAAGAAAGCTAAGAGGGACTTCGAAAAAAAGATAGCGTTGGAGGCATAAACACATAATAAATTTTTTTTAGGTGTATTAAAAGCAGGAAGCCGGCAAAAGAATCGGTTGGACCGCTAGATGACCGAGGTGTAAAAGGGGTGATTAGGGAAGACAAAGCCACAGCGGAGAGATTAAATGAATTCTTTGCTTCGGTCTTCACCGAGGAAGATTTGGGTGGGATACCGGTGCCGGAAACGGTATTCGAAGCTGACGAGTCGGAGAAACTTAATGAATTCTCTGTAAACCTGGAGGATGTAATGGGGCAGCTCTACAAACTGAAGAGTAGCAAATCTCCTGGACCGGATGGTATTCATCCCAGAGTACTGATATAACTGAAAAATGAGCTTGCGGAGCTATTGCTAGAAATATGTAATTTATCCTTAAAATCGAGCATTGTGAGGTTTACCTTCTGACCAAAGCTTTTACCACACTGTATACATGCAAATGGTTTCTCTCCTGTGTGGACTTTTTGATGCACTTTGAGATTTACATTACAACCAAAGCTTTTACCACACTTAGAACAACTTAGAACACGTGAATGGTTTCACTCTGTTGTGGATTTTCTTGTGTATTTTGTACGTTTTGCATTTGTACGTTTTTGTTTGAAAATGGAGCAAACAATAAAATGTCCAAATCACAAAATGTTTTTCCAAACAGCATTCTCAAAAGGAAAAAGAGAGGCTTTTTTTTTTACTTAGATGTCATATCCAAAAATGCCCCTTGTGCATTTGACTTGCCCAAAGTCACATGGAGCTGTAGTGAGAATTGAACCCATGTTGCCAGGATCAAAGCACGCTTCACTAACCATTAAGCCACTCCTCTATTTTGGATGTTTTTTGTTTGAAAATGGACAAAAAAATAAAATGTCCAAATCACAAAATGTTTTTCCAAAAGGGAAATATAGACGGGTTTTTTTTTGTTGAAAATGACCTTCTTTCCTGTTCTGAATTTGGACGTTTTTTGTAAAACGTCCAAATTTAGACATGGAGGGGCATAATCGAGTGCGAACGCCCATCTCCATGTCTGAGAACGGGTTCGTGAAGGGGTAGGACAGACCGTATTTTTGAAAAAAATGGGCGTCCATCTTTCGTTTCGAAAATACGGTTTGTACGGACCAAAATGCCATGGATTTAGTCGTTTGTGAGCTGGGCGTTTGTTTTTTTTTAGCGATAATGGAAAATAAAAATGCCCAGCTCAGAAACGTCCTAATACAAGCCATTTGGTCGTGGGAGGGGCCCAGGATTCATAGTACACTCGCCCCCCTGACATGCCAGGACACCAACTGGACACCCTAGAGGTCAGTGCGGTGGACTTCAGAAAACGCTCCCACATGCATAGCTCCCTTACCACGGGTGCTGAGCCCCCAAGCCCCCTCCCCCAAAACACACTACCCACAAATGTACAACACTACCATAGCTCTTAGGGGTGAATGGGGCACCTACATGTGGGTACAGTGGGGTTTGGAGGCTTCCCATTTACCAGCACAAGTGTTACAGGTAGGGGGGATGGGCCTGTGTCCCGCCTGCCTTAAGTGCACTGCGGTACCCACTAAAAGTGCTCCAGGGACCTGCATACACGCAGGCCTCTAGGACTTGTTGCTGCTGTATAATCTTTGCACACCAGTTGACACCTGAAGACTAATCTGTTTGAAAAAGTCCTTTATTTGAATAAGCACGTTTACTCACAGTTAACTGCAGATCAGAGGTTGTGCCCCACTGGCAAAGAGTCTTCCTGGTACTGAGATTAGCAGTAGGTCAGAGCTGGCAGAATGGTGTACAATGCCCTCTTTCAGCAACATTCAAGTGAAGAACTAAGTTCTGTAACATGGGTAACACATGAAAGGGATCTAAAACTGTGTTACAAAAATGGCCACTACCTCATGGACTACCGGAAACAAAACAGGGCACACTCTGACCCAGTAAGCAGGGGGGAAAGCACCATGGGAGTAGAGCCTACCAACTACCAACATCGTGAGCATTTAACACAAGCTACTGGAATCACGGAGCCCAATACCCTACACCCACCACAATGCATTGCTGATGTGACTCTGCAGTGCACATAACAGAAAATGTGCCACACTCATCCGAGAGCCACATCAGAACCAGGGAAAGGCTGTCAGAGGATAGAACACATTCTGCTGTCATGGAGGAGGGTACGGCATTTGAGGCTGGCATAGAGGCTGGAAAAAAAAAGTTTTTAAAGTGGGGTTTTTTTGGTGGGAGGGGGTTAGTGACCACTGGGGGAGTCAGGGGAGGTGATCCCCGATTCCCTCCGGTGGTCATCTGGTCACACTCCACCCACTTCCACTCAACCATTGACAAGCACACAACCCCCCCCCCCCCCAATATCAACTTGAAGATAACTCCTGCCCCACTCAAACACACCCCATCCACCAATCTCCATTCAGCCATTTGTTACACTCACACATATACACCTTTGTACTCACTGCTTAAATATTTGATCATGTGACACCATTTTATGGTTAAATTTCCAGGTTTTGGTGCATAAGGTCCTTCATGTAGGTCTACCAGAATTTCTTGCTAAATATCTGGTCCCTTATATTCCATCACATTTGTTTTGTTCAGCTCAACAGCATTTACTGTTGGTGCCTTCCTTTACTTGTGCATTCCAAGCATACTTTCCTACTTTTAAGAACTTACTTAAGACTTTTTTTCATGAAGCCTTTTCTATTGGTTCATGAGCTATTCTTTCTAGAGTTAAGCTGAGTTGGCTTATAGGGGATTTTGGGCTGGAGCTTGAAGCCATGGTAGCAGGACCCAAGGTGTTAGGCTATTAAATAAATTATTTTCTGAAACCTGATGCACTGAAAAGCATCACTTTACCCCTGTGTGACAAATGCATCTGATTAGTGTGACTAAAGTTTGCTGGGGGAGGGGGGTAGAGAGAAAATTTTGTGCCCACCCACTTTGGGTTCAGGCCCACCCAAAATTGGCAGTCTGGCTATGCCACTGGTACCAGCGAGACTCGTTGCCAGTGGGGCACAACCTCTGATCTGCAGTTAACTGTGAGTAAAGGTGCTTATTCAAATAAAGGACATTTTCAGCGAGATTAGTCTTCAGGTGTGAACTGCTGTGCCAAGGTTATACAGCAGCAACAAGTCCTATCCCTGGAGCACTTTTAGTGGGTACTGCAGTGCATTTCAGGCAGGCAGACCCAGACCCAGGCCCATCCCCCCCCCCCCATAACACTTGTGGTGGTAAATGGGAGGCCTCTAAAACCCACTGTACCCACATGTAGTTGCCCCCTTCACCCCTAAGAGCTATGATAGTGTTGTACATTTGTCCCTCCCATAACCAAATGGCTTGGATTGGGACATTTCTGAGCTGGGCATTTTTAGTTTTCATTATCGCTAAAAAAAACAAACGCCCATCTCAGAAGGGACCAAATCCATGGCATTTGGTCCATCCAAACCGTATTTTCGAAACTAAAGATGGACGCCCATCTATTTCGAAAATATGCTCTGTCCCGCCTCTTCACATACCCGTTTTCGGACATAGATGCCCATGGAGATGGGCGTTCGCGTTCGATTATGCCCCTCTTGGTCTTTCCCAGTATGGCGGTGCTTATGCTTATGTACTTACGTGTCATAGCTGTAAAGAATTTTGATTTGATTTGTCATTTTGATATACCGCTAAATACCAAGAGATGTGGAGGGGCATTTCTGATACGACATCTAAATCTGATTTTGGATGTTTTGTGGAAAATGTCCAAATATCAAATGGCGAACTTAGCAATTTTCAAACCAGAAAAAATGTATATCTTTTTGTTTCGAAAATGGCCATTTGCTAGATGGTGTTGTGCTCAGTGCATTTATCTTTTTGGACCATGTCGGCTATGCTCTGCTGTAGCCAGTCAAAAGCTCGCCCCCTGCTTTTGCTGGGGAGCCGTGGGGCCTTGCTGAGGCGCACGCTGCTGATGAGAGCGAGCGCGCTGGGGCTTAGCCTGGGCCGCAGGCTGTCGAGAAGGAGGATTATACCTACGCTTACCATAAGAGTAGGGAACAGTCTTCCTTCCCCCATAAAAACGTCTACCTGAGGAGGTAGATGCTGAAGTCTGCTGGCGGGAGAACTTGTCAAAAGCGGTATCCCGCTGGTGGAGCTGCTCTACCACCTGTTCGACTTTCTCTCCAAAAATGTTGTCCGCTCAGCAAGGGGAATCCGCAATCTGCTGCTGGATCCTATTCTCCAGGTCGGAGGCACGCAGCCATGAGAGTCTGCGCATCACCACACCTTGAGCAGCGGCCCTGGACGCAACATCAAAGGTATCATATACCCCTCTGGCCAGGAATTTTCTGCACGCCTTCAGCTGCCTGACCACCTCCTGAAATGGCTTGGCTTGCTCAGGAGGGAGCTTGTCCACCAAGCCCGCCAACTGCCGCACATTGTTCCGCATATGGATGCTCGTGTAGAGCTGGTAAGACTGAATTTTGGCCACGAGCATAGAAAAATGGTAGGCCTTCCTCCCAAAGGAGTCTAAGGTTCTAGAGTCCTTGCCTGGGGGCGCCGAAGCATGCTCCCTAGAACTCTTAGCCTTCTTTAGGGCCAGATCCACCACACCAGAGTCGTGAGGCAACTGAGTGCGCATCAGCTCTGGGTCCCCATGGATCCGGTACTGGGACTCAATCTTCTTGGGAATGTGGGGATTAGTTAAAGGCTTGGTCCAGTTCGCCAGCAATGTCTTTTTTAGGACATGATGCATGGGTACTGTGGACGCTTCCTTAGGTGGAGAAGGATAGTCCAAGAGCTCAAACATTTCAGCTCTGGGCTCGTCCTCCACGACCACCGGGAAGGGGATGGCCGTAGACATCTCCCGGACAAAGGCCGCAAAAGACAGACTCTCGGGAGGAGAAAGCTGCCTCTCAGGGGAGGGAGTGGGATCAGAAGGAAGGCCATCAGACTCCTCGTCAGAGAAATATCTGATGTCCTCCTCCTCCTCCCACGAGGCCTCACCATTGGTATCAGACACAAGTTCATGAACCTGTGTCTGAAGCCGTGCCCGACTCGACTCCGTGGAAACACGGCCACTGTGGGATTGTCGAGAAGTAGACTCCCTCGCCAGCACCGGCGAAGCTCCCTCCACCGACGTCGTCGGGGAGCCTTCCTGGGAGGCGGCCGCAGTCGATACCGCAAGCGGTACCGATGTCGGAGACCTCACCCCGGGCAAGGGGCCAGCCGGCGTCTCACTCGACGGTACCAGTGGCACAAGCACCCCCGGTACAGGAGGGGAAGGGCGCAACAGCTCTCCCAGGATCTCCGGGAGAACGGCCCGGAGACTCTCGTGCAGAGCGGCTGTGGAGAAAGACATGGAAGCCGATGCAGGCGTCGAGGTCAGAGTCTGTTCCGGGCGTGGAGGCTGTTCCGGGCTGTCCAAGGTGGAGCGCCTCGACACCTCCTGAACAGAGGGTGAGCGATCCTCCCGGTGCCAATGCCTACTGGGTGCCGACTCCCTCGGCGACCCAGAGCTCTCGGTACCGACGCGGGAAGGAGACCGGTGTCGATGCTTCTTTGATTTCTTCAAACGCAGCATGTCACCGGAGCTTCCCGGTACCGACGAGGAGGACGTACAATCCAGCAGTCTCTTCCTCAGGGCCAAGGCCAAAGAAGGTCGGTCTCGGGGGGGGGGGGGGGGGGGGCTGTACCGCAGGAGCCCTCAGGGCAGGAGGAGACCCACCCGAAGGCTCACCGCCACCAGCAGGGGAATGGACAGCCCTCACCTGCACTCCAGTCGAAGCACCACCGTCCGACAACATCAGCAACAGCGGAGGTCCCGGTACCACCGACGCCGACGCAGCCTTCCGATGTCTCTGTACCGATGATGCAAAGGGTCGATACCTCGATGCAGTCGATGCTGAGGTCGAAGGTCTTGATGCTGCTGACGTCGATGCACTCGATGACTCCGGTGCTGTTGTCGACGAAGAGCCCGAGAACAACACGTTCCACTGGGCCAATCTCGCAACCTGAGTCCTCTTCTTTAAAAGAGCACAAAGACTATAGGCCTGCGGGCGGTGCCCAGCCCCCAGACACTGAAGACACGACGCGTGCCTATCAGTGAGCGAGATTACCCGGGCGCACTGGGTGCACTTCTTGAAGCCGCTGGGAGACTTCGATGACATGGGCGGAAAAATCACGCCGGCGAAATCTAAATTCGTAATGGCGACGAAGGGCACCAAAAAGAAGGGAGAGAGAAAAAACCCGTACCGAGGCCCCAAAAAAGGCCTACCCCGAAAGCGAAAGGAAACTTACGTCGGGGAAACAAACGGGACACACAGGAAGGGACAAGACCGAGGTCTTCTCTTCTTTTTTTTTTTTTTTAGTGAAATCGCGAAGACGCGCGAGGGTCAAATTTGAGGGGTGCGAAACGGCGCAAAACACGACCGTCCTGAGCGCGGACAAAAGAAGACTGACGAACACGAGCCGGTTCGGGCGGGAAGACGGCCGCGCATGCGCGGTGCGCATGGGCGCGCGAGGACTAGCAAAGGCCTTTGCTAGTGAAGTTTCCGATTGGAGGGGCTGCCGTGGACGTCACCCCCATCAGTGAGAACAAGCAGCCTGCTTGTCCTCGGAGAATTCACTTTTGCTCTGCTGTACTAACCTTTAGTTGTCTACCACTGAGAATTCTGAGGAAACCCAGTGTAAGTATGTGCTTGGTACATTCTTTTCTTTTTATATCCAGAGGACTATTAAGGATAAAAATAATTTCTTTCATTTGGGCTCATGTGGGATGATGAGAATTAATACTAACACAGAAACAGAGAAAATCATTGCAGGTAAAGACCATATGGCTGCATCCATCAGGTGAATAAACATTGCTTTCTGTTTTGGTCTGTGATGCATTAAGTCTATATTTCATTTTTAAACAGTTCTTGTTGTTGACTATTATATTGGATTTTTCTACCCAAAATATAAGATATTACATTTGTAAGACTCCCACCCCACCCCCGGTACATTCTTTTCCTTTTATATCCGGAGGACTATTAAGGATAACAATAATTTCTTTTCTTTGGCCTCATATGGGATGGGGAGGATTAATAGTAACACAGAAACAGTGTCTTATTTATGGTTTTTGTAACTGATATCAAGCCAAAATAAAGTGATTTTTATTAAATATACTAGTAAAACAGGCCTATTTCTGACACAAATGAAACGGACGCTAGCAAGGTTTTCATCGGAGTGTGTATGTTTGAGAGAGTATGTGTGAGATTGACTGTGTGTGAGAGAGAGAGTGAATGTGCGAGTGTGTGTGTGTGTGACAGAGAGAGAGAGTGAGACTGCTGGGTGCGAGTGTGCCTCCTCTGTCCCCCCTCCAGCCACCCAGCGATTCTACTTTTTCCCTTGCCTCCCTCCAGCCACCCACCGATGCTCTTCTCTCCCCTGCCCCCCCTCCAGCCACCAAGCGATTCTCCTCTCTCCCCTGCCCCCCAGTGATTGTCCTATCTCCCCTGCCTCCCCTACAGCCAGTCCTCCACTTTAATCAACATATATTAAATTCCCCCCATGTGCTACAGAAAAGCACTGAGCACATCCTATATAGTAAAACGCACCTCCAATGTTCTGAAGCCGAGAAAGTGAAGCCTTGAAAGTTTTGGAGGGGGAGCGGTGGCGACCTCGGGGGGGGAGGGGTGGAGGAGTGAGCGGCGGTGACCTGGGGGGGGGCGTGGTGTTGCTGGCAGCGGCGGTGACCTGGAGGGGCGTGGCATTGTGGCGAGGGTGGCAGGGGCGGGGCCTCACCCTGCTGTCGTGTGGGTCAATGCTGCGGGTGACGTACCCGGAACTACGTGTCATCAATTCAGGAGATGGAGCCTTACAGAGCGCACGAATGCTTCAAGGCTTCACTTTCTCGGCTTCAGAACGTTGGAGGTATGTTTTATTATATAGGATACCCTTCTAGAATTGAAATTTAGTTTTTAAAATAGCATTTTTTAAGCCTAAAATCTTTTGGTGGCCCCTGGAGCTTTCTGATGTCCACTTAGTAGCCCTTTACAGAGAAAAGCTTGGAGACCACAGCTTTATGGCATTTTTGTGATGCCTATGTGGAGGAGTAGACAATGCATGACAATTTCCATGGTTGCAGGAATAGGAGAAATATATCACATGGAGGGGTCTCCTGGAGGGAGAGAATGGGGACAAGGAAAATTGACATCATAGTCAGGAGGTGGAAGGAGAGAAAATAGGGGATGCAGTGGAGAGTGCGTGTGCCAGGTGCTATAAGTGGTGGTTAAAGTGTGAATGTAAGCTTGCTAGAATATGGTATAATCGAAAGCCGATTTTGGTCGTCTTCAACTGCACTCCGTCGCAGGAACGAACAATTTGGATGGGGGTGTGTCGGAGGCATGGTGAAGGCGGGACTGGGGCGTGGTTATCGGCCGAGGAGAGATGGGCGTCTTTAGCTGATAATCGAAAAACAAGAAGGGCGTTTTGGACGAGAATTTGGTCCGCTTTATTTGGACCCTTTTTTTCAGGTCTATGTCCCCAAAAAGTGCCCCAACTGACCAGATGACCACCGGAGGGAATCGGGAATCACCTCCCCTGACTCCCCCACTGGTCACTAACCCCCTCCCACCCAAAAAACCCCACTTTTTTTGCCAGCCTGTATGCCAGCCTCAAATGCTGTACCCACATCCATGACAGCAGAATGTGCTCTATCCTCTGACAGCCTTTCCCTGGTTCTGATGTGGCTCTCAGATGAGTGTGACACCTTTTCTGTTATGCGCACTGCAGAGTCACATCAGCAGTGCATTGTGGTGGGTGTAGGGTATTGGGCTCCGTGATTCCACTAGCTTGTGTTAAATGCTCACGATGTTGGTAGTTGGTAGGCTCTACTCTCATGGTGCTTTTCCCTCTGCTTACTGGGTCAGAGTGTGCCCTGTTTTGTTTCCGGTAGTCCATGAGGTAGTGGCCATTTTTGTAAGCCAGTTTTAGCTCCCTTTCATGTGTTACCCACGTTACTGAAAGTGGGCATTGTACAGCATTCTGCCAGCTCTGACCTACTGCTAATCTCAGTACCAGGGAGACTCTTTGCCAGTGGCGCACAACCTCTGATCTGCAGTTAACTGTGAGTAAACGTGCTTATTCGAATAAAGGACGTTTTCGGAGACATTAGTCTTCAGGTGTCAACTGGTGTGCCAAGGTTTTACAGCAGCAACAAGTCCTAGAGGCCTGGAGCACTTTTAGTGGGTACCGCAGTGCACTTCAGGCAGGCGGACCCAGGCCCATCCCTCCTACCTGTAACACTTGTGCTGGTAAATGGGAGGCCTCCAAAACCCACTGTACCCACATGTAGGTGCCCCCTTCACCCCTAAGAGCTATGGTAGTGTTGTACATTTGTGGGTAGTGGGTTTTGGGGGAGGGGATTGGGGGCTCAACACCCGTGGTAAGGGAGCTATGCATGTGGGAGCTGTTTCGGAAGTCCACCGCACTGACCTCTAGGGTGTCCAGCTGGTGTCCTGGCATGTCAGGGGGGGCAGTGTACTACGAATCCTGGCCCCTCCCACGACCAAATGGCTCGGATTAGGACGTTTTTGAGCTGGCCGGTTTTAGTTTCCATTATCGCAAAAAAAAAAAAAAAAACCCCACCCAGCTCACAAACGAACAAATCCATGGCATTTGGTCCGTACAAACCGTATTTTCGAAACAAAACAAAGACGTCCATTTTTTTTGAAAATACAGTCTGTCCCTCCTCTTCACGTACCCGTTTTCGGACATAGACGCCCATGGAGATAGGCGTTCGCATTCGATTATGCCCCTCTCAGTGTCACTCAGTAACCATCATGTTGCTTGTTGTAAAATAAAAGATTTATGATATGTAAAAAAATCCGGAAAAGAGACCCCTGCTTCGCCCTTCAAATGTTTGAGAGTGGTAAGTGCAATTTTCGGAGTCTTATTTGCCCATAAAAATTGACTAAGAAGTTTGTCCACCTGTTTATAAATATGTTTGGTAAATAGAACAGGGATCATGCTTAGAATAAAGTTAATTTTAGGTGCAATCATCATCTTAATAGTATTTAAATGACCCCACCAGGAGAGATTTATTTATTTATTTGCTGCATTTGTACCCCACATTTTCCCACCTATTTGCAGGCTCAATCTTGCTTACATTATGTTGCAAATGCATCATCATTAACAGAGTAAGATTCGGCATAATATTACAGATTAATATGTAGGAAATCAGATAAATAGGGTCAATAGAATGATATACATAACATGAAAGTGAGAGCAGGTTAAGATATAATGATCAATAATGGTAATATGATTCAAATAATCAAATTAGAAGGGATCAGTATTAATTAGTTCTTGCACAGACTGGAATCAAGTCATTAAGGAGGATTCTATTTGTAAGACTCTTCGAACAGGTGTGTCTTCAGTAATTTCCGGAAGGTTGTCAAGTCGATGAGATGAAGAGATGAAGTGGAGACCAAGATTTGAGAAGAGATTGCACTATACCAAGAATGTTGACGGCATTACTCTCAATGATTTCTTCAAATGATGAGTTTAACTGAATACCCAAGCAGTGGCGTACCAAGGGGGGGGGGGGGGGGGCGGTGGGGGCGGTCTGCCCCGGGTGTCAGTGGGTGGGGAGTGATCCGCTTTACTCCCACTGCTCCCACCCTACCTTAAAAGAAATTTTTTTTGAAGCGTCGTTGCAGGCAGCGCCTCGCGTCTGCCCTGCTTGTAAAAGAAGTAAATCTCTTCGCTTCGTCGTCGTCGTCGGGCCTCACTATGTCCCGCCCTCGTGGAAATAGGAAGTTACCTCAGAGGAGGGCGGGACATAGTAAGGCTCGACGACGACGAAGCGAAGAGATTTACTTCTTTTACAAGCAGGGCAGACGCGAGGCGCTGCCTGCAACGACGCTTCAAAAATTTTTTTTAAAGGTAGGGTGGGAGCAGGAGAGTCGGGGTGGGGAGGGGAGGGGGGTCCTCAGATGGGAGAGGGGTATTGTGGGGGTTCTCACATGGGGAGGGGAGGGGGTTTTCAGATGGGAGAGGGGTGTTGTGGGGGTTCTCACATGGAGAGGGGAGGGGGTTTTCATATGGGAGAAGGGGACCGGGGTGGGGAGGGGGTTCTCAGATGGGAGAGGGGTGTTGTGGGGGTTTTCACATGGGGAGGGGAGGGGGTTTTCATATGGGAGAAGGGGACTGGGGTGGGGAGGGGGTTCTCAGATGGGAGAGGAGAGGGGTGTTCTGGGGGTTCTCAGATGGGAGGACTGGGGTGGGGAGGGGGTTCTCAGATGGGGAGGGGTTCTCAGATGGGAGGAGGGGGCTCTCAAATGGGAGAAGGGGGCTGGAACTGGGGTCTGAGAAGGGGTCATGACGGAAAATGGGGCATGCCTGGGTCAGGTGGGAGAATGGGTCGGGCTGAAAAGGGGGGCAAGGCATGTGGATGAAGGGGGCTGAAACTGGGGGCTGAAAGGAGGGTAAGTGGGATAAGGGGGCTAGTACTGGGACTGGGGGCTGAAAGGCGGCAGGGGCTGAAATTGTGAGGACTGGGGGCTGAAAAGGAGACAGGGAGAAGTGGCTGGGGCTGAAGCTCAGGACTGGTGAGAGAAAAGGGCTGGGGTTGAAACTGGGGGCTAAAAAGGGGACAGGGAGAAGTGGCTGGGGGCTGAAGCTCGGGACTGGTGGGAGAAAAGGACTGGGGCTGAAAAAAAAGGGGCAGAGAGAGGGGACAGATCCTGGATGGAAGGGGGAGGGAGGGCGGACCCTGGATGGATGGGAGAGGGAGGGCAAATGGTGGATTGAAGGGGCAGAGAGAAAGGGCAGACAGTGGATGGAAGGGATAGAAAGGGCAGACAGTGAATGGAAGGGGGAGAGAGAGAGGGCAGACAGGGGGGTCAGATGGTGGATGGAAGGGGCAGAGATAGAGGGCAGATGTCGATGGAAGGGGCAGGGAGAGAGGGCAGACATTGGATGGAGGGGACAGCAGAGAGGGCAGACACTGGATGGCAGAGAGAGAACAAAGACAGATGCTGGATGGAAGGAAGACAGTGAAAAGAAGATGAGGAAAGCAGAAACCAGAGACAACAAACTGTAAATAAAATATATATTTTTATTTTTTTTGCTTTAGGATAAAGTAGTATTGTAGCTGTGTTAATGTTTATAATAGAACATGTAAACAAGGTAATCTTTTTATTGGACTAATTTTAATACATTTTGGCTAACTTTCGGAGAACAAAACCCCCTTCCTCAGGTCCGGATAGGATATTGTAACAGCACTATACTGTGTTGACCTGAGGAAGGATGTTTTGGCCTCTGAAAGCTAAATGTATTAGTCCAATAAAATGGTATTATTTCATTTTCTATATTTGTTTTATTTCTATTTGTTAATTTGTAAAGTGGTGATTGGTACTTGTTAGTTTTTTTCAAATTTACATCTGCTGTCTTTATGTTTTGCACAGTACTAGGGGACATTTTCTCTTTCTGTGGTGTTGCATTGTATGCAGAGTCTGGCATCTTGGGGGTTCAGTTTAATTTTTGTCTAAATAGAAAGTTTATTATTGCTTATTCTATAGTGGATTAGGGTGTATCTGTGTTTGTGAAAAAGACATGGCTTTCGGTTGGCATTAACTGTGCAAGATGGACGATCTGTACTATTCTGTCTGGTTTCATTTTACAGTAGGTGAATTGATGTTCTAGTGCTCACTGTAGTGTTTAAGATGCTTTCCTTTTCCTTGTGTGACTTGTAGAAATTACTGCTTATGGTATGCTAGAATTGCTCTATAGGTCCTGAGTGTTTTGTATTCTCGGCATGCCTAGTACTAGATTTTGGAGGGGGGGGGGGGTGTTAAAAAATGACCGGCCCCGGGTGTCAACTACCCTAGGTACACCACTGTACCCAAGTACTTTACACCTTTGGATAACCAATTCAATCCATAAGGGACTGCGATACTTGGAGTAGCATGCATATTAAGTGGTAAGATCTCAGTTTTCTGAATATTAATTTTTTTTTTTTTAAATAAATTTTTATTGATGACTACAACAGGCTTACAAGTAAAAAAAAAAGAAAATTACATACTTCCCTCAGCATAATATCCAATTAAACTTTTACATTTTTAAACTCTCTGGGATTATGTGCTTGTCATCATACATTTTCAATTCCCCCCCCCCTCCCCTCCCTCCCTCTCCCTTCTATGCCAGGTCTACATGAGGTTTAGTTAACCATTTAAGACTCTACTACGTGCTCGTGGTGTCAGAGTGTTCAAGAAGGGCATCCAGCATTGGAGATATTTTTCACCTTTCGGTGTGGCTAGATCCAACACATCTTTTCTTTCTAGGGCACTTAGAGAAATCATATATACTCTCCACCGCTGAATGGATGTTTTCTCCTCCTGGAGCCATAGCTTAAGTATTGTCTTTTTTCCCATCATCACCGATCGCCTTTGAAAGTTTCGAAGTCCAGCCCTGCGTGGTCCTTGGTTTGCAAAGTCCTCGAATAATAGGCCTGGGTGCCTTTTCCATTGTATGTCCCACATCTTAGAAACATTTGTACATATTAATGACCAAAATCTCAACACCGGTGGACAGTGCCAGAACATATGACCTAGGTGTGCCCCTCGCCCCATACACTTTGAGCAGTCGTCGCTGGGCCTTAAGGTTGCCCTGAATGCTCTATGTGGCGAGATAAAGAGTCTCATCAAAAATTTATACTGTGTTTCCTGTATTTCGGGAGCCCCAAATTCTTTATAGCATGCCTGCAAGCTAGATTGTATGGCATTATTTCCCAGGCTACAGCCCAGCTCCCCCATCCAGTCCTGTGTCAATTTTTGATATTGGATTGTGGGCATAGCCTCTCTTATCTACGTGTGATAGTACTTCAGTGGGACTATTTTCCGTGCTGTCAAATCAAAAATTTCTATCAATTGTTCCTTTACTTTATAGGTCAATGATAGCCCAGGGAGAGATCTTACATAATGCTTCAATTGGTCATATGCCAGGAAGTCCCCAACTTCTATCCCCCGGCGTTCCTTCAACTCTTCTTTAGACTGTAGTGTTCCATCCTCCCTCAGGACCTGATATAGGAAAAATATGCCTGCTGCCCTCCACTTGTTGAAAGTGAGCGACGAGCTTCCTACTGGGAATTCTATGTTACCCCCAATAGGTAAAAATGGCGAGACCTGGGCATTAAAGCCAAAAAGTTTGCTTATACATTTCCATGCCTTCTGTAAAGGCGTGAGCAAAAATTTAATATGTGATGGTGTGTGTGTTTTACTAGGCCCCGCATGTAACCAATAACTAAAATGTACCTCACCCAACATCCTGCACTCTGCTTCTGAATATGTAAAATGTGTTGTCCCTCTAATCCAATCTGCTATGTGTCGCATACATCCTGCAACCGATATCCATTTGACATTAAGAGCTCCCAACCCTCCCTTAGCTCTTGGTAAGTATGTTTGCTGTATGGATATTCTGCCTCTTTTCCCATTCCAGAGGAATTTCTTGAGCAGCCTATACAGGTCTAGTTCATCTCTCCGTGTTATATACAATGATAACACTTGCACTACATATGTCCACTTTGGGATTATAATCATGTTGTATATGGCTACTCTCCCCAACAATGAAAGAGGCAATTTCTGCCACATCATCAAAGTCTTTTGTGTAGTGTCCAGCAGGGGTTTTAGATTAATTTTATGTGTTTGATCTAATTGGGGTGTGAGGTATATCCCCAGATATTTAATTTTATTCTCACTCCATTGTAGGGGGAAGGGCCCCTCCCACTGTGTTTTTATTTCTGATTTGTTTGGTAACACTACTGATTTTTGTCTATTTAGTGTGAAGCCAGAGTGGTATCCAAATTCTTCCACTGCTTCTAAAAGATTATGTAGTGATCTTTGTGGGTCTGTTAGCATAAGGAGTATATCATCTGCAAAGGCCAGTATTTTGGTTTGTAAGCTAGGGGTGGCTACCCCAACTATCTCTTCATTGTTTCCCACTGTACGCAGGAAGGGTTCTATATATAATAAGAAGAGCAAGGGGGACAATGGGCATCCTTGTCTTGTGCCTCTTTGTACTGGGAAAGCGGAGGATACCATACCATTCACCACTATGTGTGCTGTTGGTGCTGTATAAAGAATAGAAACTGCTCCATGATACCACCCCTCCAATCCCAAATATTTTAATACTTCAAACAAATATCCCCACCTCACCTTGTCAAAAGCTTTGGCTGCATCTAAACTTGCCAATATCATGGGGTCTCCTTTGGCCTGGCTGTGTGCCATGGCCAGTAATGCTCTACGGACATTAAGGCCTGGTTGTCGTCCTTTCACAAATCCCACTTGATGTTCGCCTACAATGTGTGGCAGATGCTTTGCCAGACGATCTGCTAATACTCTAGCTAATATTTTTATATCCACATTGAGTAAGGAGATTGGCCTATATGCTTCCAGGTCTTCTTGGGACTTGCCTGGTTTTGGAATCAGCGTTATAAGTGCTTCATTTGTTCTGGGAAACAGTCCCCCCTGCTCTACTGCCTCTAGAAAGTATTTTGTTAGAGGTGCCATCACCCGGTGTACCATCATTTTATAATATTCTGTGGAAAACCCATCTATTCCTGGACTTGTACCCCCTGAGAGTGACATAATCACCTTTCTCACTTCCTGCGTGCTTAATGGGGCATTAAGTTAGTCCTTCATCTCTGGGGAAAGGCGTGGCATGCCCGAGTCTTCCAAATAATCTTGAATTGCGGTGCTTTCCACCTCTGGCTCTGCTCTATATACCCCGGCAAAATAATCCTGAAATAATTGAAGTATTTCTGGTGGACTATTTTTCCTCGTACCATCTGCAGCCTTTAAGGTATGTACCAAGGTCTGCCCAGTCCATGTTCGTGTTATTCTCGCTAATAGTTTCCCATTCCGATTCCCAAATTTATAATATTGAAATCGCCTATGTGCAAGATATTTTTGTGTTCTTTCATGTATTAGTGTGTTTAGACTTGCCAGATCCGCCATCATTTGTTCATAATGGGCTCTGGTAGGATTGTTTTGATGTTTTCGCTTAGATTTTATGTGCTGACGCTCTAACTGTATAATTCCTTGTGCGATCCTCCTGTTTCTACTTGCTACATAGCTAATGATGTCTCCTCGTAGGACCACTTTCGATGTTTCCCAGAATAATCCTGGCGTGTCTTGGTGTTTATTGTTAATGTCAGTGTAATTTTCCCACTTCTGTTCTAAAAATGTACGGAAGTCTGGATTATTTGCCAAATATGCTGGGAATCTCCAACGTCTAAATTGTTCCACCGGAGGGCCCATTGTTAGCTCCACCCATATTAATGTATGGTCCGATATTGCCATCGGACCTATCTCTGCCTCGTGTACTTCCGAGAATAGTGTTGTAGCTACTAGGATATGATCTATGCGTGACCAAAAAGTTTGATGTGCTTTTGAAAGGTGTGTATATTCCTTATGTGTTGGATGCAAGAGACGCCAGGGATCTACCAGTTCTAACATTGTGCATAAGTAATCCATCTCTTTACCCTTGCTTGTCGTTCCCCAGGCTGCTCTCGCCGACCTATCCATGCTGGGATCCAAAACTTGATTGAGATCACCCATGATTATCCATGGTGCTGTATCATATTTCAGCCCTAATTTTACCAAGGTGTGCCAAAATTTTGGGTCTCTTACATTCGGCCAATATATACCACAAATGTAATATTCTTGTCCCAAATAATTTAGATGGACTAATATGTATCTCCCTTCTTTATCTTTCTCTACTAGCCTAAAAGTGCCCGGTGTGCCCTTGTTAATGAGAATTGCCACTCCCCCCCTGCGTTTTCCTGCAGATGAAAAATAACAATCTCCCACCCACTGTTGTTTTAATTTTAGATGTTCCGCATCTGTTAGCTTGGTTTCTTGCAGGCATGCTATTGATGCTCTATATTTTTTTAGGTGGGCTAATATCTTGTTCCTCTTCACTGGGGAGGTAATCCCGGAGACATTCCAGGACACCAATCGCAGTGCTGCAGGACTAGCCATTATCTCGCATGAGAGTGGGGCGAGGGCAAATTTTTACCAATTTCCAAGGCTCCGGGTCTCCCAGCCATGACCCTTCACCTGCCTCGTCATATTTTACTCTATTTGTCCATTTCTCCTTATAGTGTCCCATGAGACCTGGCTTAGATTGTTCATCCCTACCCCCTCCCAAATCAACCCCCCCCCCCTGCAATCCTTCCCTTTCTCCTTCACCTTTTCCAGCATGCCTTGTGTTCGGCACACGGGTCTGTTTAATGCACCCGGTAACCCACATCCAACCCTCATGATACATAAATGAACTCTTTTCTGCTTAATCCTAATTAGACTATTCCAACTTTTAACATACTTTGTATAACTTATCTGTCTATTGGAGCGTCAATAGACCCTCATGGTACACAAATGAACTCTTTTCTGCTTAATTCTACTTAGATTATTCCAACTTTTAACATGCTTTGTGTAACTTCTCTGTCTATTGGAGCGTCAATAGACCCTCATGATACATAAATGAACTCTTTTCTGCTTAAACCTACTTAGACTGTTCCAACTTTTTAACTTTTAACATTCTTTATATAACTAATCTGTCCATTGGAGCGTCAATAGATCATTGTCCTTTGCCAAATTCACTATCCACCATGTTTTCTCTGTTCGTTGTGTTCCCACTGCGATCTCAGCCACTTCAACCTGATGGTGTTTCAACTCTCATTATTCTCATCCCACCGAGGAGTTCATCCATTCCAAAGCCGACTCCGGTGTGGTAAAAATTTTCCATCCATTAGTTGTTTGGACTTTCAATGTAGCAGGGTACTGTAGTATAAATCTTTGCTTCTTCTCCACTAAACGTGTGCAGGCCGGTGTAAAGGCTCTTCTCCTTGTTGCTAGTGAGATAGAATAATCTTGAAATATCTTTATGGCGCCACCTTCAAACTTTGCGTCTTCTTTATTGTTTTTATATAGCCGGAGCACTGCTGCTTTCTGTGCATAGCGATGAAACTTCGCGATGATTACTCTGGGCCTGGTGTCTCTAGATTGTTTTTGGCCTATTCTGTGCGCCCTATCCAACTGGATATTACCGCCCTCATTAGCCTCCGGAAACCGAGCCTGGAGCCATGTTTCTAGGGTAGATTTAATCTCTCCCTCTGTTAGTGTTTCAGGGAACCCCACAAACCGCAGATTTTCTCTTCTGGCGCGGTTTTCCAGATCGTTGATTTTTTCTTGATATTCTCTGGTTACTTGTTCCAATTTCGCGATGCTCTCCGCATGCTCGTTCTGGACATCCTCTACCTCTGAAACGCGCGTTTCTAATTCTCCAGTACGGCGTGTCAGCTCAGAGGTGAGCGCTGTAATCCCAGAGATCTGTTCCGATAGCTTAGTAAAGCGCGGGTCTAGTGCACGTACTACTGCTTCGGTCAAGTCCGGTATCAAGGAGTCTGATGGGATCTGGGGCGGCAATGCGGGCGGTGAGGCCGGCGCCATCTTGTTTTCGGCTCCTCGGAGCCTATCGTCTTTCCTCTTTGCCGTTTTTGTGGCTGTCGACATTCTATTCTGTATCAAAAATTTGTCCATACACTCCTGCTAGCTTTATCTTCTATTCAATATGCCTTGTGGATTTGCAGAACTTCCCAAAGCTCGGGTTAGATGTGGGTTCCGGAGCCAGCGATAAGACCCATGTCCACCGCCGCTCGCTGCATCACGTGACCCCCTGAATATTAATTTTATAACCTGAAAAGGCTGAATAGACTTCCACTAGTTTAAAGAAGTGAACAAGAGAACAGTCAGGATTCTTTAGAAAAAGCATAATATCATCCGCATATGCAGAAACCTTAATCTCCTGTGACCCTATTTGAACTCCAGAAATCAACGCTGAGGATCTAAGAGCAATTAAAAACGGCCCTAAAGCAATATTGAAGAGCATAGGGGATAATGGACATCCTTGCCGAGTTCCTCTCTGAACTAGCACAGAGGCAGAGAGAAAATTATTTGCTATGATTCGCACCATAGGAGAATTATATAAGGTCTTTATTTTATTCACAAAATCCTCAGGAACACCCATCCATTGTAAAACCTGGAAAAGATACCACCACTCAACTCTGTCAAACGCTTTTTCAGCATCAATAGATAGAGCAATTATGGGGTTTGGGTCCAATTTGGCATAAACAAAGACATGGTGAAAAAGACGATCATTATCCGTTATTAATCGCTGGGGCATAAAACCAACTTGATTAGGATGAATGAGTTTACTCTAATTAGTCTATTTGCTAAAAGTTTTGCAAAGATTTTATAATTGGAATTAAGTAAAGATATGGGCCTAAAATTCAAAACCAAGGTAGGGTCTTTATTTGGCTTCGGCAACACAGTAATTATAGCCTCACTAAATCTGTTGCAGGTATTTAGGCAACATTCTAATGTGTCAAAAAAAAAGTAATAAATGAGGTGACAAATCTGAAGAGAAAACTTTAAAGAACTCACAGGGCAGCCCATCTGTACCAGGAGATTTGCCTACATTAAGTTGTTTTATGGCTTCTAGAATTTCAGTGGTTAAGATAGGAGCTTGAAGAATATTAGTATCTGTGTTGGAGAGAAAAGGTTTTCCTAGTGAATTTAGAAATCGTTGTAATCCATCCATATTGATAGGAGTTTCAGTTGCATATAATTTGGAATAAAAAGAATGGAACGCCTTCAGTATATCTCCAGGATTTGTTAACACTTCTTTATGATTACCATAAATTACAGGTATTTGAGCCTTTGCACGTTTCCTTTTTAAATAATTAGCTAATAGATGACTGCTTTTATTCATTTCTATAAAGTGGGTTTGTTTTTGAATAAAAACTTCATCATTGGCTTTCGCTGACCAAATTTTATTATAAGTAAATTTTTGTTGAAGAATAGTATTAAGTACAGTAGGACTTGAATTATTTATATATTGTTGTTCTAATAATTTTATTTCAGTTTCTAAATTTAATAACTGTTGGTGATTAATTTTATTTAGATAAGCAGAGAGAGAGAGAGATAAATTCACCCCTAACTGATGCCTTGAATGCCTCCCAATTATTGATGGGGTTAGTATCATGAGGAGTATTGATAGAAAAGTATTCAGAAATGAAATTACGAATTTTAATAAGAACCTCCTCGTTAATAAGAATATTTGGGTTTAATCTCCAGAGCGGATTCCTATTAGAAAACAGAGTATCAAATTGTAATTGAATAGCTATAGATGCATGATCTGATAAAGAGATAATATCAATATTGTTTTTAAGATGGAATTTAAGAGTAGATCCAAAATTAGAAAGAAATCTATACGCGTATAACTTTAATGAGGAGAAAAGAAAGTGAAATCTCTCGCATCAGGATTTCGACTTCTCCATGGATCTATTAGATGGTATTGTTGAATGAGGGAACATAGCATTGCATGAGATTTAGAAGGATGATATATAGATTTGGACTGCCTGTCAAGCCATGGATCCAAAGGGAGATTAAAGTCCCCAGCCATAATAAAAGGATTATGTCCACACTCGGATACCTGCTGAAATAAATGGACAAAAAACTCAGCAGAATCTACATTAGGAGCATATAAATTAACTAATATAATATTCTGATTATAAATATTAATTTTGAGGATAAGCCATCTGCCTTCTCTGTCAATGTATTTTTCTTTAAGTTGAAATATAACATCTTTATGAAAGAGTATTGCTACTCCATTATGTTTCCCTTGTGCTGGAGAATCAAAAACTTGTCCTATCCAATGTGCACAATTAGTAAAGGGTTGCAGAGTTGAGAGATGTGTCTCTTGCATAAAGATAATTTTAGCGTTTTGTCTCTTTAAAGCGAGAAATATCTTTTTCCTTTTTATAGGATTTTGCATACCATGTACATTCCAGGATACTAAATTTATTTTATTTTTATTCATCATAGAAACTATAGGTGCAGAAACCACATATCACTGTCTTCCAAGAACAATGGTGAAATAACAACCAAATGTACAAAAGCCCAATCCGTAGGTCTATATAAGATGAAAAATTAAAAAGAAAGAGCAGCACTAGAGAAATATAGCCATTTGCGCACAACACATCAAAACACATTTGTAAGAAAGTGATAAATGGGGGATAAATTTTAAGAGGAGAAATTGAGCAGCAAAAAGAGCCTAAGCTCAGCCTAAGGAAGCAGAACAAATGGGTAGAGGAAGAAGAAAGAAGCCAACAATAGCAATAGCTCTATCCCTCCCCCCCCATAAGAGTATTCTGGCATTCAAAAGCAGAAAGAATCTGCCATTGTATCATATGAAGAAATTTATACAAAATTGAATCCTTTTAATTTTTAGGTAACATGTAACCCACAATAAAGTGGTAGGAAAAAACACTTCTAGAAAATATATAACACCATCTGTTAACCCAGAGGATCAATGTACCCCAGGGGGATCCAGCATACATAAATATAAATCACATCCTATATAATAATTCTCACCTCTAACGTTCTATGCGTCTGGCTGCCTGTGTCAGTGGCTTTCTTCAGAGTTGGTCTGCTAGGCTCCAAAGCCCTGGCTGACGTCACCGTTGCCATTGTGGCCACACTCCTGGGGGGGCGGGGCTGTCCTGGGAGTGGGCGGGGTGCGTGACGTGCCCTGTGTCCAGCCGGCTCTGTGCAGCCTGGGAAAGAGCAGGGCAGGCGGCAGCAGCCAAGCCGCGGCGATCAGGAGCCGGAGCCCACCCCCTTCGGCGCATCAACCCCCCCCATGGAGCATCAACCAAGCCCCCCCCCGGCGCATCAACCCCCTATCTCAGTGCATCACCCAAGCCCCCCCCAAGTGCATTCTTATAGGGGATCGGGGAGAGGGGGTCCAACCACGTGGCCGTCGGACTGGTGGGCCCAGAGGCCACGCCCCAACGTTCTCCATCCCTTCCTCCCCCCGAGTTCCAGGGTCGTCGTCCCTCCCTCCCAGTTCCAGGATCATCATCCCTCCCTCCCTTTCTGTTCCAGGCCCAGTCCCTCCGATTTTGAAAAGTCATCTTCACTTACCCCGTCGGGGTTATGGCAGCCGGCAGCAGCAGCGGTACAATGCGTGCAGGCTCGGCCCTTCTGTCTCTCTCAGCTCTGGTTCTGCCCTTGCAGAAACAGGAAATGAGGGCAGGACCAGAGCTCAGAGACACAGAAGGGCCGAGTCTGCACGCGTTGTATCGCTGTTGCCAGCCGCCGTAACCCCGACGGGGTAAGTGAAGATGACTTTTCAAAAACGGAGGGAGGGGGCCTGCAACAGGAAGGGAGGGATGACGATCCTGGAACTTGGAGGGAGGGGGACCCTGAAACTGGGAGGAAGGGTGAGAGAGTGGACCCTGGAACTGGGAGGAACGGAGGGTGGGAGGAAGGACCCTGGAACTGGGAGGGAGGGTAGGAGGGGACGACCCTGGAACTCAGAGGGAACGACCCTGGAACTCCAAGGGAGGGAGGGGGGCGACCTTGGAACTTGGAGGGAGGGAGAGGAGGGGGGTGACCCTGGAACTGGGAGGGGGGAGGAGACCCTGGAACTGGGAGGGAGACCCTGGAACTGGGAGGGAGGGGGGCCCAGAGAACCTGGAACTGGAAGGGGGGCCCGTGGCACACACTTTCATTCTCACTTTCACACACACTCACACATTCACTTTCTCTCTCTCTCTCTCACACAGTCACTCTCACACACACTCTCACAAACATACACACTCCGAGGAAAACATTGCTAGCGCCCGTTTCATTTGTGTCAGAAATGGGCCTTTTTTTACTAGTATAATATAAATCCTCATGACATAAAAAAACTTAGTGAGACATTAAGATTATTATAATCAGTATGTGTATAAAAATGTTCTCCTATACACAAATTGTACAGTCAGAATGTTACAAAAACTAGATCAGAAAATAAAAACAAAAAATCTGAGAAAAGCTTTCTGTTAAGCCCAACACGAAAACAAGCTAAGATAAGAAGGAGGAGGAAGAGAACCATCTACACAGAAGCAAAAGCAAATGGTCAGGTTTGCTCAAGGACACCTGAGGAACACTGCTAAAAAACAATGATGCTGGCAAACATGGTTCACACTCAGTCTAAATAAAGCAGGGAGGAAATCACCTATACCAGAGCAATGAATCTGGCAACAGCGTCGGCACTGCGTTTACATGCGCTGCTGGGACGCCCAAACCTCCTCCTCCCCCGAAAGGCAAGCTGGGAACCAAGGTTGCCAGATGGGAAAAATTTTCCCAGCCTAAAATCAGCCCTAAACCCGCCCAAAAAACGCCCAAAGTCAAACCCCGCCTCCCACGTCACCAACCCCGCCTCCCGTCATTAACCCCCCCCCCGACGTCATTAACCCTGCCCCCTGACGTCAACCATGCTCCTGAAAAGCTTCTATTGGACCACATCAGACCAATAGAAGCCCCGGGAAAGATTCTATTGGACCAAATTGGACCAATAGAAGCCCTGGAAAAGCTTCTATTGGATCAAATTGGACCAATAGAAGCCCCGGAAAAAAGTGCACAGCGGCCACAGGAAAAAAGCCCAAACCCGCACCCCGCAGCCACCGAAAATTTTCCGCAGCTGCTCGCAGAAAACCCGCCCAGTGTTGCGGGAAGACCGCAACCCTGACAACAATGCTGGGAACAGGCTTTCACTGGCTGAGAGTCAGCAGGACTGTAAAAAAAAAAGCTGAAAACATCCAAATGCTGGTCATGGACGCCCCCTCCCTAATTTGGAAGTGAAGGACGTCCAAGTTAGGCACTTCAAAAGGACGAGCATAACCGAAAACCTATTAAAAAACCCCCCCCAAAACAGACTTTCAAAGCAATAACCCGTCACGTGGGGAAAGCTACAAACGTCCAAGTGCTCGTCAGAGACGTCCCCTTTTGGGTTTGTGAGTGAAGGGCGTCCAAGTTAGGCACTTTAAAAGGACTTCCCTGACAAGCTGTAAAGTTTGGATTATTCCCTTTCCTTCCCTGAGAAACAGTTTGCTGAGGAAGACAATTGCTAGTTACTATACACTCCCTCAGCTAGAGGCACTAACAGCTCACTATTTATTCAACAGATATCAGAGACTGTTTAAAGAGGTACGCGGTACCAACACAGACATTTACTGAAAAATCAAAACACACACTTACACCATTCACACACACATTCTAAACTGCCTGCATGTTAAATGAAGTCCACAGTAACATTAACTCCAACAACTGCAAGCCCAAACATATAAGGCATCTCTGAGACCTGGTGGAAGGAGGATAACCAGTGGGACACTGTCATACCGGGGTACAAATTATATCGTAGTGATAGGGTGAATCGGATTGGTGGAGGGGTAGCATTGTATATTAACGAGAGCCTTGAATCAAATAGATTGAAAATTCTGCAGGAAACAAAACACTCCTTGGAATCACTGTGGATTGAAATTCCATGTGCAAAGGGGAAAAGGATAGTGATAGGAGTGTACTACCGTCCGCCTGGCCAGGACGAACAGACGGATGCGGAAATGTTAAAGGAAATCAGGGACGCAAACAAACTGGGCAACACAATAATAATGGGGGATTTCAATTACCCGCATATAGACTGGGTTAATGTAACATCTGTACACGCAAGGGACATAAGATTTCTTGATGAAATCAAGGACAGCTTCATGGAACAGCTAGTTCAGGAGCCGACAAGAGAAGGAAAAATACTAGACTTAGTCCTTAGTGGTGCTCATGATCTAGTGCAGGGGGTAACGATACGAGGGCCGCTTGATAACAGTGATCATAATATGATCGGTTTTGATATTGGCATTGAAGGAAGTGAAACTAGGAAATCAAGTACGCTAGCGTTTAACTATAGAAAAGGTGATTACGACAAAATGAGAAAAATGGTGAAAAAAAGACTGAAAGGAGCAGCTCGCAGAGTAAAAAACTTGCATCAGGCGTGGATGCTGTTTAAAAACACCATCCTGGAGGTTCAGGACAAATATATTCCACGTATTAGAAAAAAGGGAAAAAAGACTAAACGTCAGCCGGCGTGGCTAAACAGTAAGATAAAGGAAATCATTAGAGCCAAAAAACAATCCTTCAGAAAGTGGAGAAGAGAACCAACTGAAAGTAACAGGATAGATCATAAGGAATGCCAAGCCAAATGCAAAGCGGAGATAAGGAGGGCAAAAAAGGACTTTGAGAAGAAATTAGCGTTGGAAGCAAAAATACATAGTAAAAATTTTTTTAGATACATTAAAAGCAGGAAACCGGCCAAAGAGTCGGTTGGGCCGCTGGACGAAAATGGTGTTAAAGGGGCGATCAAGGAGGACAAAGCCGTAGCGGAGAAATTAAATGAATTCTTTGCTTCAGTCTTCACCGAGGAGGATTTGGGGGGGACACCGGTGCCGGAAAGAATATTTGAAGCGGGGGAGTCGGAGAAACTAAACAAATTCTCTGTAACCTTGGAGGATGTAATGGGTCAGTTCAGCAAGCTGAAGAGTAGTAAATCACCGGGACCTGATGGTATTCATCCCAGAGTATTAATAGAACTAAAAAATGAACTTGCAGAGCTACTGTTAGAAATATGCAATCTGTCCCTAAAATCGAGTGTAATACCGGAAGACTGGAGGGTAGCCAATGTTACTCCGATTTTTAAGAAGGGTTCCAGAGGAGATCCGGGAAATTATAGACCGGTGAGTCTGACGTCGGTGCCGGGCAAGATGGTGGAGGCTATTATTAAGAATAAAATTGCAGAGCATATACAAAAACATGGACTGATGAGACAAAGTCAGCACGGATTTAGTGAAGGGAAGTCTTGCCTCACCAATCTAATGCATTTTTTTGAGGGGGTAAGCAAACATGTGGACAATGGGGAGCCGGTTGATATTGTATATCTGGATTTTCAGAAGGCGTTTGACAAAGTGCCGCACGAAAGACTCCTGAAGAAATTGCAGAGTCATGGAATCGGAGGTAGGGTACTATTATGGATTAAGAACTGGTTGAAAGATAGGAAGCAGAGAGTAGGATTGCGTGGCCAGTATTCTCAGTGGAGGAGGGTAGTTAGTGGGGTCCCGCAGGGGTCTGTGCTGGGTCCGTTGCTTTTTAATGTATTTATAAATGACCTAGAGATGGGAATAACTAGTGAGGTAATTAAATTCGCCGATGACACAAAATTATTCAGGGTCGTCAAGTCGCAGGAGGAATGTGAACGATTACAGGAGGACCTTGCGAGACTGGGAGAATGGGCGTGCAAGTGGCAGATGAAGTTCAATGTTGACAAGTGCAAAGTGATGCATGTGGGTAAGAGGAACCCGAATTATAGCTACGTCTTGCAAGGTTCCACGTTAGGAGTTACGGATCAAGAAAGGGATCTGGGTGTCGTCGTCGATGATACGCTGAAACCTTCTGCTCAGTGTGCTGCTGCGGCTAGGAAAGCGAATAGAATGTTGGGTGTTATTAGGAAGGGTATGGAGTCCAGGTGTGCGGATGTTATAATGCCGTTGTATCGCTCCATGGTGCGACCGCACCTGGAGTATTGTGTTCAGTACTGGTCTCCGTATCTCAAAAAAGATATAGTAGAATTGGAAAAGGTACAGCGAAGGGCGACGAAAATGATAGTGGGGATGGGACGACTTTCCTATGAAGAGAGGCTGAGAAGGCTAGGGCTTTTCAGCTTGGAGAAGAGACGGCTGAGGGGAGATATGATAGAAGTGTATAAAATAATGAGTGGAATGGATCGGGTGGATGTGAAGCGACTGTTCACGCTATCCAAAAATACTAGGACTAGAGGGCATGAGTTGAAGCTACAGTGTGGTAAATTTAAAACGAATCGGAGAAAATTTTTCTTCACCCAACGTGTAATTAGACTCTGGAATTCGTTGCCGGAGAACGTGGTACGGGCGGTTAGCTTGACGGAGTTTAAAAAGGGGTTAGATAGATTCCTAAAGGACAAGTCCATAGACCGCTATTAAATGGACTTAGAAAAATTCCGCATTTTTAGGTATAACTTGTCTGGAATGTTTTTACGTTTAGGGAGCGTGCCAGGTGCCCTTGACCTGGATTGGCCACTGTCGGTGACAGGATGCTGGGCTAGATGGACCTTTGGTCTTTCCCAGTATGGTACTACTTATGTACTTATGTAGGTATTATTGTCAGAAAATGAAAACAGAGAAAAAGCTGTCTCTTAAGTCCAAGACTGAATTTTATTAAGATGCAAATAAAGGAAATAGGGAGTAGTCCACTCATACAGGAACACTTAAGTAGACATGCCCGTAAACGAATGCAGGTCAAGGAATTCCTTCAAATTGTTTGGCTCCGTGAAGCTTCTTGTATTATTGTTAAATGTAATGATCATTTTTGCGGGATAATGAATACCATATTTCACTCCCAGATCCTTGGGGCGAGGTCTCATGGCCAGAAATTGTTTCCGTTTAAACGCTGAAGTTTTAAAAAGGTCTGCCACAATAAGGATTTTCCAACCTTCATGAAGTATGGATGATGATCTGGCTGCCGTAAGAATTTGTAGAGTTTGGGTAAATCGAAGCAGTTTAGCCACTACAGGTCTCGGTGTTTTCATTTCAGGATGAATTCTCACCAGCGAGGGATGAGCCCATTCAAATTCTAGCCCACAGTCAAAGGAGACGTTAAGCACTTCAGGAATCCATTTTTTAAGGAAGCAGATGGTATCACAGCCCTCCAGTCCTTCCTTTAATCCTTTAATATAGACTGTATTCATTCCTCCACTAAGTGGAAAAAGATTCTTGCGTATCTTAAAAAATTGGAATTGGAAGTTGGATTTCTACAGGAGACGCACCTTAGTGATACAGATCACAAGAAACTACAAAGGGATTGGTTAGAGCAGTTGGGGGGGGGGTATCCTATATAATAATTTGCACCTCCGTCTGGATGCCTGGGTTCGTAACACACTTCCTATTGGTCCACCCTGGCAATGACGTTAGAGGGCGGACGAATGGGAAGTGAGAGGGAAGGGAAGCCAGCAAAGAACGTTGGAGGTGAGTACATAACCCCCCTCCCTCCGAGTTCAAGGCCCCCCTCTCCTCCGAGTTCCAGCGCCCTCCCCTCCGAGTTCCATGCCCCCATCCCCTTCGAGTTGCAGGACCCCTCTCCCCTTTGAGTTGCAGCCCCCCTCCCTCCGAGTTCCACACCCCCGTGCTTCCCTCCCTCTCTCCGTCTCCCCTCCGACTGCAAGCACGACTTGTCCTCCGGCAGCCCCTCACCTTCCTGCGTGCCGGCTGTAATTTAAAAATTCTTCCCTCGGGGTCCGGCGTCCGCAGTGAAGGCGAGCGGCGCTTCAGACTGCCTTCCCATTTGTCTCAGCTCTGCCTCTGGTCCTGCCCTTCCGTAAACAGGAAATGAGGGTGGGACCAGAGGCAGAGCCCAAATTACAGCCAGCACGCAGGAAGGTGAGGGGCTGCCAGAGGACAGGTCGTGCTTGCAGTTGGACAGGAGACAGAGAGAGGGAGGGAGGCGCGGGGGTCTGGAACTCGGAGGGGAGGGGGGTCCTGCAACTCGAAGGGGAGGGGGTCCTGAAACTCAAAGGGCAGGGGAGGGGGGCCCTGGAACTCGGAGGGGTGCAGGGGTTCCTGGAACTCGAAGGGGAGGGGGGCGGTCCTGGAACTCGAGGGGGAGGGGGCGTGGGGGTCCTGGAACTCGAAGGGGAGGGGGGCAGGGGGTCCTACAACTCAAAGGGGAGGGGTGCCTGGAATTCGGAGGAGATGGAGGGAGGGAGGGATGAAGGGCGGCATGAAACTCGGAGGGTAGGGGGCCGGAACTCTGAGGACAGGGAGGGAGGGAGGGAGGGAGAGAGGGAGGTAGGGAGGGGGCCTTGGAACCTTGCTAGTGCCCATTTCATTTCTCTAGGAAACGTGCCTCTTTTACTAGTGCTGCATATAATAAAGTTGGACGTTCCAGAAAAGCCCTTAATTAGTCAGGAAAACCCCAAACATTTTATACCCAAATACTTTAAGACATTTTCAAGGATAAGCCAACAAGAAAGAAGTTCCTAAAGCTAACACTTCTACTGTTAAAGCCAAAAAGGTTTTTCTTTGCTCTTGTGTTTGGTAACATCCAGATATATCCAAATTCTTTTGTCACAAAAAAATGGCAGATAGTTTCTGAATCTTGTTCAAAGAGAAATGAGACTAACAAAGTAGCCCTCTCGGCATCCTCATTTATATAGTCTCTATTCCCCAAGATAACACAAAATATATTTTAAAATATATGTGCAGGTGCTTAGAAAAATATCGTGACTAAAGTGAAAGACTCACAAAAATAGCCACCTTTCTCTATCATCACACTTCCTCATTGATTTAAGACACTTGATGGAAAAATTGAAGCAAAACTTATTGAAATCAAAGTTCTTAAAATAGAGATTATTTTGAAAAGTCACCAACAACTGATGATAAATTATGTTCACCAATAACAGTTCACTTAACTCCTCAGTGTCCAATATAGTGATGATAGATTGGAAGGGCATAATCGAAAGGGACACCAAAGTTTTGCTGAGGACGTCCTTGCAAAACGTCCAAAGGGGTGGGAAACCCGTATTATCAAAACAAGATGGGCGTCCATCTTTTGTTTCGATAATATGGTCGCAGACGCCCAAATCTTGACATTTAGGTCGTCCCTAGACTTGGTCGTTTCTGATTTTTGGTGATAATGAAACTAAGGACGCCCATCTCAGAAACAACCAAATGCAAGCCCTTTGGTCATGGGAGGAGCCAGCATTCGTAGTGCACTGGTCCCCCTGACATTCCAGGACACCAACTGGGCACCCTAGGGACACTGCAGTGGACTTCAGAAATTGCTCCCAGATACATAGCTCCCTTATCGTGTGTGCTGAGCCCCCCAACCCCACCAAACCCAATACCCACAACTGTATTTATTTATTTATTATATTTGTATCCCGCACTTTCCCACTAAAAGCAGACTCAATGCGGCTTACATAGTAATAGGTACACCACTACCATAGCCCTTACGGGTGAAGGAGGGCACCTAGATGTGGGTTTTGGAGGGCTCACATTTACCACCACAAGTGTAACATGTGGGGGGGGGGGGGGGGGGGGATGGGCCTGTGTCCGCCTGCCTGAAGTGCACTGCACCCACTAAAACTACTCCAGGGACCTGCATACTGCTGCGATGGACCTGAGTATAACATTTGAGGGAGGCTGGCGTACAGGCTGGCACAAAATACTTTTAAAGTTGTTTTTTGAGAGTGGGAGGGGGTTAGTGACCACTGGGGGAGTCAGGGGAGGACATCCCTGATTCTTTCCGGTGGTCATTGTAGGGCTATTTCCCTGTGAGCTCACTCAGCTGGTCTCAGCCTGTGAATACAACTATATCAAGATGGGGTCTGTGAACTATGACACTGTAAGCAAGCAGATTCCACTTTCTGCTTGTGTCAGCTCTCTGCTTGTGATAAATCACTGGCAGGCCTGGAAAAACTCAAGGCCATGCAGTTGACTACCTGCCCCCTTTTACCTCCCGGATAAGGAATAGGGAGTAAAGACCATGGCGCCAGCAAGCCTGATGAGAGACAGGAATGCCATCACCATGTAACAATTTGAAGGTCAAGGAAAGGTCGTTTCTTGCTCAGGGAAGGAGCTGGACAAGATCATGATTGGTTGCTGGCTGGTCACCTGAGGCTTGGGGACTGAAAGAGTGGGAAGGAGAGGATAAGAAAAAGGGTCTGGCAGAGGTTGAGGAAAGGTTCGCCAAAAGTTCACCTGGAGGTTCGCCTGGAAGACGGGGTAGCTGGAGAGAGAAGACCAGCAAGACCTGAAGTGGTCCACAACCTTGTGAACTGTCTATCTGAAGAGAGTACCTGTTGGTCCAGCTGTGCCGGCCAGAGTGACTGTAATCCTGCTTGCCACAGAGAGCCTGAGCTATTCTAAGGCGGACTCGCTGTGGAAGACAGCTTGAGTCTGAAGGGAAAACCTGTGCCAACCTCATCTGAGAGACCACCCAAGAGTCAGCTCGGTGAGAATTACAGGGACTTATTTCCTATTAGTCTGGGATTAGTTAGTGGGTTCTTACCTCAGCAAAGGCGGGTTAGTTCAGAACTGTGGTCAGGAAGGTGGCTGC
Source organism: Microcaecilia unicolor (assembly GCF_901765095.1). Lineage (NCBI taxonomy): Eukaryota > Metazoa > Chordata > Amphibia > Gymnophiona > Siphonopidae > Microcaecilia > Microcaecilia unicolor. The sequence continues at coordinate 345,364,323 of NC_044031.1, read as the reverse complement.
TAACTGTATTACTTCATGACCTAGTCAGTTACAAATCAGGATTGTGTATAAGTAACCTAGTAACTGGTAATAACAGTGTTTTAGTTAGACAATACATTCTAAAGTGTTCTTATCAGCATAAGGTCTCTATATTTGTACCTAAGTCTTAGTGCAGAGTGTATCATTTATATTTTCTTATCGCTATAATAAATTCTAATATATTTCAGCGGTGACTTTTATTTATCACAGTTCTCTACTACGGAAGGAAAGTTCTGGTGTAGGCACCAGAACAGGCAGAATAATACCCCTAGAAAGAGCTAAGAAGTTGTTAGCCAGACTTCTGTAAACGGGAACCTGGGAATCACTCGTTGGGTAGCTTTTCCCAAAGAGTTATTTATTTATAAATGCCTACATCATCTGGTCAGTTCGGGCACCTTTTTGTGCCTTGGTCATAAGAAAAACAGGACCAGGTAAAGTCGTCCAAATGCTTGTCAGGGACGCCCTTTTTTTTCCAATATGGGTTGAGGATGCCCATGTGTTAGGTACGCCCAAGTCCCGCCTTCACTACACCCCCATGAACTTTGGTCATCCCCGTGATGGAAAGCAGTTGGGGACGCCCAAAATCGGCTTTCGATTATGCCGATTCTTGCGACCCTATTAGGATGACGCCCATCTTCCGATTTGTGTCGGAAGATGGGCATCCTTCTCTTTCGAAAATAAGCCTGTTGGTGTAATAAATTCATTTTTTGCACCACAACTTGGATCCAGGTTTCACAATCACTTGCTTCATCTGGGGGTTCAAGCAAGATCTCTTCTCAGGCTTCAAAAGAGTGTGGATATCAGCCCCAAAATGGCACCTCATTTATAGATGTTTCAAGAAAGCTGATAAATTCAAATGATCTGATTTTACCTCCTGCAAAACAATTCCTTTCTAGTCCCAAGAAATATTTTTTTAGAAACAGGACTATAATATGTCCTGTTTAAGGGAGGAATAGATTCACGGGTATACTTACCTCAATCAAATATCTCTTAAAATAGTTCAAGAGGAGAATTTCCTGAGGACTTTAGGAAATTCAATATACAGAGATTTAATCTGCTCAATCTGTCTTTGCAGAGCAATTTTGTCTTTAGCTAAAGTTGTTAGTTGTTAACTCCTGTAAAGATTTTACATCTTCCTGAGTCTTATAAAATTTGACTTCAAAGTTCCAATTTTACCCCCTCTAAATTGTTAGAAAGGGTATCCACCTTACTCACAAATACTGAAACTTCTTCTGCAGACTTACTGTAATTAATCCTTATGTAATTTATCCTTAAAATCAAGCGTGGTACTGGAAGATTGGCGAGTGGCCAATGTAACGCCGATTTTTATGTTTAGATCTGTTTATTGTTTGAACATATCAACAAAGCAATACAATGCACATTTGTAAATTGCAGACCACTAATCTCCCTCAGGGGTTACCTGGGGCTTACATCTACCAGCTGTATGTTTACAGTCTTGACTGCACTTCTCAATTGTACAAAGTTGTACATATATAACCCGCATTTAGTATTCTAATCCAATCCCCTACCCTTCCTGACCCACCCTCCCTCCTTTCTGAACTTCTCTTATGCTAAAAAAAAAAAAACTGAGGGGGGATATGAAAACATTTCTTGTAAACAATTCTTAATTTAACAATCGGCTACGTGCCTAGTGAGTTAATGTCAACCAAAATGGCTCCCATGTTGCTATGAGCCTGCGGCCTTTTATGCTATCTAAATCAGAGATACCCAGTCTGTCCATCCTCAACTGTTCCACCATGTGCATTTTCCAATGCTGCAAGCTGGGAGGGGAGGACTGGAGCCAAACACATAGTATGGACTTAATGCCAAATGTCACTGAGTATCTTAGAAAAGAGCGAAGTCCGGGAGGAAGTGACATCACGGTGCCTGATGGCGGCCTGAACTAAAAGCTTCCGTACCCTCTCAATGTAAAACGCGGATTTAGCCTTTATCCTGCCTTACCTTCTCTCAAATTGTGGAAGTGGAGCTGCATAAGCTATTTGTAGACAGAATGAGTAAGTCCGCGTCACACTCCCGTAAAGAATTGGAACGCCAAGTGCTAAAGATTCCGAACAAAGGCCCTCGGCGCCACGTGTCCCCGCTGTCTCGTTTGCACTCGGACTTGGAGTCTGAGATTTCACAGCCAGAGATGGGCTTGGCAGAGGACACAAGTGCTTTCCCGAGAGGAATTGTGAAATCTCTTCGTGCTTTATGTGAAGAGATTAAAGCCTCGAAGAATGAAATCCTGTGAGAAAATGGATGCCCTTGGTTCTGATTTGAAAGAATTAGTAGGTAGAGTGGAGAACTTAGAAAGTCACATGGAGGAGCAGGCGATGCAATGCTCCGAAGTTGCTTCGAAGGTGGACTTGGGTCTGGATCAGTATACTGAGCTTCAATTTAAGGTAAACGACCTGGAAAACCGTGGCAGACAGTGTAACCTTCGATTCCGAGGTGTCCCGGAGTGCGGGGGTTCGGTGGATGTCATGACGGTGGTTCGGGTCCTCTGTGCTAAGTTGCTAGAGGCAGACACATCGGAGGGTCCAATTGAAATCGATAGAGCCTATAGGGCACCTGGTCAGCAAATGGAGAACAGACCGCGAGATATTATAGCGAAATTTGTCTCCTCAGTGGTGAGAGAAAGATTGCTCCTGAAGGCGCGGCAGACCCCCTATGTGAATTACAATGATGCCAAAGTGCAAGTTTTTCAAGATCTTTCTGCTTTTACATTGGCTCAAAGGCGCTTGATGAGACCAGCACTGGAAGTTCTCAATAAGTGGAAAATAGCGTACAGATGGGCGTTCCCGTTTGCACTGACTTTTACAATTGGGGGTAAATTGCACCGGGTTCGCCATCTTGTGGGGGCGTGGAAAATATTGCATGAGGCAGGGTTGTCTTCAGCCTCGGTTCCTCCGGCGCCTGTTGTTCTATCTGCAAAAGAGCGCCTGCAAAAGTGGAAATGGGTGGCTCCAAAATCGAGGATTACTTCACAAGGAGATTGACTTTACAGTGCGACTGTTTTGTGCTGTTTGTTTATTCTTGACTAGGGTTAATCGGGAGAGTGGCATGGTCGGTTGTTAGCTTGGGTACAATACCGTTGAGGGTTGCTTGTTAAAAATGGGGAGGGGGAGAGGGTGTTTGGTTGGCAGTGGTTGTATAATAAAAGGGGGGCAGGATGCTTGTAGCGGATGGGTGGGGGTGGTTTGGGTTGCTGGATAGGGTATGGTGATGTTTCTTTTTTCTCTCTGTTTTCCCATTTTGGTTGTTCTTGTGGTCATTGATTGGTGTGTGGTGGGTTGGGGGTTGGGGGTTGGGGGTGGGGGGGAAAGGGGGAGGGTTGAGGCTGAGGGAGGAGGTAAGGTTCAAGGGCTGTATGGAGTGTGGGGAAAAGGGGGGGAGGGTTGTATGGCGTGTGGGGAAAAGGGGGGAGGGGGGGTTTGTAGTGGGGATTTTTTTTTGTGTGTGCCCTCACCCGCCCACCATGCCTTGGCCAGAAGTGGCTTCCAGTTTCTTGATGCTTGAATGAGTATGGATTTAAAGTTCTTGACATATAATGTCAAGGGCCTGAATTTTCCTCAGAAGCGTCAAAAGCTTTTCAAGGAACTTTTGTTCCACAAACCCCATGTTGTTTTTCTCCAAGAGACCCACTTGAGGAGGGACCATGAGAACCTTTTGGCCCATCGGCAGTATTCCCATGTTCTCTTTGCATCTGATGTGAACGCGTCTAAGAAGCGAGGCATGCGTCTTTATAGAATAGCTCCTAGCAAGATGTGTGTATAAATTCTTATTGTAGCCATTTAGCACCAGTAATTATTAGCACCCAGTTATTGGCACTGAATGGTTTGTTACTCAAATTGTACACTCAAATTAGGCACATGCCCAAATTTGTCTGCAGAATTTTGTGTGCCATTTATAGAATCCAGGAGATTATAGCATAGTGTTACACTCTGTTACACTCCTCCAGAGGTGCAGCCTGCTTGCGCAGGGTATGGGCATTCGAGGATGTGGCGGCCATCTTGGATGTGGGTATCTCCAGGATAGGGCGGCCATCTTGGAGATGGGCGTCTCAGGTTGTGGTGGCCATCTTGGAGTTGGGCAGCTTCAAGAAGGAAGCCCACATTTGGGTAAAGAACATCTCCTCTGATGGGGCAGCCATCTTGGAACAGCTGCATATGTTTGAGCCTAATTCCTATACTATTTAAAGCCCTGCCACCAGTCCTTCCATGCTTCGGCTTCTATTGCTGTAGAGGTCGCAGTCCTCGTCTGTATTCTTCTGCCGGTTATCTTATGATCCTATGTTCCTGTGTTTTGACCCTTGGATTGCTTTCTGACGACTCTGCTGTGTTGCTGCCTGCCCAGACCTTGGACTGTTTCATGACTACTCTGCTGTGTTGCTGCCTGCCCAGACTTTGGACTGACTCCTGACTACTCTGCTGCCTCCCTGGTCCCTGGATTGTGTCAGCTTCTCCGCCTGTCTGGTTGGTGGCCGTACACCCCGCTGGTTCCGGAAGTCCTGGTGGCCGCCTGCACCTGGGGGCTCAACTCTCGGGGAACAGCGGTCGCTTCCCAGGTGAAGCTAGGGGTTGTCTGGCTGTCTGACTGAGTGCGGTGCTGCTCCATCTTCGACGTGCTCAGCCGGGGCACAAGGGCTCACTTCCCCAGACGTAACACATAGCTACGTACTATGTCAACTCAATATACATTAAAACATCTAAAGGGGGCAAGCAGAGGTAGAACATATACAGAGATAAAACCTAGAGTAATAGGAATTTAGATGGATGATAAGGGTGACGAACTTGAAGAGAAATTGCACATGCAGAGAGGGTGCACTACATACAATCAAAAGGAGGAGTAGCCTAGTTATTAAAGCCTGCTACTGCTCCTTGTGATGTTGCCTCAAGAATAAAATTAGGCTGTAAGACCTTTGGGGCAGGGTGCCATATCCCGAGGTGGGGGGGGCACATTTTGGTCTGCCGCCTCGCTGCCACCTCCCCCGCTGCCCTGCCGCTCCCCACCCCTGTCGCAACAAATACCTTGGGTGGCAGGGGTCCCCAACCCCCGCCAGCTGAAGCGTTGTCCAGCACCAGTCTCCAGCACCACCATGTTGCCTACCCTGTTCTGTCTTCCCCTCACGTCCTGCATGCCAGCAAAACCAGGGGCCCAGAGGAAATTTGGTGGGGCCTAGGCCCCTATGGCCAAACATAGCTATGCTACTGCTTTGGGGACAAGGAAATACCTAATGTACCTGAATGTAACTTACCTTGAACTACTATTGAAAAGTTGAGCTAAATCCAAATAAATAAATCTCAGCCAGGGTATGTATGGTTATGCAAGTCCTGCTGCAGCGAGTGTAGCTGATGTTGGCCCTTTGTGTGATTAACCAGTTGCCTCTTCCACTAAAGGCTCGGGAGAAGAACCAGGCTTTCACCTGCGTTTTTAAGTAGAGAAAGTTTTGCATTAGGTAAAGCCTTTCTGGGAGAGTGTGGGGGCTACTCCTGTGAAGGCTTCCCTCCCAAATCACTTATCCTGTCATTGCATCAACAGTTCTCAACTGGGCCATACATCAGCAGTTCTTCTGGGTTATCAATTCATCCACTATAGCCTGATTTTATAAAAAGTGCCTACATAATAAATCCCAAAAGGCATCTATTTTATAAAGGCAATATAGGCACCTTTGTGCCTTTATAGAACAGGCCCACAGAACCAGCCCCTATAGTGCAAATTCTGCTCTGAAGCTATTGTAAATGAGTGTGTGTACGCACAGCTCTGCCTCTGCTCCACCCAATCAACACCCTTGGCAGTGCTTACATGCAGTATGCTTATAAATAAGCACCACCTTGTCACTGCTTGTACTTATACGCGTGTGTATCAAAGCCTTCTCCAAATAAAAAAACAGGTTTTACACATGGAAGAAACGTATTCCCCATGTTCACAGTGTCTTTGCTTTAATGCTTCTTAAAATGTGTGTTTAGCTCCATCTTGGCTTTAACAAGGGGGTCTGGCCTTTCCTTATTTTGTCAATATTTGTTAAAATCATCCCCGTTATGTCATAACTGCATAAGTATGAGAACTGTCTTTTCCTACTAAGTGCTGTGAATTTTGTTTCTGCAGGATCCACAGCCACAGCCTTAGCTCTAGCCCTAGCCATAAGTACATGCCATACTGGGAAAGACCAAAGGTCCATCAAGCCCAGCATCCTGTTTCCAACACTGGCCAATCCAAGTCACAAATACCCGGCAAGATCCCAAAAATGTACAAAACATTTTATACTGCTTATCCCAGAAATAGTGGATTTTCCCCAAGTCCATTTAATAACGGTCTATGGACTTTTCCTTTAGGAAGCCGTCCAAACCTTTTTAAAACTCCGCTAAGCTAACCGCCTTTACCACATTCTCTGGCAACGAATTCCAGAGTTTAATTACACGTTGAGTGAAGAAACATTTTCTCCGATTCTTTTTAAATTTACTACATTGTAGCTTCATCGCATACCCCCTAGTCCTAGTATTTTTGGAAAGCGTGAACAGACGGTTCACATCTACCCGTTCAACTCCACTCATTATTTTATAGACCTCTATCATATCTCTCCTCAGCCGCCTTTTCTCCAAGCTGAAGAGCCCTAGCCACTTTAGCCTTTCCTCATAAGGAAGTCATCCCATCCCCTTTATCATTTTCGTCGCCCTTCTCTACACCTTTTCTAATTCCACTATATCTTTTTTGAGATACGGTGACTAGAATTGAACACAATATCCGAGGTGCGGTCACACCATAGATCAATACAAAGGCATTATAACATCCTCATTTTTGTTTTCCATTCCTTTCCTAATAATACCTAACATTCTATTTGCCACAGCAGCACACTGAGCAGAAGGTTTCAATGTATCATCAACGACGACACCTAGATCCCTTTCTTGGTCCGTGACTCCTAACGTGGAACCTTGCATGACGTAGCTATAATTTGGGTTCCTCTTTCCCACATGCATCACTTTGCACTTGCTCACATTAAACATCATCTGCCATTTAGACGCCCAGTCTCCCAGTCTTGTAAGGTCCTCTTGTAATTTTTCACAATGCTCCCGCGATTTAACGACTTTGAATAACTTTGTGTCATCAGCAAATTTAATTACCTCACTAGTTACTCCCATCTCTAGGTCATTTGTAAATATGTTAAAAAGCAGCGGTCCCAGCACAGAGCCCTGGGGAACCCCACTAACTACCCTTCTCCATTGAGAATAATGACCATTTAACCCTACTCTCTGTTTTCTATCTTTTAACCAGTTTTTAATCCACAATAGACCACTTCCTCCTATCCCATGACTCTCCACTTTCCTCTGGAGTCTTTCATGAGGTACTTTGTCAAACGCCTTCTGAAAATCCAGATACACAATATCAACTGGCTCCCCTTTATCCACATGTTTGTTCACCCCTTCAAGGAACACATCATCAAGAAACTTCAAACTGCCCAAAATACAGCAGCCAGACTCATATTTGGAAAAACGAAATATGAAAGCACCAAACCTCTAAGAGATAAACTACACTGGCTCACACTAAAAGAACGAATCGCGTTCAAAGTTTGCACCCTGGTCCACAAAATCGTCCATGGGGAAGCCCCGACCTACATGTCAGATCTCACAGACTTGCCAACCAGGAACACAAAAAGATCAGTAAGCACATTCATGAACCTTCACTACCCCAATTGCAGAGGACTTAAATATAAATCCATGTATGCATCTAGCTTCTCCTACCATAGGAGCCAACTTTTCAAAATTCTTGGGGGTGCTAAGCCCAGTGGAAATAACACTTCCTTGGCCACATACAAGGAATGTTCTCAAAATTGAGGGTGCTCAACCCACAGCACCCACAGAGTCGGCTCCTATGTCTCCCACATAAGCACGCAATTATGGAATGCACTACCAAAGGTCATAAAAACAATGCACGACCTGACAATCTTCCGTAAACTACTGAAAACCAACTTGTTCAAGAAGGCATACCATAAGGATTCATCCGAAACACTAGACATTTAGACTCTACACGAACTGGACAAACCTGAATGCCTACACTAAACTGATACCATCGATTCGAATGAAAGCATGCAATCCATGCACCACCACTTTATTTCTCATACCGGAAATGAACTCGCTATAGTTAATTAACTTATTGTTATTACCGACCCTATCACTAAGAAATTTCTATGTAACACCACTATCCTGCTTATAATCGAAAGAGAAAAACGCCTATATTGCGACCCAAATCAGGAGAAGGGCGTCTTTCTCTCATGGGCGCCCAAATCGGTATAATCGAAAGCCGATTTTGGGCGTTTCCAACTGCAATCCGTCGCAGAAATGAGTAAAGTTGACGGGGGCGTGTCGGAGGCGTGGTGAAGGCAAAACAGGGGCGTGGTTATTGGCCGAGGAGAGATGGGCGTCTTTAGCTGATAATCGAAAAAAAAGGGGTTTTTACCGCGATTTTTGGTCACTTTTTGTGGAGCTTTTTTTTCACGCACAAGTCCCAAAAAAGTGCCCCAACTGACCAGAAGACCACTGGAGGGAATTGGGGATAACCTCCCCGGACTCCCCCAGTTGTCACTAACCCCCTCCCACCAAAAAAAACCCACTTTACAAACTTTTTTTCCAGCCTCTATGCCAGCCTCGTACCCACCTCCATGACAGCAGAATGTGTTCTATCCTCTGACAGCCTTTCCCTGGTTCTGATGTGGCTCTCGGGTGCGTGTGACACCTTTTCTGTTATGCGCACTGCAGAGTCACATCAGCAATGCATTGTGGTAGGTGTAGGGTATTGGGCTCCGTGATTCCACTAGCTTGTGGCAAATGCTCACGATGTTGGTAGGCTCTACTCCCATGATGCTTTTCCCTCTGCTGGGTCAGAGTGTACCCTGTTTTGTTTCCAGTAGTCCATGAGGTAGTGGCCATTTTTGTAAGCCAGTTTTAGATCCCTTTCACGTGTTAGCCACATTACAGAACTTAGTTCTTACCTTGAATGTGGCTGAAAGAGGGCATTGTACACCATTCTGCCAGCTCTGACCTACTGCTATTCTCAGTACCAGGGAGACTTGTTGCCAGTGGGGCACAACCTCTGATCTGCAGTTAACTGTGAGTAAACGTGCTTATTTGAATAAAGGACGTTTTCGGAGACATTAGTCTTCAGGTGTCAACTGGTGTGCCAATGTTATATAGCAGCAACAAGTCCTAGAGGCCTGCGTGTATGCAGGTCCCTGGAGCACTTTTAGTGGGTACCGCAGTGCACTTCAGCCAGGTGGACCCAGGCCCATCCCCCCTACCTGTAACACTTGTGCTGGTAAATGGGAGGTCTCCAAAACCCACTGTACCCACATGTAGGTGCCCCCTTCACCCCTAAGAGCTATGGTAGTGTACATTTGTGGGTAGTGGGTTTTGGGGGAGGGGGGTTGGGTGCTCAGCACCCATGGTAAGGGAGCTATGCACGTGTGAGCGTTGTCTGAAGTCCACCGCACTGACCTCTAGGGTGCCCAGTTGGTATCCTGGCATGTCAAGGGGGCGAGTGTACTACGAATCGTGGCCTCTCCCATGACCAAATGGCTCGGATTAGGACGTTTTTGAGCTGGGCGTTTTTAGTTTCCATTATCGCTAAAAAAAAACAAATGCCCAGCTGAAAAATGTCCATTTTTTCAAAAATACGGTCTGTCCCGCCTCTTCACGTACCCGTTTTCGGACATAGACACCCATGGAGATAGGCGTTCGCGTTCGATTATGCCCCTCCACGTATGTCAACTTCCTTACTACAATAATACTTGCAATTTCTGTCCGGAAATGGCGATCGCCATTACGGTATAATGTAAGCCACATTGAGCCTGCAAATTGGTGGGAAAATGTGGGATACAAATGCAACAAATAAATAAATAAAAAAATGTAGTAGATTGGTGAGGCAAGATTTCCCTTCACTAAATTCATGTTGACTTTGTCTCATTAATCCATGCTTTTGAATATGCTCTGTAATTTTGTTCTTAATAATAGTCTCTACCATTTTGCCCGGCACAGACGTCAGACTCACCGGTCTATAATTTCCCAGATCTCCTCTTGAACCTTTTTTAAAAATCGGCATTACATTGGGCACCCTCCAGTCTTCCGGTACCACACTCGATTTTAAGGATAAATTACATATTTCTAACAATAGCTCTGCAAGCTCATTTTTCAGTTCTATCAATACTCTGGGATGAATACCATCTGGTCCAGGAGATTTGCTACTCTTCAGTTTGTAGAACTGCCCCATTACATCCTCCAGGTTTACAGAGAATTAATTAAGTTTCTCCGACTCGTCAGCTTCGAATATCATTTCCGGCACCAGTATCACTCCCAAATCTTCCTCGGTGAAGACTGAAGCAAAGAATTCATTTAATCTCTCCGCTACGGCTTTGTCTTCCCTGATTGCCCCTTTTACTCCTTGGTCATCTAGTGGTCCAAACGATTCTTTTGCCGGCTTCGTGCTTTTAATATACCTAAAATTTTTTTTACTATCCTGCTTATAATCGAAAGAGAAAAACGCCTATATTGCGACCCAAATCGCGAGATAGACGTTTATCTCCCCAAAACGAATAAATCAGTATAATGGAAAGAAAAATTTTAGAGCGTCCGTGGCGCACGTACGTTCAGAGAAAAATGCCCAAATAAGGGGCGTGTTAGGGGCGGTGTTACGAGGTGGTCGTCTAAAATGTATAACGGATAGCGAAATGGCTCTGGTTGGGCGGGAACATGGGCGTCATTGGTTAGACCCGAAATAAAAGCGTCCACAGCAAGGGGAAAATCGTCTTTAGATCCATTAGTGATTGTGTGGATTTGGAGAGTGGCGAGATCGTTGTTGGGAGAGCTGAATTGGTGGTTGCAGAGAGAAAGCTGAGTGTACTTGTTACGTTCATCTGTGTGCTCTGCCTCTTTTGTGTCTTACCCTTTGACCTTTCCCTACTCCTACTCCTTGCTCTATCGCCCTCTTCCCTTCCCCCTATCCCTCTCCATTCACTGTTCCCACATGTATACTGTAGTCCCTGACCTCCGTTTGTCTCTGTGTTCTTGTACTGTTTGGCGAGTGAGTGGCCAGAGGGCGTGGTGGCTGGAACTGAGAGATCTGTGTGCTGTTTGTGTTTTACTACTAGTACTAATACTTGCACTGGTGGGGACATGAATGCAGTTAATGCACTGGTGGCTGGCATGGTACAGGAAGAGGCCACACACTGCAGGAGGTATTCACGGCCCCGAGTGTTCAGGCCCCGCACCACCTTCCTACAACTCACTGACCAGCAGTGTCTAACAAGGTTCAGGTTTGATAGGGACACCATTGTGCAGCTTTGTGAGCAGCTGAAACCCCTCCTTCAGCCCCAGACACGTAGGAATAACCCTATCCCTGTTCACCTCAAAATCACTTCCTCTCTCTCTGTCCTGGCCACTGGGAGTTTTCAATCTGTATTAGCTGCTAACACAGGGCTCACCCAGGCTTCTATTTCAAACTGTCTCACCCAGTTCCTGGATGCCTTTCTAACTCACACCTCTCACTACATCACTTTCCCCACCACCCCCCAGGCCCTGCACAACAACATGGCTGCCTTCTATGCTGTTGCTAGATTCCTCTCGGTCATCGGTGTGATTGACTGCACACACGTAGCCCTCAGACCCCCCCGGGCACACGAAGCCACCTACAGAAACAGGAAGGCATTTCATTCTATGAACATGCAAGTAGTATGTGATGCCCAGGGGGAGATATTAGACGTGTGTGCCAGGTACCCCGGGTCCACCCACGATGCCTACATCCTACAGCACTCATCCTACAGCACTCGGGCATCTTCCGCAGGTTTGAGCGAGGGGAGTTCACCGGTGGATGGCTACTAGGTAAGTGCAACATGGATGTACCCATACTATACCTCCTCCACTGGGTAACCCTCCGCCCTGGCTTCCTCCACTTCACTCCACAACCCACTATCCTAATCCCCCCTCCCCCCCCTGTACCTGCTCCAAACAATACACCCTCATCTATCTCATTCTGCTTTTCTCCAAAGGTGACCGAGGCTACCCGCGGAGGACATGGGTCATGACCCCCGTGGTCCACCCACAACCAGGAGCAGAAGAAACCTACAACAGGAGACATCGCAGCACCCGGGGGATCATTGAGCGTACCTTTGGCCTGTTGAAAAACCGGTTCCGCTGTCTGGACCGGTCTGGAGGAGAGCTGCTCTACAGTCCAGAAAAGGTGGCCAAGATCTTTCTGGCATGCTGCATGTTGCACAATTTGGCCCAGCGCAGAGGACAGCCTCTCCCAGAGGAGCCACAGCCACCAGAGGAGGCCCCAGATGAGAAGGAGGAGGAGCCCCCTTCACCCCCAGCCCACAGAGCAGAGCTCAATGCTTACCAGCTTGGCGTAAGAGCAAGACAAAGACTAATTGAAACAAGTTTTGCGTGAAAGTAAGTGCACATTTATTTATATTAAGTGCATAAGTGTTCACCCCCACCACTCCCCCTCCCACCAACCCTCACCCTCCAGCATGTGCCATCACTTTCCCCGTCCCCTCCTACCCCTCCCACGGACTTCCTTTGCAGCTGGTGCTGCAGGGGAAGTATCTTTACACTCTGCTGATGTGCTGCTCCCACTGTCCTCCTCCGTATCCACACAGCAGCCTGTGGCTTCGGCTGCGGTGTGGAAATCTGGCCACCTTGTTGGCTGTAGCCTGGCCACAGGACCCAGAATGGGAGCTGGTTTGGTGGTGGGTGCTGCAGTAGTGGCTGCGGAGGCGGATGATCGCAACGCCCACCTCTTAGCTGGTGGTTGCTGCCCACTGGAGGAGGTGGATGACAGGTCTTGCTGCTGCAGCAGCACGGCTGGAGTAGGTGGTGTCACCTGAGGGCGCAGGCCTTCAATGGTGTGCTGCAGCTGTTGGAGTTGCTGGAGCACCTCTTGGTGGGCTTGCTGGTGCGTCTGGAGGACCTCTTGGTGGGCTTGGCGCTGCGCCTGGAGCAGCTCTTGGTGGGCTTGCTGGTGCGCCTGGAGCACCTCTTGGTGGGCTTGATGCTACGCCTGGAGGGTGTCGCGTCCGTCGCTCCTTTCGGCTCCTCTGCCGCGGGGGGCGGGAGCCGGCGTCCAACGCGGCGAGGATTGGCGGTCCAGAGGCCGTGGCGGGGAGCCGGGGCCCGCCACGGTGATGGCCGTTCCGGCCGAGGCCAGAGGCCGGCGATTGCGGCCGCCGGTCTCTTGGTCACCATGTTTGCGCCACTAAAGGAGGCGGCGCTGAGGCGCGATGGCCGGCGTCTTCTTCTCTTCCGAGCGCGAGGGCCCGGAGCTCCGCCTCTGAGGTGCTGGATTGGGAGGCCAGGTTGGTGGTCCCGCCTGGGGAATCGGACAGAGCCAATCAGAAAGGCCCTGTCGATAACCAGGTCCGGATTGGTCGGCTGTACCTACGGGGGCGGGGCGACTGATGCTGAATAGTATTTAAGGAAGGGGACTGAGCTAGAACATTGCTTCAGGTTCTGTTCCCGAGGCCAGTCTCTGTTGGTTCCTGTGCTCCGTTGTTTTCCTTGTTCTTCCGGTTTTGACTTTTGGACAGTTCCTGGTTTTCCCTGCTAGCCGCCTGCCTCGACCGCTTGCCTGTTCTTGACTACGCTGTTAGCTGCCGGCCCAGAACTATTGCCTGTCTGTGGATGTCCTCATTCTCCATCTGCCCTCTGCTCTCCTGGTCCCTGTCCGGGTCAGTTCGGCACCCCGCGGTTCCTGAAGTCTCGTTGACCGCCTGCAGCTGGGGGCTCAACCCTTGGTGAACGGCGGTCGCCGCAGGTGAAGACTTGGGGTTGCACGGCTGTCCTTTGAGGTCCCTCGGGGCCTCGCGGGACCTAAGGGCTCACCTACCTTGCAGACAAGACAGGAACCTGAAGCCATGAGCTCGCCTATGCAACCCGATCTACGGGACCTGGCTAAAGTTCTCCAGCAGCAGCAGGAGCAGTTGAACGCCCTGTCGAGGGCCCTACAGAACGTATGATCTCAGCTATCCTCGGTCCAGGTACAGAACCAGGCCGCTGCGGTCCACCAGGTCGCCGCAGCGGCTCCCTGTCCGGGAGGGTCCTTCCTGGGACCTCGGTTCCCTGAGCCTGCACGATTTGATGGGGTTCCCAGAAGCTGCCGGGGTTTCCTCAACCAGTGCAACTTATACTTCAAGATGCAACCAGAGGCTTTTGCATCAGACCAGATAAAAGTGGCCTATGTTATTTCCTTGCTTACGGGACGGGCCCTGGCCTGGGCGTCCCCGTTATGTGAACAACAGGATCCGCTCTTGGACAACTATGCGGAGTTTCAACGCCGCTTCCGCATGGTATTTGACCTTCCTGGAAGGCCGTCTTCTGCCGCGTCCGAGTTGCTGCGGATTCAACAGGGCGAAGGGACCGTGGCAGACTATGCTATTCGGTTTCGGACTTTGGCAACCGAGTTGCACTGGAATCAGGAGTCCTTATCTGCCATCTTCCCGGAGGGACTTCAGGATCGAATCAAGGATGAGCTGGCTGGCCGGGAGGTCCCGGGGCAATTGGATGCCCTGATCTCGCTCTGTGTCCGGGTAGATACCCGTTTCCAGGAGAGGGCTAGAGCCCGAGCCGACCGGCGGAAGGGACCCAGGGGTGTGCCTCGGTCTAGTCAGGGACCGTCCCCCCGCTGTGGCTCCCGAGAACCTAGGGAGACTTCTGAAGAACCTATGGTTATCGGCTGCCAACGACTGACTGTCGGAAAGGACTCAACGTCTGCGGGGCGGTCTTTGCCTGTATTGCGGCGAGGCTGGTCATTTCATTCGCACTTGCCCCGCACGGCCGGGAAACGCCACTCCCAAGGCGCCCTAAGGGAAGGGGTCTTGGGGCACTCTACTCCCCTACCCGACCAGCTGATAACTCTTCCGGTAACTTTGCGGTGGCAGGAGACGATGATTCACACCCGTGCCGTCTTGGATTCCGGGCCGGGGGAAATTTCATTTGCCAGGAACTCTTGCGGCAGATGGAATGGCCCACACTGCCCTACTGACCTGCTCTGCAAGTGACATCCATCCAGGGTACAGGTTACCCCAGCCTATCACAGAGGTGACTCCATTTTTAGGGCTTCAGGTGGGGGAGGATCACCGTGAGGAGGCTCAATTTCTGATCTTACCCCGCACCATTCATCCTGTGGTACTGGGCCTGCCCTGGTTACGGCGCCACACCCCTGTCATAGATTGGACTTTAGGGAAGATTCAGGCCTGGGGTGGCGCCTGCACTGAGGCCTGTTTGAAGGGCTGGGAATCCAGCTGTCCCGCGGTAGTAGCTACCCCTAGAACTGTGTTAGCCTGTCAAGCCGCTCTGCCGGAGGAGTACCGGGAGTTCGCGGATGTGTTTAGTCCCGTGGAAGCGGATATACTACCGCCACATCGATCCTTTGATTGTGCTATTAATTTGATGGCTGACAAGATGCCACCTCGGGGCCGTCTCTGTCCCGAGAGGAATCGAAGGTTATGCAAGCCTATATCCGGGAGAATCTCCAGAAAGGGTTCATCCGTCCCTCCACGTCCCCTGCCGGGGCAGGATTCTTTTTCGTGACCAAGAAAGATGGCTCCTTGAGGCCCTGTATTGACTACCGGGGTCTAAATGCCATCACCGTGAAGGACCGATACCCTCTGCCCCTTATTCCAGAGTTGTTTGATCGGCTGCAGGGGGCCCAGATCTTCACTAAGTTGGATCTCCGTGGGGCCTACAACTTGGTCCGTATCCGGCAGGGGACAAATGGAAAACTGCATTTAATACGCACGAGGGGCACTTCGAGTATCGGGTGATGCCCTTCGGCCTGTGCAACGCTCCCGCAGTGTTCCAGAGGTTCATAAATTTCGCCCTTGAGGACCTGCTGTATGCTACGGTAATTGTTTACCTGGATGACATCCTGATCTTTTCCAAAGATCCCCTGGAGTATGTGACCCACGTTCGAACTGTTCTTCAGCGCCTACGACAATTCCGCTTGTTTGCCAAGCTCAGCAAATGCTCCTTTCATCAGCAGTCTCTGCCTTTTCTGGGACATATTCTGTTACCAGGAGGTCTGCAGATGGATCCAGATAAACTTCGTGCTATCCAGGAATGGCCTCAACCCCAGGGCCTGAAGGCGTTGCAACGGTTCCTGGGGTTTGCGAATTACTACCGTCAGTTTATTCCTCACTATTCGCAACTGACAGCTCCTTTGACAGCGCTCACTAAGAAGCATGCGGATGTCCGAAACTGGCCAGCTGAGGCGCAAGCAGCATTTGGTCTATTGAAGAAAGCCTTTGAATCTGCTCCCATCCTTCAGGCTCCGGATCCTGACAAGCCTTTTGTGGTAGAGGTGGACGCTTCTGCTTTGGGCGCCGGGGCAGTCTTCTCCCAAATTAACGCCAAGGGCCGGCGTCAACCTTGCTTCTTCTTCTCCCGTAAGTTCTCCCCAGTGGAACGCAATTATACTGTGGGAGACAGAGAACTGCTAGCCTTGAAGTTAGCTCTGCAAGAGTGGAGACATTTGCTGGAGGGGGCAGAGAACTGGTTTACGGTGATTACGGACCATAAGAATCTCTTGTATCTGCAGGAGGCCCAAAGGCTGAATCCGCGGCAAGCCTGCTGGTCGCTGTTTTTCGCCAGGTTCCGGTTTCAACTGGTATTCCGGTCAGCTGCCCAGAATACCCCTGCGGACTCCCTCTCCCGAGCCTTTGAAGCTTCAGAGGACATTGAAGAGCCTCATCCTATGTTGGATCCAGTCTGCCTCAGTGCGGCCCCGGGAGGGGTCACCCCATTGCGGACGCTTGTGCCTCCACAGGACCGGGGTAAGGTAATGCGTTGGGGACATTCTTCTGTATGGGCCGGACATTTTGGGTTCCAAAAGACCCTTCGTCTGATTTCTCGACAGTACCAGTGGCCTCACATGAGGCAAGATATCCTTCGGTTTGTCACGACCTGCCCTACCTGTGCCCGGACCAAGTCTGTGGTAGGGCGCCCCTGGGGAGACCTACAGCCTTTGCCCGTTCCTGCAGCTCCCTGGGAGGAATTGTCTATGGATTTCATTACGGACCTTCCCCGCTCCCAGGGGCACACCATGATTTGGGTTGTGGTAAACCGGTTCTCCCGTATGGCACATTTCGTTCCCTTGCCAGGGCTTCCGTCGGCAGCTCTGTTAGCCCAACAGTTCATCCAGCATATTTTCCGGCTCCATGGGCTACCAGTCAGGATCATCAGTGACCGTGGAGCCCAGTTCACTTCACGATTCTGGAGAGCCCTGTGTTCTGCTCTGGGGGTTGTTACCCATTTCTCCTCTGCCTACCATCCACAGACCAATGGGATGGTTGAGCGGATTAACCAAACGTTGAAAGGATTCTTGCGGGCCTTTGTCAACAAGCGGCAAGACAACTGGGCATCCCTTCTTCCGTGGGCCGAGTTCGCCTACAACCACAGTGAACATTCCGCCTCTGGGCAATCTCCGTTTTTCATGGTTTATGGACAACACCCGCGGCTTCCATCACCCATTCCCGTTGACTCCTCTACACCCATGGTCACTCGAACCCTGGCGGACCTGCAGGAAGTCTGGAATATGGCCCGAGAACAACTACAAAGAGTGGCCGCCAAGTACAAGTCGTTTGCTGACCGACACCGGCGTCCCGCCCCGGGGCAAAAGGTATGGCTAAGCACTAAATACCTAAGGCTCCGGGTACCCTCTCGGAGGTTGGGGCCACGGTACATCGGGCCGTTTGCTATCCAGTCTCGGATCGGAGCGGTGACATACCGCCTGCGGCTACCTAGTACTCTGCGGGTTCATAATGCCTTCCATATTTCTCTGCTGAAGAGCTTCCGGGGGTCCAAATGGCATCCACAGAATAAAGAGTCTGCTGTTCCGGAGGCTGACCCCGATCCCGAATATGAGGTTGAAGAAATCATTGACTCCAAGAGGTGTCGGGGAAAGCTGCTCTACCTGTTATCATGGAAGCATTTCGGTCCTGAAGACAATTCCTGGGAACCGGCTACCAATGTACATGCTCCGGAGTTGGTAAGGGCCTTCCATGATCGATATCCTCATAAACCTGGCCCCAGGAGGAGGGGGGCATCTGGGGGGGATACTGTCGCGTCCGTCGCTCCTTTCGGCTCCTCCGCCGCAGGGGGCAGGAGCCGGCGTCCACCGCGGCGAGGATCGGCGGTCCAGAGGCCGCGGCGGGGAGCCGGGGCCCGCCGCGGTGATGGCCGTTCTGGCCGAGGCCAGAGGCCGGCGATTGCGACCGCCGGTCTCTTGGTCGCCGGCTGTGGGGGCTATGCTTGCGCCGCTGAAGGAGGCGGCGCCGAGGCGCGATGGCTGGCGTCTTCTTCTCTTCCGGGCGCGAGGGCCCGGAGCTCCGCCTCTGAGGTGCTGGATTGGGAGGCCAGGTTGGTGGTCCCGCCTGGGGAATCGGACAGAGCCAATCAGAAAGGCCCTGTCGATAACCAGGTCCGGATTGGTCGGCTGTACCTACGGGGGCGGGGCGGCTGATGCTGAATAGTATTTAAGGAAGGGGACTGAGCTAGAACATTGCTTCAGGTTCTGTTCCCGAGGCCAGTCTCCGTTGGTTCCTGTGCTCCGTTGTTTTCCTTGTTCTTCCGGTTTTGACTTTTGGACAGTTCCTGGTTTTCCCTGCTAGCCGCCTGCCTCGACCTCTTGCCTGTTCTTGACTACGCTGTTAGCTGCCGGCCCAGAACTATTGCCTGTCTGTGGTTGTCCTCATTCTCCATCTGCCCTCTGCTCTCCTGGTCCCTGTCCGGGTCAGTTCGGCACCCCGCGGTTCCTGAAGTCCCGTTGACCGCCTGCAGCTGGGGGCTCAACCCTTGGTGAACGGCGGTCGCCGCGGGTGAAGACTTGGGGTTGCACGGCTGTCCTTTGAAGACAGAGGGCTTCCCGCTGCAGCTGTAATTTTTCCTGCCGGTACTCCTACAGGCACAAATTGTGCCTCAGCAAATCAGTGGCCAGCCGCAGGAGTTGCCTCCATTGGCTGGATGGCCTGTGGCGAGGAGCTGGCCCCCTATATGCATACTCATCAGCAGAGTCAACCAGTGGTGGAGGTGCCGCCTCTGCTGGTGGTGCTGGTGGAGGTTGAGCCTCTACTGCTGGTTTAGCTGCTGCAGGTGGTGGTGGTACAGGCTGTACTGGTGCAGTTGGTGGTGGTACAGGCTGTACTGGTGCAGGTGGTGGAGGTACAGGCTGTACTGCTGCTGCAGGCGGTGGAGGTTGAGACTGTCCTGCTGGTGTAGGCCTTTGTTGGGCTTGCAGGCAACTAGGACCAGCCTCCTCAGAGTCATCACCTGTTGTAAGAATGACACACTGGACGTCGTGGCATTCTGCTGACTTGCCTCTGGAACTCGACCGCTCCCACTATCCCCACACAGGAGACCTCCTCTGGAGACTGATGCCTTTTCAACTCAGCTTCATCTTGAGTTCTCTAGTCCCCCAGAACCCGCCTGTAGTCAGTGGGCCTTTAGTGGCTCCTGCCCGGCCTCACCAGCCTTTTGCCTCAGGGAACCACCTTGAAACTAGAGTTCCCTGTGACTGCGTTGACTCAGGCCTCTATGTTAGGTCCTCCCCTTTCCCTCAGGGTGACCTCTTCCTTAACCTGCAGTCCTGGCCCGGCCTCCCCGCTGTGGCTCCTGGTAACCGACCCACCTTACCAGTTCTTCTGGTGGGGTCTCCAGGTCACCCTTCTCTGGGAGATAGCCCAGCTTCTTCTGCTGGCCAAAAATATGCAAATCAGCTGGTTACATGTAAATTCAGTTTATTAGCTAGGTTACAGTCTTTTGGAACCTTGGTTTTCCAACTCTTATTCTTTGACTGCGATTCACCCCCCCTGAGACCATTTACTGGGGAACACCTGGGTCTCAGGGTATAACAGCCACCTCCCCTGGATAGGACACACTTTTTTCACCTTGACCTTACAGTCCTATCCTCCACCCCATGGCTGTTTGTTCTTTTAAACACTGGTAGCAATCACAATATTTTGGGGACTTCTAACCCCAGGCTTTTGCAGCCTGCTTTACCTTGCCCGTACTAGGGACACACAGTCCCTTGAACACACAGTTCATCTTCTCTGCACCGGGATCATACAGTCCAGGCTTCTGGCCTCCAGGCTCCCATCTTCTCTCCCTTTGGCAAAACTTCTCTCTTTCGGGCAAAAATCTCTCTTCTCTACTGAGAGGAAGCTCTTTATGAGGTGTCCAATAAACCTCCCCACCTCTTGAGACCTCGCCCCTCTGGTTCTAGAAAGATCTGGGTCCAGAAGTCTCTTCTCACTCCCCCAGCTATCTCTCTGGAGCTCCCTCTACTGGCCCATACCTGCCAATACTTAGCTCGATCCCTGGAGCTCCCTCTAGTGACCAGAATGGGCATTTTCCTGATTTCAGTAGAAGAGCGCCCTCTGGTGGCCTCCTCCTGTAAGGGCAGACACTGTGTTTATCACACTGTATAGCACAAGGGTGAGGAAGTGTGTTAGTGAAAATAACCCACTTTTGTCTTTCAGCATTCATATACATTGGCCCCCAAACTGCTGACCCAGCAAAGAGATGGTGAGGAGGAAAGGAATTGACACCGATGTGAAAGAGAGCCCCACAGGCAGCTGGATAGAGGTGGTGGACGGACAGCCAAGAGAAGGACACCACTCACAACTTTGTGGACAAGCTGTTTGTTGTATATTAGTTAAAGTGAAGGACATTTCAGCATGTCTTGCGTTACTACTGACTTGCTAGACTGCCTAGAACTGCTTTATCACCCCCATTACAGGCTCCCTAAGTTGCATGCATGTGGCCCACACTCACTAAAGCACAGAGGTGACAGAAGGAAATAGGCACAGTTTGGTGATGGGAAAATAGGAGGGAGTAGTAGGGAAGGTAGGCCACCCCAAAGTTGTGCCACAGTAGTAACCTACACACTCCCATAGGAGCCAACTGTAAAGTATTATTGGAGGTGCTAAGGCCAGTGCACAAAACTCCACCCTGGACACCTACATGATAGTTGCTCAATATTGGGGGTGTTCAAAAACCCACAGCACCCATAGAGTGTGCTCCTATGACACACATGAATACTACCACTACTTAAATAGAGCTTACAATGTAATTAAGATGCACACACAGGACAAGTAAGAGGGAAGGTAAATGAGTACGGTAGGGATAGAGAGTAAGGGTAAAGAGCAAGTGAGTAGGGGTAAGGAAGTCAGGACAGCATCATAAAGATGGTCGTTTATTCTACATATGAGCACACCCGCCTGAAACTCGCTCCCCCTCTTCCCGCCCCCCCCACTCCCCACCTCCTGGCCTCAACTTGTATAACACAGTTTAGTGCAGCAGAACAGATAGCCCAGCTTCATAATCGTCAACCTACCTGAGCCCTCAGGTTCTGCCGAGGTGTCAAGGTACCCTATTCCGTGGATGCCCTCCTGGAGTAGGAGGGAGTGGACCATGAGCTCCAGGGGGGTGAGGTTGTCTGTGTCATGTGGTGGGGGATGGGCACCAGCCTTGTGCCTCACATCCCTCCTCAGCTTGCGCCACTTGCGCTTGCAGTCCTCCCCTTGCACAGTGGAAGACTGCATTGACGTTGTCACGTACTGCCTCCCACTCCCGCTGTTTGGTGGTTGCAGCCAGCCTCTGCCCTGTGGGAGCAAAGAGATTTCAGTGCTGTTGCTGGATCTCCTGCACTAGTAGCTCTACCTCTCCATCAGAAAAATTACCCTTCCGGATTGGGGGCTGATGCGGCGGCATTGTACCAATGGGGTTTCGAAAATACGGAGTGGGCGTTTAAATAGTTGCCAGGGACGCCCATTTTGGACAGGGGATAGGTGTTCCAGATATGGGTGGTTTCTTTTCGATTATACACACATTTCCTAAACGTCTCCAGCTGAGGTAGTGATTAGGCCCGTGTGATTTCGATTATGGGTACATTAGTATGGGCGTCCCCACCTGCCTTCCCTTTCTTCATTGCCATTTAAACCGCCATTTCCTGTGCTGGGACGTTGCCGGTTGTTCTTAACATTCATTTACAGGGTTTTACACTCACTTATAATAAGGTTTGTGTTTGGCAATGTATGCTTGGGTACACCTGTGTATTTGGGGGGGGGGGGGGGGTTGTGATTAGTGCTGGCCCTCAGCCACCACGCCTTCCGTTTCCACTCTTCCATATCCCGTGAGCCTCCCTTACTTTCTCCCATTCTCTCTGCCTGGTTGTAGCAGGCAGTCTGTGGGGGCAAAGAAATTGCTACAATCACCCCAAATCAAGCACCCCTCGGTAAGGGTCAGTTCACTGAGGCAGACGTCCAGCTAATATTCCAGAAGATAGAAGGTGCACTACACATTCTTGAAACAGACGTTCATGGTAAGCTCTCATTTGTCTGCCACCTCTTCTCTTTCTGCTCATAATCAAGGCGTGTCCATTCACTGTATGTAGTCTGCAGTCAACTCTTAGCTAGCTCTCTTTTCACCAGGTTCCTGTGCACTGGTTGGAGGCCATCAGCGCTATACTGTGTGGGGTTGGCAGGTCCTCAATGGTGTGGGCCAGCTGTTGGAGCTGCTGTATTGGTTCCCGGTAGGTTCCATCTTCCTTGTTTATGTGGTGAACCCCAGTCCCCATTTATGAAGTGGCCACCCATTCTCAAGGTCGATAGGAGGGGGAGGGGGAATAATATATGCAATGGATGTGTTTAGCACATTATTTAACACCTTCCTAAAATCTTCCATAGTTAGGGAACAAGAACATTTCTAACATTTGGTAGCCTGGAAAGTAGGCTCAAGGTGGCTACAGGTACTGCTTACTGAGCCCTTAAGACGTGGTGGTGAGGGAGAGGGTTCTGTGTACAGGTCCCAACCCAAATTACCTGCAGGTGGCCACAGCCTGGTGGCTGCTGTGGCCTAGTGGTTAGAGCACCAGCCTTGTAATCACAAGGTTGCCAGTTCAATTCCCACTGCTGCTCCGTGTGATCTAGGGTGAGTCACTTCACTCTCTGTTGGCTCAGGAACAAACTTTGAGTCATCCTGTGACAGAGACAGACCCAGAATACCTGAATGTAACTCACCTTGAGCTACTACTGGAGAAAGTGTGATCAAACCTCCAAATAATGAGCACCATATTTATTTGTGCCCTTCTGTAACTCTTGTATTATATTGCAACTGTGATGAAGTAACCATCCATCTAATGGGTTTCCCATTGTTTTCCCTTTTCTCCTCAGCACTATATACCATTTTTGATGTATTGAATGTGAAAATATGAGCCAGCTGTTTGTAGCTTCTTCGTGGGCCCCCCACCATGTGGCTTGTGGGTAAGGATGTCTGGCCATCAGAGAGCAAACATCGTCTATGTGCTACCTAGGGTTATGTGCAAGTTTCTACTTGGCAGATCACAAGTGCTAGACAACAAATCTCTTATTGATGCCACTCTGTGCTGGGGGTCAGTATGGTAAAGGGGGAGGGGAGGAAGAGAGGCTGGCTGGCCATTTGTGTTCGTGAACAGTAATATCCATCCAGCCTCCCCGCCCTCCCCTGCACATATGGCCATGCAGGTTGGAGTGAACAGGTGGCCTGTCCTTCGACAGCCTCGCACTAGTTTATAACGTGATCCTAAAATGTGTGTAATGCCTTTACTGTTATTCTCAGTTCCAAGGACTATCATTGCTGCAGTTTCTCACTGGAAAAATACATGAGCAATGCACTGTGGGTAATGTAGTTCACAGGCAGTGCAACCACACTTGTTTGGCTGTGTAAGAACTGTTACCACTGATTGTGAGGCTACCCAGACCTTCTCTCTCTCTCTCTCTCTGCCAAGCTTGGCTCTTTTATCTTACTATCTGTCCTCAGAGGTCAGCCAGGTATGACCTTTCCCTCCTATCTCTAGGACTACCCCTTGCTATCCGATGGCAGGCTCTGTCCCCATTGGTCTCTATCTGCTCCTCCCTGTGTGAAGCCCCACCACTTCTTTGTCCTTTCAGCCATGAGGGGCTTCTTTCACCATTCTAGCCAGGGACATGGAGCTAACACCAACTGGCTCCAGACAGCTCTGTCCTGCTGAGAACTCCCTGCAAAGAACCTGGTTTTTTACCCTGAGAATATCTCCTTCCAAATGAGATATCGCACATTCCAGTCACCCAGCTTTGGACTATTTCTACCTGTTCAACTACCTTCCCCTCCCCCTGCAATACAACTACCTCTCTTCAGATCTCCACCTCCCACAGCCTCCAGATTAAGAAGTCTCTGTATCCTGAACATCTATCTGTGAGTAAATTATCTGTGATTTATTCAATAAAAGAGACTTCATAAAATAATAGAGACTTCAGGTGATTGCTGTGCCAGGGTTATACGCCATGATATTGGGGCTTCTAATTACCAAGCTTCAAGAGTCATGACAGTAAAAAACCAGAGTTATAACTGAATAGCTGTGAGGAAAGTTTGGAGCAGGACAACTGTGCCTTTAAGAGAACAGAAGGGTCAAGTGTGTGGAAAGGAAAAGGAAATCAGTAACTGCGTGCATTGTCTGGATGTTAATTGATCTGCATTTGAGTGAAGCCATAACTAAAGCAACAGTTGGATGGTCTGTTAAAGTTAAAATGCATTTACTAGATGAGTGGAGCCTGTGAGAGAAGCAGAAAATTGTGGAGGTTTAAACTAAATCCAGTGTCTGCCTGCCTGTTAGCATTTCCTGGTGGCCTGCATTCTTGATAGTGATTAAGTTTAAACACCCTCTCCTGCACAGAAGCGACCCCTCCCATCTGGCTCACCAGTAAGCAAAGTAAATAGCTACTGAAAGAAGCATGCCTTTGAAACAGTCATCTGAACTGCATGTAAAGTACCAGCAGGAGAGTTAAGTGTGAAAGGACAAATGTATGTGGATTAATCAGACCAAGGTAAAAGAAAGCAGTGTTGGTCTGTCCCATCTATCAGAAAGGCTAAGTTGTGAAAAGGCAGAAGATTTGCAGAGCTTTCAAAACCAAAGCTTTGAGAAGACTGTGCTAGCACTGGGTCACATTCCAGAGAGCTGTTGAGTCAAAAGTACCTTCCTATTGTCCTTTCCTGCTCAAGAGCAACCCCTCCCCTCTGGGTCATCAGGGATCAAAATCAGCCAGAGAGAAATCAGAAGGAGAAATTATTTTGTATTGAGATACCTATGAACATTTAACCTTTAAGCAAGCATAATAAGTTTAAAAGAAGGGAGTGTAAAAGGTGGCTGTGGCAGAATTCATCAGGGACTTTGAAACAGGACATCAGAGAAAGGCAAATCCTTCCAGCTTGGGTCTTTATGTTGAATTCTCACACCTTTGTGAAAATCCCTTTGAAGGTGCACCCAGCCCAGGTCAGAACTCTGAGCCCTAGAGGTCTCCCGGTAAACGGGCTGAAGCAATTAGTTGCTAAGATACTGATTGGGGGAGGACCCTGATTCAGAGCATCGCTCCCCCCTCCCATCTCCTCTGCTCACTGAAATCTGATACAGTCGATTTCAGCACCTTGAGAAGCAAACTGCTCCCTGACCCGGCAGAAAGAGAAAAGCCACTACAGCTAGCTGGCCCTAGCACACCCTTCATACCAAACAGCCCTCTCCACCCCAAGAGCTGACTTTTCATTTAATAAACACAGAGAAGCAAACCAGTGCAGGATGGCAGAACTTAATGCCTTACAGACAGGACCAGATGAAGTGTCCCCCGCACCAGGCATACAGAAACAGCCAGAGGGCAGCGCAGGGTTCAAGGGCAGAAGAACTTGTCAGTTAACCCAGAAATTCCTGGAAGGTTATCAAGCAAAGCAGGAAAAGTACAGCGAGAAACTAATCGAGCGCTGTGAAGAAGTGGAAGAAAGTATACGTAGCGCTGCAAAAGCAGAGGCAGACAATGACGCAAGATCCTTCAGGTCACGTACAACAAATCGTTCCAACCATTCGAAAACCAGCGAGGCAGCCTTCCAAATGAGGGCGCTCATTGAACAAGAAACCGCCCTAAAGTTAAAACGAGCTGCGTTAGAGGCCGAGGCAGCACATAGAGAGAGGCCGAGGCTGCACATAGAAAGGCTCAGGCTGCATATAAAATTGCTGAGCTGGACATCATGATGGAAGCACTCCAACATGAGAGAGAGGTAGCAGCACTTGAGGCAAAGGCCAAGGTCTTAGAAGCTGCCGTGGGTCGAAACCACAGAAAGAACAGACTCAGTCGCCTTGCCTCTGAAGACTACACTCCTCAAGCCAAAACTCATGTGATGGCACACACCCCATCACCTACTAGCGCACTGAAGCAACTCGAGTCAGAAGAACCCTCATATGCCGAGGAACCTGATCTACTTTCGTCAGAGTTTAACGCACCCGAGATGAATG
This sequence comes from Microcaecilia unicolor, assembly GCF_901765095.1. Taxonomy (NCBI): domain Eukaryota; kingdom Metazoa; phylum Chordata; class Amphibia; order Gymnophiona; family Siphonopidae; genus Microcaecilia; species Microcaecilia unicolor. The sequence goes on along the minus strand of NC_044031.1, from coordinate 345,337,971 downwards.
AGCCTAAAGCAGAGCACACTACGGAGGCAAGCTCGTACGATAGTGACCCACACGCAAGCATGCACACGGATGCACTACCACTAGCACTCGCTCCAGAAAGATGCGCTAACAGAGACGCTCCATCTCAGCAACAGAGTCTGAGCCTTCACACAGACTGGGGGCAGGAGAGACACGAGCAAGAATGCTCACCTCAGAGTCTGAGCCCTCACATAGGGCAGAAGCAAAAGGGAAACGAGCAAGAACGCTCACCGCAGAGTCCGAGCCTTCACGCAGACTGGGGGCAGGAGAGACACGAGCAAGAATGCTCACCTCAGAGTCTGAGCCCTCACATAGGGCAGAAGCAAAAGGGAAACGAGCAAGAACGCTCACCGCAGAGTCCGAGCCTTCACGCGGACTGGGGGCAGGAGAGACACGAGCAAGAATGCTCACCGCAGAGTCTGAGCCTTCGCACAGGGCAGAAGCAAAGGGGAAACGAGCAAGAACGCTCACCGCAGAGTCTGAGCCCTCACACAGGGCAAAAGCAAAGGGGAAATGAGCAAGAACGCTCACCGCAGAGTCCGAGCCTTCATGCAGACTGGGGCAGGAGAGACACGAGCAAGAATGCTCACCGCAGAGTCTGAGCCCTCACACAGGGCAGAAGCAAAGGGGAAATGAGCAAGAACGCTCACCGCAGAGTCCGAGCCTTCATGCAGACTGGGGCAGGAGAGACACGAGCAAGAATGCTCACCGCAGAGTCTGAGCCCTCACACAGGGCAGAAGCAAAGGGGAAACGAGCAAGAACGCTCACCGCAGAGTCTGAGCCCTCACACAGGGCAGAAGCAAAGGGGAAATGAGCAAGAATGCTCACCGCAGAGTCTGAGCCCTCACATAGGGCGGAAGCAAAAGGGAAACGAGCTAGAACGCTCATCGCAAAGTCTGAGCCCTCGCACAGGGCAGAAGCAAAAGAGACCAGAGCAGTCGCTCTCAAGCAGAATATCGGCTGAACTCCCTTGCTCTAAACCAGAGGGAGCTGGACAGCCACACTCCGCATCAGGCATCAGAAAGGCGCAAGCCAACCAACTGGCAGTGATGTCAGCTGCTCGACTTAAAGCCACAGCAAGAGATGAGCCAGCAGAGTGTCTGACCAGCAAAGATCTGGGGAGCGCAGAGCTTACCCAGTCCAATGACCGCCCTGAGCGCCACAGGGCAGGGAAATCCGATTCCAAGGATGCTATAGCAAGTATGAGGCTTACTCCTAAGCAAGAGAAGCACACGACGCTGCACGGGCTGAGAAAGGAAACAGCCACATGTGTAGAAGAATTGAATTCAGATCATCCTGCCAAAACCAGCAGAGTACCTATCAAGGGTACAGAACATGGCAACGACCAGAGCGTCTATGCCGTACACCCAGATGATGCTGAACCGAGTTCTAACTCCACATCGAATCATGGCGGGGAGATGGAGGAGGAGAAGGCACCAACATTCCAAGCCACTCCGAGATGCACAAAGTTGTGTGAAGGAAACTGCGAAGGTAGATGCTGCACCAAGACATGCTTGACTGAAGTGCACCTTGAAGGACGACGTGGCAAAGCAGACAAAACGTATGTCATCATAGATGAGCAGAGCAACAGGCCTCTCGCAAGATCAGAGCGCCATGACCTGTTCGACATCCACCAAAACTACGCCCAAGACAGCATCCAAACTTGTGCAAAGGCCGTTCAGACGGCAAGGCAAGCAGCAAGTGGTTGCGCGATAGAGGCTATGAATGGCGACACCATGCCACAGTCACTCACGAAGGTTGAACGTGACCAGATACCAGATGACAAGGGTGAGAGTCCCACACTACAGGCTACCCGGAATCACCCTTACCTGAGGCCCACTACCGACCAGCTTGCATACTTGAATCCAGACGCTGAGATCTCGCTTTTGCCAGACAGAGAAGCACCAGAACCCCTGGACATCCATGAATCAGGCAAGAGCCCATGCAGTGCTCCCTATGCACACCCACTCAACTTGGGTGGGACAACAGCAGGCGATGCCTGCCTCAAGCGAACAAGAAAGTCAAATGTCAAGGTACTTCACACCAATGTCCTAGACAGCGGGTGCTCTTCCTTGTTCGAGCAATGTACCAACCACTTAACCACCAAAGAAGCTCCCGCCCAGAAGGAACAGAGCATTGTCCCAACGCTCTACAAAACAGTCTCTCCAGCAGACCTAGGAGAACACCTGGGAAGCTCAGTGTTCCAGAACACCAAAGATGGAGACGAACCAGCCTTCTCCATAAAAGATAAAGAGTTCCTGAGCATGATGAACAAAGAGTTCAGTAAAGATGAGTCATTCCCTTCAGTAGACCATGCCAGAGACCTGAAAGATCTAGACTTCGGTGTGGACACACCCTCGTTTCAACGCCGCCTTGGCCTAAGCTGGGAATTCACCCTTTGGGTCTCCACCCAGCTGCAACAGCGCACCCAACGAAGCATCCTGTCTACAGTGAATGGCCCGTATGATCCACCACCAAGATTTCGCTTCCTGGACCACCCGAAGAAGCACAAGCACAGAGAGTCGCCATCCTCCCATGAAGACCAAAGACTGAAAGACTCTCTTTCTCTTTTGTGTTGTCTAGTGTTGTTGTTGTCTGTCTCTCGTTTCAGCTCCTGTGTGATGAAGAAGATGACCCTACAGCCAGTACCACGACTGTGGTCGTGATCCCTCTCTGGTCCACACCTTGTCCTGAGGGTCAGCTGCTGTGCTGGCTACTGTCTGCGTGTTTCTCTCCTGTGTGTGTCAAGCCTCACTTTGGGTTCTGTGTATTTCCTGCCTCTGTCCTGTTTATAAGGAAGTGTAGCACTTCTACCTCATTCATAGTCTGTGTGCCTATGGGCACTTCTGCCTCTGCTCTTCTCAGTCTGTTTGTGTGCTGGGTTCAACCTTCAGCCGTAGTTCTGTTGTTTGTCTGTGTAGGTCAGATTTGTGTCCTGCCTAGTCAGCCTTGCTTGTTCTAGTTCTCCTCTACCTTAGCTTCAGCCTTAGTCCTATTGATTGTCTGTGAGGGCTAGCTTTGTATCCTGCTTGTGTCTATCCTGGTTGTCTTCAGCTCCAGTCCCCTGCCTGCTCGTCTCTGCTTTGTTTGCTTTCAGCTCCCATTCCTGCCAAGTTTGTTCCAGCATCTTGAATCCTGTTCCTGCTAAGCCAAGTACGTCCTAGCAACTGGTTCCAGCCAAACCAAGCTTGTTAGTCCAGTCCTGCTCGGGAGGTTTGCCTCCTGCTGCCGTTCGACGACAATAGATCAAGAACTCACGTTGTTCCAGAGTTCGCGACTGTTTGTTTGAAGCCTGGGATCGTGACAGCTGGTGGACAGCCTGAATGTCAATAATGGACCTTGCATGCGATTAATTTGATAAAGTGTGATAATAAGGATAGTGGTATCTACCGATACCAGGCGGGGAGTGTCTGTCCTCTGACAGCCTCTCACTAGTTTATAACGTGATCCTAAAATGTGTGTAATGCCTTTACTGTTATTCTCAGTTCCAAGGACTATCATTGCTGCAGTCTCTCACTGGAAAAATACATGAGCAATGCACTGTGGGTAATGTAGTTCACAGGCAGTGCAACCACACTTGTTTGGCTGTGTAAGAACTGTTACCACTGGTTGTGAGGCTACCCAGACCTTCTCTCTCTCTCTCTCTCTCTGCCAAGCTTGGCTCTTTTGTCTTCCTGTTCAGTCTTACTATCTGTCCTCAGAGGTCAGCCAGGTATGACCTTTCCCTCCTATCTCTAGGACTACCCCTTGCTATCCGATGGCAGGCTCTGTCCCCATTGGTCTCTATCTGCTCCTCCCTGTGTGAAGCCCCACCACTTCTTTGTCCTTTCAGCCACGAGGGGCTTCTTTCACCATTCTAGCCAGGGACATGGCGCTAACACCATCTGGCTCCAGACAGCTCTGTCCTGCTGAGAACTCCCTGTAAAGAACCAGGTTTTTTACCCTGAGAATATCTCCTTCCAAATGAGATATCACACATTCCAGTCACCCAGCTTTGGACTATTTCTACCTGTTCAACTACCTTCCCCTCCCCCTGCAATGCAACTACCTCTCTTCAGATCTCCACCTCCCACAGCCTCCAGATTAAGAAGTCTCTGTATCCTGAACATCTATCTGTGAGTAAATTATCTGTGATTTATTCAATAAAAGAGACTTCATAAAATAAGAGACTTCAGGTGATTGCTGTGCCAGGGTTATACTCCATGTTATTGGGGCTTCTAATTACCAAGCTTCAAGAGTCATGACACCTTCTGTATGGCCAACATTCTCAGACATGCATCAACTTTCTCATTCACACTGCACATTTCATGCTATGAATATTGCTGCCTCCTTCCTCTCAACTCAACAGTGCTTATATGTAATGCACAAGGCAGAGACACACACACCCTGTTATTTAAAGTTTAACAAATACATTTATTTCCCCCCCACCCACCCTCACCCCTACAAAACACCCCCCAACCCAACAAAGCCCCACCAACATTGCAATTCCCCCCCACATCCCCCCCCCACCACCCCCAACACCTCCCCACAACCCTAACAATTCCCTCCCTCCCCACAACTCCCCACAACCCCAACAATTCCCTCCCTCCACAACTCCAACAATTCCCTCCCCCCCACAACCCCAACAATTCCCCCCCCCCCCCAACGTTACTCAAGGGCGGGCACGTCCTCTGAGTAATGCCCTCTGTAGCAGGGCAATGAGCAGCCCCAGCAGTACCCTCAGTGGGCCCTGGAGCTGCTCATTGCTTTGCCGTAGGGCTCTGACCTCCTGCAGCAGCTGGTGCTGGCCATCTACCAGCTGCTACAGGAGGCGCATCATAGTACCTGTGCCAAGGGCTGCTGGAGCTGGCCCAGGGGTTGGAGCAGGCCCAGGGGAGGGAGAGGGCTCTGATGGTGGTACAGGTGGGGAGGGGTCCTCCATATTGTCCTCATCAATTATGAGGACCCCCTCCTCCGAGCCTGACTCCTCCTTCTCCTCCTGGTGGGCCTCCTGTGCTGCCGCCTCCTCCTTCTCCTCCTCCAGGTGGGCCTCCTGGCCTGGCTCCTCCTCCTGCCGGTGGCCCTCCTCATCGGCCTGCTCCTCTTGCTGGTGCTGGAGGCCTATGTATGTAAAAGGAGTGTGATTGAGATCAGCACATACAACATGGCTTGCATAGTGCAGTAGCTGGGTAGCCTGGGGCGGGGGATGGGCCACGGTGTGGTGAGGCGTGGCCTATGCCCATGGGGAATGAGATGCATCAGATGACATGACAAGAAACCCTGGAACCTCCTCTGACACACACCACACAGTACATGTTGGCATACCACACTCATTGCTGACCAGCATGTTTGCATTGTGAGATGCGACGAGGGGTTGATGGGCAGTTGTTGTTGGTTTTATTGGGGGGGGGGGCAATGGGAAGGGTGTTGAGCACATAACTTTTATGTGAGTGAGGCCATGACATCCACTAAAAGTAGGGCCTCAGGCAGGTCTACCAGGACACACTATCCAGCCACCCCAGAAAGGGGGATAGTAAAGTGAGGCATGTCATCTCATTCATCTCGGGGGGATGGTCGTTGGAAGTTGCAGCCACACTCATGGGAGGGCACCTGCAACCTGCATCCTTGATCTGGGACAGATATGTTATTACTTACTAGTTGGCTATTAGCCACATGGGAATTGATATTGTACAGCACATTTCCATTATTCAAAAAATACATTTCCAAATCAGTACAGGTGTCCTGTATTGAATACTTACGTTGAGCCCTCAGGTGCCATCGCACTGCCCGGATGACATCTGGGCGCTCACGCCTTACCCGGCGGAACCTCCTCCTGAGGGACTCGAGGTCCCTGTGAACCCCGAACCGTCTGTAAGATATAAGTTTGTAGAGCAGGAGTCAGGGGATGGTCCTTCTTGCCCTCTACACACACATTCATTTGTCAATCAAATAGCAGAGAGGGTTAACACTGTTTGGGGGGGGGGGGGGGACATTCCATTGTTACTGATGCTCATAGGTGCCACTTAACATTATTGGGGGTGCTAACCCCAGTGGAGATAAGCCTCCCTGGATACATACAAGGAATTTATTCTATATTGGGGGTGCTCAAGCACCCACAGCAGCCACAGAGTCGCCTCCTATGCAGATGATGCCATAGAGGTGGCCATGAGGACAGAAAATACCGTTTGTATGCATTCTAATTTATGCTTGTTAAACTACTAATATGTCTTATCATTACCATGTTATGAGGATCCTTCTGTATGCTATACATTTATTTTGTTAAATGCTTCCACTATTCATGATGTATTGTAAGCCACATTTAGCCAGCAAAGAGGGGTGGGAAAATGTGGGATACAAATGCAAGAAATAAGTGAAATAACGAAATACATTATTGTAGGGATGTGGGAATGGTTGTCCTTTCAAGTACATACATTTTATTAGTGACTAGTAAAAAAGGCCCGTTTCTGACACAAATGAAACGGGCGCTAGCAAGGTTTTCCTCGGAGTGTGTATGTTTGAGAGAGTGTATGTGAGAGTGACTATATGTGAAAGAGAGAGAGCTAATGTGCGAGTGTGTGTGTGAAAGAGAGAGAGTGAGTCTGGGTGCGAGTGTGTCTGTGAGAGAGAGAGAGAGTGTGTGTGTTAGAATGAGAGTGTGTGCAAGTGCATATGTGAGACAGTGTGAGTGAGAGATTGTGTTTCACACAGATACAGTGTGTGCGAGAGAGAGAGAGTGTGTGTGAGACACAGACTCTCTGTGAGACTGAGTGTATGAAACCAAGAGAGTGTGTGAGTGACTGTGTGACACACAGAGAGTGAATGTGATACAGTGTGAGACATAGAGTGTGTGTGTGTGTGTGTGAGAGAGAGAGAGAGAGAAAGACATTGACTGTGAGAGAGAGTGTGTGAGAGAGAGTGTGTGTGTGACAGAGATACCCCCCCCCCTCTCTGGTGTCAGGCCCCCCTCCCTCCCTCTCTGTGGTGTCAGGCCCCCCCCCCCTCTCTCTCTCTGGTGTCTGAGCGTTATTGTGCAGGACGCTGAGCTCTGGCTGTGCTTCAAGGAACTGACCAATCCTATTTAATAGAATGCACCTCCAACATTCTGAAGCCGAGAAACCTCGTGTGGTTGGTCACTTCTGCTTGTGACGAACCCGGAACTACGTGATGTCAATTCAGGAGATGGATAGAAAGAGCAGGAATGCCTCAGCCATGCAGTCAGCTTCAGAATGTTGGAGGTGCGTGTTATTATATAGGATTGTGCATGTACCCATATTACTCATTATCTTTGTATGCACACTCCAGTTACTGGCTACATTGATGAGGGAGCAGTTATATGTGTAAGTACAGGAGGGGGGAGGGGGGGCTTACCTCTCAAGCCTTTCCTTGATTCGGGACCAGGCTCTCATGGCCTGGATCCTGGGGGGCAGGTGGTGGTGCTGGATAAACAGGCAGTGCCGGTGCCTAAGGCACAGGCGCACCAGCAGCAGGGTCTCCAGCTCACTAAAATTAGGTTCCCTTCTCAGGTGCGCCATTTTTTCAGTGAGAATAGGTGTGGGAAAACAAGTGCCTTATATGGACGTCCTTGCGTGACGGACGTCATTTCGTGCAAAGCTCCATATATGGATTACCATCCCATATATGGCCCTATCAGCACGTGGACGCCGTCGTAATCATAGACGTCCCTGACATGCATGACTGGTTGTTATGCGTGCGGCCCCTTCCTGCGTGCGGAACTTGCCTTATATAGATTAGTATGAAGCACCCGACCCTTTTCACATGTACACAATATGCATATAGCTGCATGTTCAGTAGGTACAGTGCATGCAGTTCCAGACATCCAGATAGGGCACATATGAGGAATGTTCAGTGGATCAGCAGGATCTTTCTGTAGTTGACGCATATAAACGTCCCTCATATTTTCCCTACCTGGATGTCCAGAACAGCATGTACTGTAGTTGCGGTACACCTATGTACATTGTTTTACACACTTTCTGATTTGAGCATTTTCAGCTGCGATAATCGATCGTGTTAGGGCGCCCTAGCTAATCACGTTTATGCGCTCGTCATTTGGTCGTTTTGCAACAGGGATAATCGAGTGTCGAAAAACGCCCATACTATTTTTCGATTATACCTGCCTGATTTTGGACGTTTTCATAAGGACGTCCTAATTCGTACTTGAATGACCTTTCGATTATGCCCCTCCACGTGTTTTTGCCTCCAACGCAATCTTTTTTTCGAAGTCCCTCTTAGCCTTCCTTATCAGCGCTTTGCATTTGACTTGACATTCCTTATGCCGTTTCTTATTATTTTCAGTCGGTTCCTTCTCCCATTTTCTGAAGGATTTTCTTTTAGCTCTAATAGCTTCCTTCACCTCACATTTTAACCACGCCGGCTGTCATTTGGTCTTCCATCCTCATTTTTTAATACGCAGAATGTATTTGGCCTGGGCTTCCAGGATGGTGTTTTTGAACAGCATCCACGCCTGATGTAAATTTTTGACCCTCGCAGTCGCTCCTCTTCTCATTTTATTATAGTCTCCTTTTTTAAAGTTAAACGCTAACATATTTGATTTCCTAGGTATACTTACTTCAAAGCTAATATCAAATCCGATCATATTATGATCACTGTTATCAAGTGGCCCCAGCACCATTACTTCCCGCACCAGATCATGCGCTCCACTAAGGACTAGGTCTAGAATTTTTCCTTCTCTCGTCGGTTCCTGTATCAGCTGCTCCATAAAGCTGTCCTTGATTTCATCAAGGAATTTTACCTCCCTAGCATGTCCCGATGTTACATTTGCCCAGTCAATATTGGGGTAATTGAAATCACCCATTATTATTGTGTTGCCCAGTTTGTTTGTGTCCCTAATTTCCTTTAACATTTCTGCATCCATCTGTTCATCCTGGCCAGGTGGACGGTAGTACACTCCTATCACTATCCTTTTCCCCTTTACACATGGAATTTCAATCCACAGTGATTCCAAGATGTATTTTGTTTCCTGTAGAATTTTCATAAGTACATAAGTACATAAGTACATAAGTAGTGCCATACTGGGAAAGACCAAAGGTCCATCTAGCCCAGCATCCTGTCACCGACAGTGGCCAATCCAGGTCAAGGGCACCTGGCACGCTCCCCAAACGTAAAAACATTCCAGACAAGTTATACCTAAAAATGCGGAATTTTTCCAAGTCCATTTAATAGCGGTCTATGGACTTGTCCTTTAGGAATCTATCTAACCCCTTTTTAAACTCCGTCAAGCTAACCGCCCGTACCACGTTCTCCGGCAACGAATTCCAGAGTCTAATTACACGTTGGGTGAAGAAAAATTTTCTCCGATTCGTTTTAAATTTACCACACTGTAGCTTCAACTCATGCCCTCTAGTCCTAGTATTTTTGGACAGCGTGAACAGTCGCTTCACATCCACCCGATCCATTCCACTCATTATTTTATACACTTCTATCATATCTCCCCTCAGCCATCTCTTCTCCAAGCTGAAAAGCCCTAGCCTTCTCAGCCTCTCTTCATAGGAAAGTCGTCCCATCCCCACTATCATTTTCGTCGCCCTTCGCTGTACCTTTTCCAATTCTACTATATCTTTTTTGAGATACGGAGACCAGTATTGAACACAATACTCCAAGTGCGGTCGCACCATGGAGCGATACAACGGCATTATAACATCCGCACACCTGGACTCCATACCCTTCCTAATAACACCCAACATTCTATTCGCTTTCCTAGCCGCAGCAGCACACTGAGCAGAAGGTTTCAGCGTATCATCGACGACGACACCCAGATCCCTTTCTTGATCCGTAACTCCTAACGTGGAACCTTGCAAGACGTAGCTATAATTCGGGTTCCTCTTACCCACATGCATCACTTTGCACTTGTCAACATTGAACTTCATCTGCCACTTGCACGCCCATTCTCCCAGTCTCGCAAGGTCCTCCTGTAATCGTTCACATTCCTCCTGCGACTTGACGACCCTGAATAATTTTGTGTCATCGGCGAATTTAATTACCTCACTAGTTATTCCCATCTCTAGGTCATTTATAAATACATTAAAAAGCAACGGACCCAGCACAGACCCCTGCGGGACCCCACTAACTACCCTCCTCCACTGAGAATACTGGCCACGCAATCCTACTCTCTGCTTCCTATCTTTCAACCAGTTCTTAATCCATAATAGTACCCTACCTCCGATTCCATGACTCTGCAATTTCTTCAGGAGTCTTTCGTGCGGCACTTTGTCAAACGCCTTCTGAAAATCCAGATATACAATATCAACCGGCTCCCCATTGTCCACATGTTTGCTTACCCCCTCAAAAAAATGCATTAGATTGGTGAGGCAAGACTTCCCTTCACTAAATCCGTGCTGACTTTGTCTCATCAGTCCATGTTTTTGTATATGCTCTGCAATTTTATTCTTAATAATAGCCTCCACCATCTTGCCCGGCACCGACGTCAGACTCACCGGTCTATAATTTCCCGGATCTCCTCTGGAACCCTTCTTAAAAATCGGAGTAACATTGGCTACCCTCCAGTCTATTTGATTCAAGGCTCTCGTTAATATACAATGCTACCCCTCCACCAATTCGATCCACCCTATCACTACGATATAATTTGTACCCTGGTATGACAGTGTCCCACTGGTTAGCCTCCTTCCACCAGGTCTCAGAGATGCCTGTTATATCTACAGTGGTGGAAATAAGTATTTGATCCCTTGCTGATTTTGTAAGTGTGCCCACTGACAAAGACATGAGCAGCCCATAATTGAAGGGTAGGTTATTGGTAACAGTGAGAGATAGCACATCACAAATTAAATCCGGAAAATCACATTGTGGAAAGTATATGAATTTATTTGCATTCTGCAGAGGGAAATAAGTATTTAATCCCTCTGGCAAACAAGACCTAATACTTGGTGGCAAAACCCTTGTTGGCAAGCACAGCGGTCAGACGTCTTCTGTAGTTGATGATGAGGTTTGCACACATGTCAGGAGGAAATTTGGTCCACTCCTCTTTGCAGATCATCTCTAAATCATTAAGAGTTCTGGGCTGTCGCTTGGCAACTCGCAGCTTCAGCTCCCTCCATAAGTTTTCAATGGGATTAAGGTCTGGTGACTGGCTAGGCCACTCCATGACCCTAATGTGCTTCTTCCTGAGCCACTCCTTTGTTGCCTTGGCTGTATGTTTTGGGTCATTGTCGTGCTGGAAGACCCAGCCATGACCCATTTTTAAGGCCCTGGCGGAGGGAAGGAGGTTGTCACTCAGAATTGTACGGTACATGGCCCCATCCATTCTCCCATTGATGCGGTGAAGTAGTCCTGTGCCCTTAGCAGAGAAACACCCCCAAAACATAACATTTCCACCTCCATGCTTGACAGTGGGGACGGTGTTCTTTGGGTCATAGGCAGCATTTCTCTTCCTCCAAACACGGCGAGTTGAGTTCATGCCAAAGAGCTCAATTTTTGTCTCATCTGACCACAGCACCTTCTCCCAATCACTCTCGGCATCATCCAGGTGTTCACTGGCAAACTTCAGACGGGCCGTCACATGTGCCTTCCGGAGCAGGGGGACCTTGCGGGCACTGCAGGATTGCAATCCGTTATGTCGTAATGTGTTACCAATGGTTTTCGTGGTGACAGTGGTCCCAGCTGCCTTGAGATCATTGACAAGTTCCCCCCTTGTAGTTGTAGGCTGATTTCTAACCTTCCTCATGATCAAGGATACCCCACGAGGTGAGATTTTGCGTGGAGCCCCAGATCTTTGTCGATTGACAGTCATTTTGTACTTCTTCCATTTTCTTACTATGGCACCAACAGTTGTCTCCTTCTCGCCCAGCGTCTTACTGATGGTTTTGTAGCCCATTCCAGCCTTGTGCAGGTGTATGATCTTGTCCCTGACATCCTTAGACAGCTCCTTGCTCTTGGCCATTTTGTAGAGGTTAGAGTCTGACTGATTCACTGAGTCTGTGGACAGGTGTCTTTCATACAGGTGACCATTGCCGACAGCTGTCTGTCATGCAGGTAACGAGTTGATTTGGAGCATCTACCTGGTCTGTAGGAGCCAGATCTCTTACTGGTTGGTGGGGGATCAAATACTTATTTCCCTCTGCAGAATGCAAATAAATTCATATACTTTCCACAATGTGATTTTCCGGATTTAATTTGTGATGTGCTATCTCTCACTGTTACCAATAACCTTCCCTTCAATTATGGGCTGCTCATGTCTTTGTCAGTGGGCACACTTACAAAATCAGCAAGGGATCAAATACTTATTTCCACCACTGTAATTTTTCATTTAGTGCAATATATTCTAACTTTCCCATCTTATTTTTTAGAATCCTGGCATTCGCATATAGACATTTCAAACTATGTTTGTTGTTCCTATTTACATCATGCTCAGTACTTGACAGTATTCATTTGCAATCTTTTGTCTGATTTTTATTTTTATTTAAGGACACATGATCTACTACGGTCTCTTTTGCCTTAGCTGTAGCCCTAGCCAGGTTGAGGAGCGGAAGACCTGACCTATGAATTTAATCCATGTCCATGAATGTGCATGGATTAAATTCCACTGCTAATCAGCATGGGCATAACTCCAGAATTGTTCATTTTAAATAATGAATTGTAGCATAGGTGCATTTTGATAATGTGTTATTACATTTTTGGTGAATCGTACCATTTCTGAAATGCTCTACACTGTCTACAAGTTGATATTAATGTCAAATTTTAACAATAGTTGTAGGTCTCCCCTCTGGAATATGATATAGAGGGAGAGGAAAGACAAGCTCTATTACCACAGTTCTCCTTATTGAAAGATTTATTATGTACATGTTAATAAAGAAGAAAATTTGAGACATTGACTCTGCCTTTCTTTTCACTCATTTTAAATTTCAGGAGGCCAGATATGCCACCATTGCTACAGAGACCCTTGTCAGTTTGGAGGGCCGCAAATATTTTTTGCATATGTTTATTCGCTTTGCACCCCAGTTCGCCCCGGGGGGTGTGGCATGTGGGTATAGGTTATGGGAAAAACTGTGTCTATGCGAATTGGGGCAGATTTGGGAAGAGGGGGGATTTGTCTCATTTCAGGATATTCGTGAAGAGTATGGGATCCCCATTTCTCAATCATTTCAATACCACCAAGTGTGAGATTTTATCTTTAGGAAGGCTAGAGGGGATTTGAGTTTAAATGAAACGAATCTAGAAAGGGCGATGATGAGTGGGGGAGGAAGGGGGGGGGGGCTCTCCAGATTATATAGAGCTCTCCTCTTGCATAGTAGGCCTGTCATGTACTATCTGCTGAAGTGGGAGCGGGCTCTGGGTGTGTCCCATGAATTTTCACAATGGGAGCGGATCTTTAAATCATTGCTTACCTATTTCTAGTGCTTTAATGGAAAATGGGTACAAGATCTTGTATAACTGGTATTATACCCCTAAGCGATTGCATAAAATGTTCCCTTTGGTGTCAGCTCTGTGCTGGTGTCATTGCGGTCTGGAGGGCGACATGTACCACATATGGTGGGCTTGTCCCAGTGCCTAGAAGTATTGGTCTAACATTTTGAAGTCTGTTTACAGCCTCACTAACCCTATGAAGATGGAACACTTGTCTCCTGCATATTAAACCAATGGGAGTAAAGATACATATACATCATTTGGTTACTTTTGTACTTGTAGCTAGCAAGTTGGTGCTGGCTGCGACTTGGAAGCAGACAGCATTACCTGGTCTCTCAGTGGTATTACGTAAATTGGATCATATTCATCTGATGTCTAAGTTAACCGCCATGCGAACTGGTCATCTCTTATCGTACCATAAGGTCTGGGACACATATGTGAAATGGTCTGCCTGTCCGGACTCCTCCCTTCTGCTCGTATAAAGACTGTTGAGGATATGGGACAGGAACTTCGGGGGATGGGGGAGGGGAAGTTGTTTGGGGAAGGGGATTTAAACAACCTATGTATAGTTTGCCAGGGGGAGGATACTTGTTGAGCTATGTTTGTGGTTGATATTGTGCCCAGGCAGGCTATTTACTGTTGTGATTTGCTGCATTTCTCAATAAAAGCTATTAAAAAATTTTTTTCAGGAGGCTTGTGTATGGCAGAGGAACTCAGAAATCATTGTCCCTTTCTTAACAATTTGATGGACTATCATTATTTTTGAAGAAAGAAAATTTAACCACATAATGGAGGAAAAGCAAATTTTGAAAGTCTCTCTACTGCTGTAGTTGTTTTCTGAATTTAGGCATCGGGTTTCACGTGTGCATTTCTTTTGCAACTTCCTGGACTCATCTGCTCAGATGTAAAACTGCTTGCTTCTTTGACCATAGATTGTTCTGCTTAGCATTCCGGTTAGGTTCAGGTTTCTACCTGGTTAAATCCTGCTGGCTGGATAGTGTCACTGAATATCAACCCAGAACACCATGGCACTATCCAGTGCCAAAGGAGATTCAGGGTGAAGCCGGGACTACCCAGTTAGAAGTGATTTTCAGTCTACTAATGATAAGATTCTATATATGACGCCTAAAAAATTGGTGCTGAAGAGAAATGCTCTTAGGTGTATTCTACAAAGTAGCCTAAATCTAGGCATACTTTATAGAATAAGCCAGGGATCACGAGATACACTGAGAGAGTGAGACGTGCCTTTCTCACTCTCCAAGGCCTCTGTACTCTTCAGAATCTTTATATAACCATTTTCACCGCATTTCCAAATATAAAAGCTTAAGTATAGATGACTGCCAAATGGACAAATATTTAGAAGCATCACCGGGCAGTATGGTAGGTAAATGCGTGAAACGTGAAAAAGAGAAAGCGATAGTAGCGGACATGATGGAGGGGAAGATGCAGCAGGGAAACCAACTGTTCTTGGCAGAACAATTGCAACAACCAATGCTTACAGTGGAAGCAGCCTTAGAACTGAAGCTGGGATGGCTATCACATCAACTCTCCATGTTTGAGACCCTCCTAGCAGATGTGAGTAAACGAGCGGGTGAGCTAGAGCAAAGGGTTTTGGTACTAGAAGACGCTTCCCCTCCGGCCTCAGAAGACATAGCAAAACTTACCAGCACGGTGCGGGAGCTGTCGGAGAAGGTAGACGACCTGGAGAACCGTTCTCGTCGGTCTAATTTGAGAATCATTGGCATGCCAGAAACAGTGGGGGACAAAGTCTTGACGACAGTTGTGGAGAAATGGCTGAATAAATTGTTTGCATTGTCTGACCACGCAGGTCTTCTGTGTTTAGAAAGAGCACATGGGACGGAGACAAGATGGCCGATCGACCCCACGAGCAGTGCTCATTAAACTCTACAACTATATTCATAAGATGAAGATATTATGAGGATACAGACTTAAACAAGATACTCTGCAATTTGATGGGAGTACTATACGAATCTTTCAAGACTACTCGTCAGCTCTACAGGAACGTCGGAGACAGTTTACACCCCTGTGCCGGCAACTCCATGAGAATAACATCAGATTTATGCTGTTATATCCAGCAACGTTAAAAATTTTACGGCATTGCCAATGGCAAGCTTTCGATAACATCAATGCAGCAGAAAAATGTGACTCTAAACTTGTGAAGGAACTCTCCGACAGCTCGTCCATCGGATAAGATAATATTACATTTGTCCTTTTCTTTGGGAACAGAGATATAGGTAACAGATAGGCGGTTAGAGATGTTATGTGTTAAAGAGTGGTATAAACATAATGGTTATTATAATATTTTGGGGGGGGGGGGGGTGCAGGGGCCTCAGGCATTATGTGTGATCCAAATATCTGTCTTGATTGGGAGATGGATGTTCATCTGAGAGGATGGGAAGGATTGGGAAGGGAGGGAAGGGGTGGTGGGCAAGGGGGAGGGTAATGGTTGGGGTGGGATTGTATGAGATTCACTGTGAGGTCAATTGTTATATAGAGAGTACGTGTAACTAGGGAAGTTATAGGAGAATTATAATTGTTTAATACATGGAAAATGAGATGCATTACAGGAAGAAAGTTCCCCCGGGGGGGAGGCTGGGTGCCCTGGGGCAGAGATAAAAGAACGCTGCTTTCACAAGTTATTTCACCTATGCTCTGGATAAACCTTTCAGATGCTCGGTTAGAGTGGCTTGATGGAATGTCTGTGGAATAACTTATCCTGTCAAGAGAACTAAAATATTGGCAGCCCTGAGGCGACATAAAGTAGATAAAGCTTGTCTGCAAGAGACAAGGCTTTCTGCAGAGGAACATAAACTACAACATAAATGGGTGGGAGAGGTTTACTGTTCCCCTGTGCCTGGGCGCAAAGAGGGAATGACTATATTGTTGCATAAATCCTTGCTTGCCAAGCCAAGCTGTTGTTTAAGGATACAGAAGGTAGATATGTGGGGCTCCAAATTAACTTACAGGGAAGGGAAGTACTGCTGGTGTCAGTCTATGCGCCAGTAGTGTATGATAAAACCTTTTACCCCCGATTACTTTCTTGCTGTCATCATTACTTGTCATTACCATTGATATTAGCTGGTGACATGAATTTAGTATTTGTCTCATACATGGATAGATCAGACACGGCACAGAATAGGACACAGGGGTGCCACTTAGTATTAGAAACTTTTTGTACTGCGTTGGGCCTAGCAGATGTATTGCGTCTGCTGCATCCAGAAGACAGAGATTATACACGTACATCCTGTGCACATCAGTCAATGTCACGTCTTGATTACATATTCATGTCACAAGGGCTGCTGTCTTTCAGCCACCATAGGGCCAGAAGAGATTTCAGATTACGCTATAATATGGGTGGATTTGGAGGCTGCGCCTTACTTCCAGAAAGCCTCAGGTTGGAGGTTTTCAGCCTATTTGTTTTCCTCTAAAGATTTTGTTAAATATCTAATGAACAGATGGCAGGAGTTTATCTCCATGATCCACCAGCACATAGAAGATCCATTACTCTTTTGGCCGACAGCGAAGGTGGTGCTTTGGGGAGATATAATCGCCTATGTAAGTGCATGAACCATTGTGTCACACAGGGGATAGTAGATTTGGAAAAGAAATGGAGAGCAATTAAGCATTGCTATTCATGGAACCCAACCCCCCATCCTATACGAAACTTAAACTGTAACTAGAGTAGCACTAAATAGTCTACTACTTGAGCGGACCATTAAGTTACTTATTTACCGCAAATATAATTTCTTTAAGCACAGAGAGCGGGCAGGGGGGCTACTAGCTCGCAGAGTGAAAAAGAGCAGGAGATTGCATTGTATACCGGGAATCCATAATCATACTGTATCTATTTCTACCAAATTGGAAGAAATAGCAGAAATCTTTCACCAACACTTTGCTGCTTTATATAAATCGGAGATGCCCAGTCTCCCAGTCTTGTAAGGTCCTCTTGTAATTTTTCACAATCCTCCCGCGATTTAACAACTTTGAATAACTATCAGGCTTATTTTCGAAAGAGAAGGATGCCCATCTTTCAACACAAATCGGAAGATGGGCGTCCTTCTCACAGGGTAGCCCAAATTGGCATAATTGAAAGCCGATTTTGAGCATCTCCAATTGCTTTCAGTCACGGGGATGACCAAAGTTCATGGGGGCATGTCAGAGGCGTAGCGAAGGCTGGACTTGGGCATGCCTAACACATGGGCATCCTCGACCCATAATGGAAAAAAAAGGGCGCCCCTGATGAGCATTTGGAAGACTTTACCTGGTCCAGTTTTTCTTACGACCAAGGTACAAAAAGGTGCCCGAAATGACCAGATGACCACCAGAGGGAATCGGGGATGACCTCCCCTTACTCCCCCAGTGGTCCCTCCCACCCTTAAAAAAGAACTTTAAAAATATTTTGTGCCAGCCTCTATGCCAGCCTCAGATGTCATACTCAGTTCCATCACAGCAGGTCCCTGGAGTAGTTTTAGTGGGTGCAGTGCACTTCAGGCAGGCGAACCCAGACCTATCCCCCCCACCTGTTATGTTTGTGGAGGAAACAGCGAGCCCTCCAAAGCCCACCAGAAACCCACTGTACCCACATCTAGGTGCCCCCCTTCACCCGTAAGGGCTATGGTAGTGGTTCACAGTTGTGGGTAGTGGGTTTTGGAGGGCTCAGCACACAAGGTAAGGGAGCTATGTACCCGAGAGCAATTTATGAAGTCCACTGCAGTGCCCCCTAGGGTGCCCGGTTGGTGTCCTGGCATGTCAGGGGGACCAGTGCACTATGAATGCTGGCTCCTCCCATGACCAAAGGGCTTGCATTTGGTCATTTCTGAGATGGGCGTCCTTAGTTTCCATTATCACCGAAAATCAGAAACGACCAAGTCTAAGGACGACCATCTCTAGGGACGACCTAAATGTCAAGATTTGGGCGTCCCCAACTGTATTATCGAAATAGAAGATGGACGCCCATCTTGTTTCGATAATACGGATTTCCCCGCACCTTCACCGGGATGCCCTGCGAGGACATCCTCAGGAAAACTTGGGCGCCCCTTTCGATTATGCCCCTCTTTGTGTCATCAGCAAATTTAATTACCTCACTAGTTACTCCCATCTCTAGGTTTTTTATAAATATGTTAAAAAGCAGCGGTCCCAGCACAGACCCCTGGGGAACCCCACTAACTACCCTTCTCCATCGAGAATACTGACCATTTTATCCTACTCTCTGTTTTCTATCTTTTAACCAGTTTTTAATCCACAATAGGACAGTACCTCCTATCCCATGACTCTCCAATTTCCTCTGGAGTCTTTCATGAGGTACTTTGTCAAATGCCTTCTGAAAATCCAGATACACAATATCAACCAGCTCCCCTTTATCCACATGTTTGTTCACCCCTTCAAAGAAATGTAATAGATTGGTGAGGCAAGATTTCCCTTCACTAAATCCATGTTGACTTTGTCTCATTAATCCATGCTTTTGAATATGTTCTCTAATTTTGTTCTTCATAATAGTCTCTATCATTTTGCCCAGCACTAACATTAGACTCATGAGGAGTGGCCTAGTAGTTAGAGCACCAGTCTTGCAATCCAGAGGTGGCCAGTTCAAATCCCACTGCTGCTCCTTGTGATCTTGGGCAAGTCACTTAACCCTCCATTGCCTCAGGTACAAACTTAGATTGTGAGCCCTCCTGGGATAGAGAAATATCCAGTGTACCTGAATGTAACTCACCTTGAGCTACTAGTGAAAAAGGTGTAAGCAAAATCTAAATAAACAAATAATTTCCCACATCTCCTCTAGAACCTTTTTTAAAAAATCGGCATTACATTGGCCACGCAGTGGCAGCAGAAGATACTTAATAAACAGGGCCACCGAGAGTGAGTCAGGGGGGCAAAACTACCCAGGCCCAGCCTCCAAGGGGGGCCCAGCGCTGGGGTCTGTCTCTCTCTTGCTCTGTCAGGACCCGGGTGATTGCGTTAATGCGATAACCTGGTCCTGGCAAACAGGAGCAGTTAGAGAGACAGTCCCCAGCACTGGGTCCCCCTTGGGGGCTGGGGAGGAGCAGATGCACTGACGCAAGAAAGTATGGGGTGGGCGGTCTGAGCAAGTAAGGGGCAGCAGCTGCATTGAGTTGGGGGGGGGGGGGGGTGGCAGCTGTGTCCTGAGTGTGTGTGTGTGTGTGTGGGGGGGGGGGGGGGGGTGACAGCTGTGGCGGCCCAGCTCTGTCTCTCAGTGGCCCTGTTAATAAAACATCATCACCTGCTGCTGCAGGACCAGTCTAACAGTTTTTATTGCGAGACTGGTCCTGCGACCACAGGAGATGATGTTTTATTAAGGTGACTCCTTCTGCCGCTGGAAGAGGAAGCTGCTCTGCAGATCCTGGCTCCCCAGCTGGAGTGTGCAAGATTGCCCACAAAAGCAGGAGTTTCCTGCCTTCCTCTCCCTCCTAACTTCGCTTCCCCACCTCCCTTCTTCCCTTTTGCCCTTCAACAAAGAAAAAGATTCTTGTTCTGGGATTACACTTTACCAGAGTGAGAATAAGTCATCAAATATCTTTCTTTTACACAGTGCTCACAGGATTTACTGAGCCACTAGAAAGCAACATAGTAAACAGTCCACTTCATATCTTTTAGGATTAAGAACCATTTTTTAACCAGTAAATTGAACAGTTATAATTTGAGTGTGATGTGGAGGTACTTTTTCAATATGACATCTAAATCTGACTTTAGATGTTTTGCTGAAAACGTCTATAAATAAAGTAGTGAAAATGACCATTTTGAAACCAGAAAAAAAAATCTATTTTTTCTTTGAAAATGTTCGTTTCGTAGATGTTTTACTTAGTATGTCTGTATTTTTTGGATCATCCGCCCCCCCCCCCCCAAAAAAAAAAAAAAATCCAAGTGAAAAATGTACAAAATCAAGCCATTGGGATATAGGAGGAGCCAGTTTTCCTAGTAGACTGGCCACACAGGCATAGCAGCGGGGCACCCTAGGGGGCACTGCAGTGGATTTCACATTAAAGGTGCTAGGTACACATCTCACCTTTACCCTCTTCAAAACCCACAAAAAACCTCTATGGTCTTTATGCGAATACCAGAAGTCCCACCTCCGATCTGGCAGCCCCTGTGCTGCCTTGGAGGAGGGAGGCCTCCTAAAAGGAGAACATCACCCTAGTGAGGCTGGAAGTAATCCTGTAGACAGGACCAGCACACCAGGGAATGCAATATCCTCTTGCACCGAGGATATGTCTCCAGGAGCTACTGCCCAGGTGGGAAGGGTTAGGACAGCTGTTGTAGTGGGTGATTCAATTATTAGGCATGTAGATAGCTGGGTGGTTGGTGGACATGAGGATTGCCTGGTGACTTGCCTGTCTGGTGTGAAGGCGGTGGACCTCACGCATCACCTAGATAGGATTTTAGATAGTGCTGGGGAGGAGCCTGATGTCGGGGTACCAATGACATAAGAAAATGTGGAAGAGAGGTTCTGGAAGCCAAATTTAGGTTCTCAGGTAGAAAGCTCAAATCCAGAGCCTCTAGGGTAGCATTTCCTGAAGTGCTACCCGTTTCAAGCGCAGGGCCCAAGAGACAGGCAGAGCTCCGGAATCTCAATGCGTGGATGAAATGATGGTACAGGGAAGAGGGGTTTAGATTTGTTAGGAACTGGGCAACATTCTGGGGAAGGGGGAGCCTATTCCGAAAGGATGGGCTCCACCTTAACCAGGGTGGGACCAGGCTGCTGGCATCGGCATCTGAAAAGGACAAAAATAGAAGAAACCATAAATACATGCCTCAGAAAATAAAATCTCTATACATCCATGGCATAAATTATATTAATCCATTGTAATGTTTGTTTTTATAAAATATAAAATCAAATAAATTAATGTAACATGCAGCAAGACGAAAAAATATAAAAATTAATATAATAAACTAGTTCAAAAAATATGACATTCCTAAATGTAAGGAACTATTCTAAATGGAAAAAAGACTAATGCAAATACAATTATATAAAGGACAAATTGTTGCATAACATATAGAACACGGAAATATAAACTAACAGCAAGCACATGAAAATTGAACATACCGATCAGTGAGTGCACAGTCATATACTGATTGACAGTGGAGCACATAAATTGGTATCTCTGTAAAAACATCAAAAAACATGAAGAAAAATAATAAATTACAAAGGAAAAAGAAAAATACCAAAAAGAATGTAAAATCTAAATAGATTAAACCATGTCAAAACATATGCTGACCAGTATCATGAGGTAAAATAAAATAAACAAAGACAAAATCCAGAAAAAAGAGATGGATTTCCAAATACAAAAAAATAAAAAAAGTAAAAAAAAAATAGAAATAAAAAAAGGAAGTATCATAAAACAAAAATAAGAGCAACCCTGTCAGTAATCCGTATATATATAACTATATCCATAACAATAGAAATCAAGAAAGTAGCATGATGAACGATAATTAGACAGAGTAATGCAAAAGGCTAGAAGACGGACATTTGTGAAGTAAAAAGGCAGACGTGAAAAACATCTGTCGTCCTATAACAACTAAAGGATATCTATGAAATATGGCAAGATAAAAATAATAACAACAACACAGAAAGCCATAAAGTGAAAGGTAGCGCATAATGTAACAGCATCCATAGCGTTGCACTGAAAATGCCGTAAAGGACAATAAATGATAAAAAGCGGACAAATAAGAGAAAACTTAAAAGATATCTATCATGCTATAACAGCTAATAGATGAAAACTAAGCATGGCATGAACCGGAAACGAGAGATAAAAAGGGGTTAAAAATGCTATACCTAAATACAGGGAGGTGAAATGCCTCGCACCAACAGGTACAAAAATTCAAAATGAAAAAAATGGCGCCAAAACATCCCGATTAAAATAACGCTATACAGAGACGTGGAAATGTTTGATAGGATACACAAAGTTTCAAAAACTAGATTGACAAGTGGGCTGACAAATAGAATTAAACAACAAGCGAGTGTAGTATCTAAATCAATAGATAGAAAAAATGGACTAAATGAATCAGATTAGGTAACTGCCTTCCTCAATAAATTGTAATTAGCAATTATAATGAACTATCTAGGATGGTCTTCAAATAAATCAATAGAAGCCAATGTCGCTAGGTATATGAAATAAAAACAAAAATAATATAAACAAGGCAATTTATAAAGCGCAAACCAAAGCCAGCCACCTAGCAGCTTAAATATATCCCATAGAAAAAATGGTGAAATAAAAACTGTTAATATGTATTATCTTTTAAAACTGAAATGATAACCTCACCACGCAAACTAACCAACCAACAGGTACGAATTAAAAAATGGCGCCAAAAACATCCCGATTTAAATAACGCTATACAGAGACGTGGGCATATTTGATAGGATGCACAAAGTTTCAAAAAATAGATTGACAAGTGAGCTGACAAATAGAATTAAATAACAAGGAAGTAGTATCTAAATCAATAGATTGAAAAGAATACTGAGCCAAATAAATAAATGGGAATTTAATGGACTAAACGAATCAGGTTA
The DNA here is from genome assembly GCF_901765095.1 of Microcaecilia unicolor. Classification (NCBI taxonomy): domain Eukaryota; kingdom Metazoa; phylum Chordata; class Amphibia; order Gymnophiona; family Siphonopidae; genus Microcaecilia; species Microcaecilia unicolor. The sequence goes on along the minus strand of NC_044031.1, from coordinate 345,315,034 downwards.
GATAAATAGGTCTTCAAATAAATCAATGGAAGAAATATATCTATGTGCCTCAGCTGATTAAATTAACAAAAATTTAAAAGACCAATTGGGCAATCTAACCTAACTAAAAAGCATATAATAAAATCGGAAAAGAAATACAAGCCAATGTCGCTAAAACACGACCGTCCCGAGCACAGACAAAAGAAGACTGACGAACACGAGCCGGTTCGGGCGGTGCGCATTGGCGCGCGAGGGCTAGCAAACGTCTTTGCTAGTGAAGATTCTGATTGGAGGGGGTGCCGTGGACGTCACCCATCAGTGAGAACAATCAGCCTGCTGTCCTTGGAGAATACCTTCTACAGGTATGTAGCATTCACTTTATCTTTGCTTAAACAATTCCCAGGCACGTTTTACTTAATTACCAGTTATAAAGTGGTTATAGTCTTGTGAGGTATGGTGTAGAGGATCTTCAGATCTATTGCATCTTGGCTACTACATTCTCATTTTTTATGTAGTCAGATTAACATCCTCATTGATCCTCATTTGTCTATTTCCACATCACTCATACATTTACTCACAGAAATATGTACACCATATGTCTTTGTGTCTTAATACTGCCCTTTAAGCTTCCCATTGTCTCCTTCCAATGTTTCAATGTTGATGTCCCATTGTTATATTCCTAACGATACTTCGATGGTCTCGCATAACTTGTACAATGTAACCCATAACCAAGTTGTAACAAATATATTTCCATTATTCATATCTTATTGTAAGCCACACTGAGCCCGCAAAGAGGTGGGAAAATGTGGGATACAAATGCAATAAATAAATAAATAAATAAATAAATAAATAAGTAGTGTGTTTGTTCTATTTCCTATGGCACGTTATCACAACTTTTAATTTTTTCTCCTTTTTCTTTTTTTATGCCTTCATATCACATATCTCATAATTCAAATATATTTCCCATAGTATTTTTTATATATTTTTATCTTTATCATATTGTTACTTAATTTGGCAGCGAAGTGGCAGTGGTGCTCAGAGCGGACAAAGAGCAGTATCTTGCAGAAGGTAATAGGCAGTTACAGGAAGCTATTACATACAAGCAAATAAATGAAGATCCTACAGCCAAAATAATTCACAAACATTAAGGAGATAGTAAGAGAAGCTGAAACCAGAGGCATGTTGACATCTAAAGATGCCAGGTTTCTACTTACGGAGTACCCTAGTACACCAAGAATTTATTTTCTCCCCAAAGTTCATAAGAATATGACATCACCCCCAGGTCGTCCAATTGTAGCCTTATGAGGATCTATTTTAGAACCTTTAACTACATTTTTAGACCATTTCCTTAAACCATATGCCTCTGCAGTTGTCTCATTCATACAAGATACTACTCATTTTTTAAGACAGCTCCAACTGGTTAAACTGTTGGACAACTCTATTTTTATAACAATTGATGTGACGTCTCTTTATACAGTAATGCCGCAAGAGGAGGCACTTAAGGTGATAGAAGATACTTTGAATAAACAACAGGGCCTCCAGTGCATTAGTATTGAATTTTTGATGACTTTTGGCAGATTTAGTAGTTAAAAAAAATTTTTTTTTTTTGTTTCAACAACAATTTTACGAACAACAAGAGGGTGTCAGGCTCACCCAGTAGAGATGTGAGCCAGTGGTGTGCTGGTAAATTTTTAACAACAGGCTCTCTCCCCGGTCCACCTCGGCGTCCCCCCATCCACCACTGTGCCCCCCCCCACCTCTGCATCCCCTCAAAATTGCAGAGCTGGCTATAGCCGGGGGGGGGGGGGGGGGCAATGTATTACTCTCTCCAGGAAAAAAAAATTAAATGATCCCAGGTTCCAATCTAATTCATGTTTAATATGGGATAAAATGCCATAAATAAGTAAATAAATATAAACTTAACATTCAGCACCTGATTCTCAAAGTGGACATATTCCAAACACTATAATGAAAATAAAATTATTTTTTTCTACCTTTGTTGTCTGGTGACTTTGTTTCTCTGATCATGCTGGCCCAGTATCTGATTCTGCTGCTCTCTATCTGTTCCCTTGACTCCGTTTCCAGGGCTTCCTTTCCATTTCTTTTCTTTCCTCCTTTCTTCTTCATTTCTGGTCCTCCGCAGACTTGACTGTACAGTGGATCCAGCTTCTGCCTATTTTCTCCATCCATGTGCAGTTTCTCTCCTCACTTCCTTTTCCCTCATCTAATCTCCTTCCTCTATCTTCCCTCCATGTCTAGCATTTCTTCTCTCTCCCTTCCCTCCATCCATGTCCAGAATTTCTCTTGCCCTCCCCTCCATCCATGTCCTGAAACTCTCTTCTCTCCCCTGCCCTCCTCTACCCATCCATGCCCAGCAATTCTCTCCCCCGCTCCCCTCTGCCCATCCATGCCCAGCAATTCTCTCCCCTGCCTCCTTCTGCCATCCATGCCCAGCAATTCTCTCCCCTGCCTCCCTCTGCCCATCCATGCCCAGCAGTTCTCAGGAAATGACGTCAGAATGATGTCAGAAGGCGGGACTAAGGGCGCGAACTCCTCAGAAGCAAGCAGGGAAGGCAGCTGGAGATGGGCAGCAGGGTTTTAAATAAGGCGGCGCTTCGAGGGAGGTAATTGAAACTGATGGATGGGAGCAGCAGGGGAGGGTGGGGGCGAAGGACATCGCTAGACATGGATGGGAGTGGGAGGGGAGGTAAGCATGGTGCCCTCCTGCCATGCTTACCTCGTGCAATGGAGCTAGCTCGCCCCGAACAACAACCGGCTCGCAAGAGCTGTCAAAATTTAACAAGCAGCTCTTTTGAGCTGGTGCGAGCCGGCTCCAGCACACCACTGATGTGAGCCCTTGTGCCCGATGGAGGAGGATTCCTCACTGGGCTGTTGGCCAACCCCGAGTTCCCCCTGTGCCCCTCTCTGTTCCCCGGGGGTTGAGCCCCCGGGTGCGGGAAGCAAACAGCAGAGAGAACTGAGTCCAGAACAAATTCCACGGGGCACGGCCAAGCAATGGGCAAAAGCAGAACCAGGAGCAAACAGTGGTCCGTGCCAGGCAGCAAGCAGTAGCAGATCCAGGAACAGGCAAAGATCAATACCAGGCAGCAAACAGTAGCAAGTCCAGAATCAGGCAGGGGTTAATACCAGGCAGCACACAGTAGCAAATCCAGAATCAGGCAGAGGTCAATACCAGGCAGCAAACAGTAGTAGCAAGTCCAGGATCAGGCAGAGGTCAATACCAGGCAGCAAACAGAAGCAAGTCCAGAATCAAGCAGAGGTCAATACCAGGCAGCAAATAGTAGCAAAACCAGAAGCACTGCAACTACCCAGGAAACTGAATAGAAGCCGAAGCGTGGAAGGACTGGAGGCAGGGCTTTAAATAGGACATGAATTAAGCCAAAACATGCACAGCTGTCTTCAAGATGGCTGCCCCCACCGGAGACGCCCTCAAGCCCAAATATGGGCTTCCTTCCTGAGGCTGCCCAGCTCCAAGATGGCCGCCCCATCCTAAGGCGCCCACCTCTGAGATGGCCGCCCTATCCTGGAGATGCCCAAATCCAAGATGGCCGCCATATCCTCAGATGCCCATACTTTGCGTAAGCAGGGAACATGACACAGGGTGCTCCCATGGGAGCTTTAGCCCCGTGAATTGCCACTCTTTATTTGGCTAATTTTGAGGATACTTACATCTATACGGCAGAATAATTTAGGAAGATCATTATCTGGAAAAGGTTTCTGGATGATATATTCATCATTTGGAATGGTTCACAGCACGAACTGTTGAAGTTCATTAACTGGATGAACTCTCTCCAACCAAATCTGAAGTTTACTTATCACTCTAGTCAAGATGGGATAGAGTTTCTTGATGTATGGATATTTAGAGAAAATCATAATATCCAAACGAAATTGTTCCAGAAGCCCGCATCAAGAAATACTTTATTGCACTTCTCTAGTTGCCATCCTTACCATTTAAAAAGAAGTTTACAGATTAGTCAGTTCTTACGAATTAGAAGAATCTGTTCGAAACTGGAAGATTTTGAATTGGAAGCTGAGAGGATGGCCACTAGATTTGCAGATGGAGGATATCCAAGTAAGATAATTAGGAAAGTTTATCTGAGAGCCAAATATTCTCAACGGGACCTGTTGCTATAATATAAACAATTGATGAAAGAAGAGAAATTAGAGGCAGTAATTCCTTTTTCTCTAGCAAGTTCTGCAATCAACGTATCTATTCATGCGAATTGGAGCATTCTGCAAGTGCACAAATGCTTTGAGAACCATCCAATATGTGCATACCATTGAGGTAGAACAGTAGGTGAGATGTTGACATATAAACGATTGGATTATAATAACAGTCAGGAGGAGCTTCCAGGACATTTCAAATGCCATAGTTGTCAGTGGTGTGTCTCCACCATGGAAGGGATAGAATGGGAACATCCAGTTTCAAAACAAAGCATTATGGCACGAACTAGAACTAATTGTACATCGAAGAATGTAATCTATGTAATTACATGTCCATACCCCCTTTTTATATATAGGGAGATCATCAAGAATGATTAAAAAACGTTTGAATGAACACAAAGCAAGGATAAAAAAACGCAGTAATGACTGCTCCTTTAACTCAACATTGGATAGAGAAGAAACATGAATTGGAGGACATTAAATGGAGGGTCCTTGACAATGTCCAGTTGAGGTGGGAGGGATGTAACTTGGACTTTTTCCTTAATTTGAAAGAACTAAAATGGATTTTTGATCTAAATACGCTACAGCCAGCAGGACTGAATTCAGAATTAGACTGGTGGTCTGTCATTTGATTGGTCTGGAGCACGCAGTAGCCCACCAATCGGAATATGCACACAAAAGATCAGCTGACTAAGATTTAAAGGCGGGCGTAGTACGTAGACGCCGCAGCCATTTTGATCTACATGAAGGAGAGAGAAATACGAGGTATGCTGCAGAAGGATGAAATGCTGATAGTAACAATATTGTAGGCTGTATGAATGCTGAGGAGTGAAGAACGAATATCTAATGCACATGTTGTTGTTTGCAGAGAACCTCCGCCCTGAAGAAGTCTCGAAACCTGGCCAAGTCGGCTGAGGGTCTTAGCGGGTGAAAGTTGTGATAAGCACTTCACTGCCAAGTTAAGTAACAATATGATAAAGATAAAGATATATAAAAATATTATGGGAAATATATTTGAATTATGAGATATGAGACATGAAGGCATAAAAAAAGAAAAAGAAGGAGAAAAAATTAAAAGTTGTGATAACGTGCCATAGGTAATAGAACAAACACACTACTTAGACAAATGAGGATCAATGAGGATGTGCATCTGACTACATAAAAAATGCAAATTTAGCAGCCAAGATGCAAAAGGTCTGAAGATCCTCTACACCATACCTCATAAGACTATGATCTTTTTATAACTGGTAATTAAGTAAAACGTGACTGGGAATTGTTTAAGCAAACATACATTCCTATGGGCATCTCTAGACTTTAGCATGTGATAATCATTAAAGTGTGCTAAAAACACTAGTGCAGCACTGTAAAAGACCCCCCCCCCAAGTGCTAAATATTGGCACTTAATTGGCCAAGTGCTGACTCGCCCATTGAATGCCCCCAAAATAGCCAGTTTTGAGATAGGGGCTAATCAGACATTTTCAGCAGCAGTAACCAGTTAAATGCTGCTGAAAATGGTCAGCTGACTGGCCAGGAGCCATTTCTTGCTGGTGAAATTGCTTTGAATATTGACCCGAATGTTAAAAATTCAAAATCTTGTTACTGAAAGAAGCCAAGATACGTCTGGCGAAAGCACAAGCGGAAGAAAAAATGGCTAGAAATGTAAGGAGGGGTGACAAAAATTTCTTCAGCTATATTACTGAAAGGAGGAAGACAAATAAGGGAATTGTGAGACTGAAAGACGCTGCGAACCGCTATGTAGATAAAGATGAAGAAAAAGTAAATTTGCTAAATAGATACTTTTGTTCTGTTTTCACAGAAGAAAATCCTGGAGAAGGACCGCAATGGACTGGCAAAAGTACAAATGAAAATGGAGTAGATATAGCACCGTTCACGGAAGAGAGTGTGTATAAACAACTTGAAAAGCTAAAGGTGGACAAAGCCGTGGGACCGGACGGGATCCACCCCAGGATATTGAGGGAGCTCAGAGAGGTTCTGGCGGGCCCTCTTAAAGATTTGTTTAATAAATCCTTGCAGACAGGAGAGGTTCCGAGGGATTGGAGAACGGTGGATGTGTTCCCTCTTCACAAAAGTGGCGATAGGGAAGAAGCTGGAAACTACAGGCCGGTAAGCCTCACCTCGGTTATTGGAAAAGTAATGGAAGCGATGCTGAAGGAAAGGATAGTGAATTTCCTGGAAACCAATAAGTTGCAAGATCCGAGACAACATGGTTTTACCAAAGGTAAATCGTGCTAAACGAATCTCATTGAGTTCTTTGATTGGGTGACCGGAGAACTGAATCAGGGACAAGCTATAGACGTAATCTACTTAGATTTCAGCAAAGCTTTTGACACGGTTCCCCACAGGAGGCTCTTAAATAAACTGGATGGGCTGAAGATAGGACCCAAAGTGGTGAACTGGATTAGGAACTGGTTGACGGACAGATGCCAGAGGGTGGTGGTTAATGGAATTCGCTCGGACGAGTGAAAGGTGAGTAGTGGAGTGCCTCAGGGATCGGTGCTGGGGCCGATTCTGTTCAATATATTTGTGAGTGACATTGCTGAAGGGTTAGAAGGTAAAGTTTGCCTATTTGCGGATGATACTAAGATCTGTAACAGAGTGGACACCCGAGAGGGAGTGGAAAACATGAAAAAGGATCTCAGGAAGCTAGAAGAATGGTCTAAGGTTTGGCAATTAAAATTAAATGTGAAGAAATGCAAAGTGATGCACTTAGGGAGTAGAAATCCACAGGAGACATATGTGTTAGGCGGTGAGAGTCTGATAGGTACGGACGGGGAGAGGGATCTTGGGGTGATAGTATCTGAGGATCTGAAGGCGACAAAACAGTGTGACAAGGCGGTGGCCGTAACTAGAAGATTGCTAGGCTGTATAGAGAGAGGTGTGACCAGCAGAAGAAAAGAGGTTTTAATGCCCCTGTATAAGTCGTTGGTGAGGCCCCACCTGGAGTGTTGTGTTCAGTTTTGGAGGCCGTATCTTGCTAAGGATGTAAAAAGAATTGAAGCGGTGCAAAGAAAAGCTACGAGAATGGTATGGGATTTGCGTTACAAGACGTATGAGGAGAGACTTGCTGACCTGAACATGTATACCCTGGAGGAAAGGAGAAACAGGGGTGATATGATACAGACGTTCAAATATTTGAAAGGTATTAATCCGCAAACGAACCTTTTCCGGAGATGGGAAGGCGGTAGAACTAGAGGACATGAAATGAGATTGAAGGGGGGCAGACTCAAGAAAAATGTCAGGAAGTATTTTTTCACGGAGAGAGTGGTGGATGCTTGGAATGCCTTCCCGCGGGAGGTGGTGGAGATGAAAACGGTAACGGAATTCAAACATGCGTGGGATAAAGATAAAGGAATCCTGTTTGGAAGGAAGGGATCCTCAGGAGCTTAGCAGAGATTGGATGGCAGTGGCGGGGCTGGTGGTTGGGAGGTGGGGTTAGTGCTGGGCAGACTTATACAGTCTGTGCCCTGAAAAAGACAGATACAAATCAAGGGGCTGGTGGTTGGGAGGCGGCGCTAGTGCTGGGCAGACTTATACGGTCTGTGCCCTGAAAAAGACAGATAGAAATCAAGGTAAGGTATACACAAAAAGTAGTACATATGAGTTATCTTGTTGGGCAGACTGGATGGACCGTGCAGATCTTTTTCTGCCGTCATCGTCAACTACTATGTAGTACATATCTTGTGTACATTCATTATATAGAGCCCCAAACATGGATCATGTCTTGCAGAAAGCTTCTTCAGGGAGGCCTTGACCCTGACAAAGAAGAAAATATTAACTCCCCCAAAAATACAGAAATCATAGAACAAACCAGGTAAGATATATGCAACACAACAAATTAAAAAAAACAATTGTAGCAGCATTTCTATGGTTTATTGTTATTGGACACTCCTAACTTGAATTTATTGGCTTGTATGATCCCAGCCATTGTTTTGACCTTTGATTGTAGGACATGTGTATAACAAAACAAACTCTTTATTTATTGGTGTCTTTTGAATGATATTTAATGCTATACTTAGAGGCAGTGCTTTTTTTGAAGAAAAAAAGGTGCTGGTACTCATTATGGGCGGGGTCACCACATATGGCTCCACCCCTATGGTAGCCACACCCACATTAGCCACCACCCTTATACCAGCCATGGCACATATAAACAGACATCATTTAAAATATTATACTAGTATAGGAGAAAAAAATAACGTGATTTTTTTTATTATAAATAACTAGCCATTAAGCCCGTTAAAACAGGCAAGATTTCCAGCTACCCTCCTCGCCGCCGCTCCCTTCCCCCTCCATGCCGGGCCCCCTGCACTGACCTGACAGCGCCTCTCACCAGAGGTGAGAGGCGCTGTCAGGTCAGTGCAGGGGGCCTGGCACGGAGGAGGGCGGGAGTGGCGGCGGGGATGGGGGGGAGAGGGTGGAGGTTGGTGCGCGCAATGTTCGTTTCCAGGTGGCAGCGTCTGACAGTGACTCCGACTCCGTTTCCCTCTCTGTTCCGCCCTCTGACATGAGGGCAATACAGAGAGGGAAGTCTCTACTGCGCATTTGCAGGTGAGTCAGTCACTTGCCGTTTATATGTTTGATTTCTGTAAGCTGTTACAGCTCCAGTATACCCAGTGAAAAATAAGACAGCAGATGTAAATTCTCAAATTGGACATATTTCAAACACTAAAATTAAAATAAAATGATTTTTCTACCTTTGTTGTTTGGTGACTTTGTTTTTCTATCCATATTGGTCCCAGTCTCTGATTCTGCTGCTCTCTATCTGTTCCCTTAACTCCATTTCTAGGGCTTCCTTTCCATTTATTTCTTTACTTTCGTCCTTTCTTCTTCATTTCTTGCCCTACATCCATAAGTAAAAGCTGGGTCCTCCTCCATGGAATTGACTGGAGGAGGTATAACGTGGATCCAGCTTTTGCCTATTTTCTCCATCAATGTGCAGGTTTTCTCCTCTCTTCCCTTTCCCTCATCTCCATCCAAGTGCATCTTCTTCTTTTTTCTTTCTTCCCCTCCATCCATGTCCAGCACATCTCCTCTCTCCTCCCCTCCATCCATGTCCAGCATTTCTCCTCTCTTCCCTCCCCTGTATCCATATAAAGCAATAATTCTCTCTCCCCTCTCCTCCATCCAAGTCCAGCATTTCTCCTCTCTCCCCGCCAACCCCTCCATTCATCCATGTCCAGCAATTCTCCTCTATCTCCTGCTCTCCTTTCCATCCATTCCCAGCATTTCTCCTCTCTTCCATCCATGTCCAGCATGTCTCCTCCTCTCTCTCCCTTGCCCTCCCCTCCCATGTCCAGCGATTCTCCTCTGTCCCCTGTCCTCCCGTGCCATCCATGTCCAATGATTCTCCTCTGTCCCCTACCCTCCCCTTCTATCCATGTCCAGCGAATCTCTCTTCCCTGCTTCCCCTCACATCCATGTCCAGTATGTCTCCTCCTTCCCCTGTCCTCCCCTCCCATCCATGTCCAGTGATTCTTCTCTGCCCCCTGTCCTCCTCTGCCATCCATGTCCAGCGATTCTTCTCTGCCCCCTGTCCTCCCCTGCCATGCATGTCCAGCGATTCTCCTCTCTCTCCTGCCCTCCCCTCCCCTCCCATCCATGTCCAGCGATTCTCTCTTCCCTGCCCTCCCCTCCCATCCATGTCCAGCAATTCTCTCTCCCTTGACCTCCCCCTCCCATCCATGTCCAGCAATTCTCTCATCCCTGCCCTCCCCTCCCATTGATGTCCAGCAATTCTCTCTTCCTTGCCCTCCCCTACCATGATGTCTAGCGATTCTCCTCTCTCCCCTGCCCTGCCCTCCCCTCCCCATTGATGTCCAGCAATTCTCCTCGCTCCCCTGCCCTCCCCTCCCATCAATGTCCAGCGATTCTTCTTCCCCCAGCCCATCCTCCTTCCAGCCCATCTTCCTTCTACACTGCCTGCCAACGAAGCGATAGAAAGGCTGCCAGCATCGGATTCAGCAGTGCGAACAGTGCAGCGATTGAGATAGGCTGGCAGCATCAGAGCTTCCCTCTGCGAGTCCCGCCTATGCGGAAACAGGAAGTTGAAACAACGTAGGGGGGACTCACAGAGGGAATCTCCGACACTGCCAGCCTCTCTCAATTGCTGCCTGCACCGTTTGTGCTGCTGAGTCTGATGTAGTAGTAGGTAGGGGTGTGAGAGGAAGGGTGCAGGACTTGCTGGGGGGAAAAAAGGTGCCGGTACAGCGTACCGGTGCGTACTGGCACAAAAAAAGCACTGCTTAGAAATGCCCTGAATTGCTCCTACAAACTATCTGTTAATGTGGATACATATTATAATTTCTTAACTCTCTGGAGTAGAGAATGACATGGGGATGGGGACAGGGACAGAGCTTGCAGGAACGGGGACAGAGCCCACAGGGACATTTTCTAGTTGGAAGGGTAGAGGGTGGTGGTGGTGGGAAGAAGGGTTATTATAGCTGCTCATTGTTATTATTGTTTTCTATTTGTAATTTATACACAACAGTTGCACAGCATATTGTTCCTTTTTATAATTTAATAAAAAGATTTAAATATAAAATTGTAAGTGTTCAAGGCTTCTGTATGAGCACAGAGCCCACACGGATGGGGCGGGGACAGAACCTGCGGGGACGAGGTGGGGGCGGAGACAGAATCCACGGGGATGGGGCGGGGATGGGGACAAACTTTGTCCCTGTGTCATTCTCTACTCTGGAGGATTTAATCATGTTAATTCATCTTTAATCTAGCTTTATTGCTCCCTCTTTAAGTAGGACCAGTTTGTTCCACTCTAGATCTTCTGTTCATGTATGGAATTTTGTTGTGCAGTGTAACTACCCCTCTCGGCTGGACTTTAGTGCAGTGGCGTAGCCACAGCTGGGCCTGGGTGGGCTGGGGTCCACTCACTTAGGGCTCAGGCCCACCCAACAGTAGCACATGTTTAGCCAGGGCCGGTCAAACCCGGTAAGCAGGGTAAGCACTGCAGGAGGGCGCCTGCCTTCAAGGGCGTCACTTTGCAAGCAATCAATCTCTGCTGAGTATCTAATCTCTGCTGCTCATCTCAGTCTGGCTCCAAAGCTGTCAGCTCTCTGTCCCATCCCCTCCCCCCTCCCAAGCAGAGAAATATCCTCCTTGTGTTTGTCAGAGGACGTCACTGCTCCAACTGAATCTGGCTCTGAAATAACGTGGGAGCTCAGCTAACCTCTGTCCTCTGCCCAGAGAGGGCTCAGACAGAGACAGCACAGCAAAGCCTGGACCCTTGTTTTGTCAGAGACTGCTGTTTAGTGCTGCACCTGACCCACCCTTTTCCACCCCCACCCCCAACACAGCAACTCACAGGACAGGAGGGCTAGATGCCTGCTTTCAATTCCTAGCCATCACCTATCTCTCATTCCCACTTCAGTAACTCCTGTTAGTCTGTCCAACTCAGATTGTAGAATATGTTAGTTTATGCTGATTAAGTCTGTCCTAGCTAGATCCTAAGCTGTGCTCAATGGGAAGGCTATTGTGCTGCATGCAGAGTCTAACTTCTTAGGATTTCAGGTTAATTTTTGAAGAATTTGAAGAGGGGCTATCTCTGTTCTACATGTGTGACTGCAAGGCCAAGTGTCTGAATAGGGATCTGTTTGTTAGATTCTGAAATTTTGATAACACATTGTTTTTCAGAGTTGGCAAGACTGTCTGTTCTCCTAATTCCTGGTCTGTGTGCTAAGTTATTTTTCTTCTATACTGGTGTAATATTTTCAATGATGCCATGGCTGGTAAAAGGGGTGTGTCTACTGTGGGGGCGGAGCCATAGTGATCCCGCCTCTGGATGGGTAGGGGTGCCGACTAATAGACTGCAGGAGGGCGCTAGAAACCCTAGGGCTGGCCCTGTGTTTAGCAGTAGCTGGTGGGGATCCCAAGCATAGGCGTAGTTTGTTTCATTTGGGGGGGGGGGGCAAAGGATGGGGCGGAGCATATTAGCATATTCATTTGCATATATACATATGCAAATGAATATGCTAATATGGAGGAAGGAAGGAAGGGAAAAAAAGCTGGCTTTTTTTGGGAATAACCATAATGAATATGTATGAGATATTAAGCCAGCTCTTTCTCCCTTCCTTCTTTCCTCCTTACCCAGCACTCCCTCTTCCACTCCAGTAGTATTTCCCCACCCCCTTTCCCATACCATGCCAGTGTTGACCTTAGAAATGCATAAGCTCTATATGTAGATCCTTCAAGAGGTAGTGTGTCATGATTTAGGCTCTACACCCTTTCTGATGTTTTGGTGCCACCTCAGTAAAGCCAACACACAATCTCTCTACTGCAATACACTATACACAAACTTGTGCAAAAACACACTCATAACCTTACTAAACCATAACAGCACTAATTCCAAAGACAGGACGAGCTGCAACCTTATGCGTGAAAAGGCAGAACTGTAATTACACCAGGCTCTAAAACTACCTCGTGAAAAACACATGACACAACAGACATGACACAAGGAACTAGAAAGCAAAAAATATGAAGGCAAAATACTGAACTGGAAAGTTAACTCAAGAAGTCAGACTCAGCATGCAGCAATACCAGAAAAATTGAAACTTACATGCAAAATTTCACAGATGCACATTTCAAAAAGCTGACATATTCCAATTAATAAATTCTGAATAAAATACTTTTTTCTACCTTTGTTGTCTGATCATTTAGTTTTCTATTCGCTTTGGTCCCAGTGTCTTCTGTTTTATGCAGTGTCTTCTTTCCATTTGATATTCCATTTAATAGATTCAAAATAAAATACTTTTTTGTACCTTTGTTGTCTGGACATTTTACTGTTCAATCATGCTGGTTCCAGTTTCCTCTTTTCCTGTCTTTCTGCTAATTCTCCAACTGCTTGCTGTCCATTTGTCTTTTCTCTTCTCTCCTGTCTTATTCCATTCCTTCAGTACACCTACCTTTGACACATTATTTCTTTTTTAGCTCTTTCCTCTCTGTTTTGTTTCTTTACTGCCTCTCTGTTCACTTAAATTTCACCCTCGTCCTCATCCTTCTCTCCTTTTTAGTTTTCAGCTATCAAATTCCATTTCCTTCTCTCACCCACTAGCTGCCCCATTCCTCTTCTCAGTCCTTCCTCCAACCTTCCATTTCCTTTCATCTTTAATCAACTCTCCATTACCACATTACCCCCTCATCACTATCATCATCTCATTTGTTTCCTTCCCACCTCCCCTTTGGCCTCTCCCAAATAGTTCCACCATTTGCAGCATCTTCCTCCCTCCAACCTTCTAGCCCAGCACGCCTGCTCCCTTTCTCCCCTTGTAGCCTAACATCTCCCTGTCCCTCCCACACACACACCCACACCCCAGCATCTTCCAGCCCCCCCCTTCCCTGTGGTCCAGCATTTCTTCCTCTCTCTCTTCCCTCCCTCCAATTGTCCAGCATTTCTCCCTCACTCCCTTCTGTCCCTGGATCCACAATCTCCCTCTTTTTCTCTTTCCCCTCTAGTGTATATCTATCCCTCCCTCTCATCCATCCCCATGTACAACCTCTCTTCCCTCCTTCTCTCTCACTGCCCACATCACTCTCAGTATCTCCCTTCCTTGCACCCTGGGCCCAACATCTATCTCATTCTCTTTCGTTCTCTTCCTTCCCCTTTTAGCATCCCTCACATCCCCAGACAGCATCTCTCTCTGTCTCCCTCCCTCCCACTTCCATGTTCCAACATTTCCCCTTTTCTCTTGCTGTCCCTCCCTCCTCCTCTACATCCAGCATTATTTCTCCCTCTCTCTCCCCCATGCATCTCCCCCCACCAACATTCCCCACCTCTCTCGCTCACCTCTACCTATCATTACCCCATCACCCCAACAGTGCTCCTGTGACTGTCTCTCCCTGTCTCCCTGCCACCAGCCAGCATGCTGCCTCGGTCTTCCCCGCCGGCGCTGCCTCGGTCCCTGACTCCCTGCAGCATTTTTGTCTTCACCCGTCCTGTACCCGTCGCCCTCAGCGCTGCCATTCATTCTCACAGGCAGCCTCGTTCCCGCTCCCCTTTGCCGCGTCCACTCCTCCGACCGGCTCTCTCTGATGCACTTCCTGTAACAGGGCGTGCATCAGAGAGAGCCGGTCGGAGGAGTGGACGCGGCAAAGGGGAGCGGGAACGAGGCTGCCTGTGAGAATGAATGGCAGCGCTGACGGCGACGGGTACAGGACGGGTGAAGACAAAAATGCTGTAGGGAGTCAGGGACCGAGGCAGCGCCGGCGGGGAAGACACAATTAAGCCCCGCCAGTTCGCCGGTGCGACTCGTTTGGGGGGGCAATGCCCCCCCTCACCCCCCAATCTACGCCCATGATCCCAAGCTCTGCCAGCTGAAGACTTCCCCCTGACAGTAATGAAAATCCTGCTCTCCACGATACTGGCACCTGTGAATGCTCAGTTTTTAGCGCATGCCTGCTGTAGACTACCAAGGTGGAAATAAGCATTTTCCTACCAGCTGAGATATATTTTTGGTGTGTGTGTGGGGGGGGGGGAGAACATTTGGTGCCCACCCGCTTCTTGCCTAGGCCCACCCAAAATCTGCTGTCTGGCTACGCCCCTGACAACATCCTTGTAGGTCTCCTCTATGTACCTCTCTGTCTCCCTCAGCTCCACCAAGTCTGCTACTCTAGCCTCGAGAGAACGGACACGTTCTCTAAGAGCTAGGAGCTCTTTGCATCAGGCACACACATATGACATCTCACCAACTGGGAGATAATCATACATGCGACACTCACTGCAAAAGACTGGATAGCACCCCTCTCGCTGCTGGACTGCTGACTCCATCTTAGTGTTTTTGAGTTTTTCAATAATTTAAAACTTGCTACAGTATTAAGGATATTAGCCTAATATAAAAGTGTATTTTAGTTTATGTAGTATATTGTATGATTTATTTAGTGTTTCCTTCTTAGATGGTAATGAAATGTATTTAAAACTCTGTAAGAGCACTCCTTGCTTGTTACCCTAATTACAATAACTGACTATAATTGAAGAGTTGTCCTAGGGATGGGTGGGAAGACTAAAACTAGATCCTGCAGTGCTTGTTAGATTCTATCTGTTAATGCTGTGGTGCAAAGCTTTTAAAACTAAGTGGAAAAGACTATGGCGATTAGTTGTTAAAATTTGCTTTTTATATTTTAATTTTGCCTAACACTAACCTACAGTTCCTCCTTTAAACCCCAATCTTTAAGTTCCCAAAGCACAAAGCAAAGTAGCGTTCACTTACTAGAGAAATGTCCTCTTCTCTCAGAACTTCTCAGAAAAGGCGACTGAGGGGAGATATGATAGAGGTCTATAAAATAATGAGTGGAGTTGAACGGGTAGATGTGAAGCGTCTGTTCACGCTTTCCAAAAATACTAGGACTAGGGGGCATGCGATGAAGCTACAATGTAGTAAATTTAAAATGAATCGGAGAAAAATTTTTTCTTCATCCAATGTGTAATTAAACTCTGGAATTCGTTGCCAGAGAATGTGGTAAAGGCGGTTAGCTTAGCGGAGTTTAAAAAAGGTTTGGACGGCTTCCTAAAGGAAAGTCCATAGACTGTTATTAAATGGACGTGGGGAAAATCCACTTTTTCTGGGATAAGCAGTATAAAATGTTTTGTACTTTTTGGGATCTTGCCAGGTATTTGTGATCTGGATTGGCCACTGTTGGAAAGAGGAGCTGGGCTTGATGGACCTTTGGTCTTTCCCAGTATGGCAATACTTAAGTATTTATGCACTGTTCCCCCAGCAACTCAAATACATGACCCTGCATTTTTTAGCATTAAATCTTAGGTGTTTACCCTACTACAGATTTTGGTGTCATCTGCAAAAAGGCAAACCTTACCAGACAGCCCTTCACCAGCACTTTCAAAAAAAGTTAAAAAGAACCCGCCCAAGAACCAAACCTTGTGTCACACCACTGGTAACATTCCTCTCCTCAGAGTGAGCCTATTTACTACTAACCTCTATCAACTCCCACTCAACCATTTCCTAACCCACTTTAGGGTCCATACCAAGACACTCAGTTTTTTTATTAGTCATCTATGCAGACCCGTGTCAAAGGCTTTGCTAAAATCTAAATACACCACATCTAGCATTCTCCCTTGATCCAACTATCTGGTCACCCAGTCAAAGTAATTAATCAGATTTGTCTGACAAGACCTGCCTCAGTTCCTGTATTCCAGAAACTTCCCTATTCTCTGTTTTAAAAACATTTCCATTAATTTACTTACCACAGAATCCCGACTTACTGGTCTGTAGTTCCCAACCTCTTCTTTACTTCCATTTTTATAGAGAGGGAGCACATCTATCCTCTGGGACCACTCCTGACTCTAGAGAAGCATTGAAAAGGTCAGCCAGAGGAGCTACCAGAACTTCCTTATGTTCCTTTTGTACTCTCAGATGTATGCCATCTGGCCAGTGGTGTGCTGGTAAATTTTTAACAACAGGCTCTCTCCCTGGTCCACCTCTGCGCCCCCCCCCCCACCTCTACCTCTGCGCCCCCCCCCCCCAAATTGCAGAGCTGGCTATACCCAGGGAGAGAGCCGGGGGGGAGGGGTCACGCATTACTCTCTCCGGGAAATTTTTTTTATTTTTAAATGCTTCCAAGTTCCAATCTAATTCAAGTTTAACGTGGGATAAAATGCCATAAATAAGTAAATAAACTGACAGAAACTCTGAACATTGAGAACCTGATTCCCATAACATGATGCCTGTTTTAGAAGCCCATTACCAGGAGAAAAAAAAATCTCTGCAGGGTCATAAATAAGTAACTAACTAACTAACTAAATAAATAAATAGTTAGAAACCTGATCCTTATAATATGGCATCTGTTTTAATGGCCCTTTACCAGGAGAAAAAAGATCTCTACACAAATATAATACATGCTAGGGTGTCCCTATAACCAGCCCCTCTAAATGACACACTGAATATGATTGATAACAAATTACTACTCTATCTATGAAAAGTTATTCCATTACTATACTTCCTCTGACCTCTGTGTACATCTGTATGCTGCCAAAGCTGGCATGTTTGAAAATATAAGAGAGATTGAATTAAAATGCTACCAACAATAAATAACGACAACCTACATGCAGCAGCTCAAGTTTGCTTGATTTTGTTTTCAGTTTAACGGCGAGGACAGTCTGCACGGGAAGGGGAAACAGACTAACTTAAATAGCTTCAACTTTTTTTTTTTTTTACTTCATGCTGTCTTCATTCAAACCCAGCATAATCTCCCTCCTGCTGCTCCTCTGTGAATCCTACCTCTCAGCTTCCATTCCCTCTGGCCATTGTTTAAACATTACTTGTTCCTGCAGCTGTAGTGGTAACATGAGACACTGCCTGATCCACCCAGAGCCTGTCTTTGCCAGTGAGTGTACAGCCCCGCTGATGCAACTGCCTGTGGGTGGGATCCAGCAGAGAAAAGGCTCCGGGTTGGTCAGGCAGTGGTGAGAGGGGGGAGATGACGATCCTAAGGGACGACATGATGAGGTATGCTGGGAGCCTATGGGAGGGTGGGGGCTTGGGGAGGAGGGAGAGAGGAGGAGAAAAACAAACAAACAGATAATTGTGTGCTTGCTGCCTGACTCCAACAACCGGCTCGTAAAAATCAATAAAATTTAACAAGGGGCTCGTGCGAGCCGGTGCGAGCCGGCTCCAGCACACCACTGCATCTGGCCTTCCTTTGTTGTCTGCCTTCAGTTTAGCTAGCTCCTCACAAACACAGTCCTCTGAAAATCATTCAAGGTGTACCACATCTCCATTCCTATTTGTGTTTGTCTTCTGTGGTCCTGCTCCCGGCCCTTCATCTATGAACACAGAACAGATATATTTGTTAAGCAATTTCACCTTATCTGTTTGTCTGTCCTAATTAGATTGTAAGCTCTGTCGAGCAGGGACTGTCTCTTCATGTTCAAGTGTATAGCACTGTGTACATTTAGTAGTGCTATAGAAATAAGTAGTAGTAGTAATCTTTATCAGATACTACATATTCCTCCCCTTCACCTTTGAGTCTCACAGTGCCACTTTTGCACTTCTTCCTATCACTAACATATCTAAAATACGACTTGTTCCTAAACCATCATTTTACCATATGGGCTATTTTTTCTTCCATTTGCATCTTTGCATTCTTGACTAGTCTACCAGTTTCTCTTAGCTTTTGTCACGGTTGTGGCCGTGCCCTTATGTTCAGACCAGTGGCGTAGCTACGTGGGGCCACGGGGGCCTGGGCCCCCGTAGATTTGGCCCTGACCCCCCTGCCGACGACCCTCTCGACCCCCCCTCCCGCCGCCGCCTACCTTTGCTGGTGGGGGACCCCAACCTCCGCCAGCCAAGGTCCTCTTCTTCTGGCGCAAGGTTTCGTTCTGTTTCTGTGAGCCTGTCGTCCTGCAGGACCTCTCCAGTCTGCCTTTTTCCCTATTGTTATTCTTCCTGTAAGCCAAGCCTCACTTTGGCTCCCTGCTTCTGCTTCATTTCCTGTTGGTCTTCCTGCTAGCCAAGCCTCGCTTTGGTCTCCCTGCTTCTGCTTCATTTCCTACCTCTGACATCATCAGCCTACTCCTTTATAAGGACCCAGGGAGCTTTCCTAGTTGCATTTGCAAGAGGTCTCTTAATCTTGTGCTACTTGTTTAGATCTTATCCATGCTTGGCTTTGTTCCTGAGTCTTGCTCCTGAAGGTCTGTTCTGTGTTTCCCTGAGTCTTGTGTTTCAATGCTTTTCCTTTGTTTCTGTGAGTTTGCTTTTGAATCTTGTTTCCTGAAAGCCTGGCTGTAGAAGTGAGAGTGGGATGTTTGACCACAGAAATACAAATCCTGGAGACAAGAATCTTAAAAAGCTTATTTATTGATGAAAAGACTCGACACAACTGTTGTATTTCGGCCGTCAGGCCTGCATCAGGAGTCTATAAAACATACATATGCAAATAAAGAAAAATTAAGTAAAAAAACATAAAACATATATGATTAAAAACCACAGTAAGCAATAACATATGGTAAAAAACAAATACAATGAAAAGATAAAATGTGGGAATAACATCCTTTGCTAAACGTCAAAAAATGTGTTCACATATACAATGCTTCATAAGGTGCTAATATTGCAAGAACAATGTGTATAATAGAATACATATAAATAATGAATAGAATAGGTACTAAACATATAGAGCATATGAATGAAATAGTATATTGGAAGGATATGCTATGTGTATAGTTACAAGCAGTAAGCTTATAATGAAAACTGAAAAGATTTTTACATAAATACATATTCGCATGTACAATATTCCCATAGAATGCTAATGTTGCATGAAACATCTGTACAGTAAAATCTATATAAACACATGAATAAATAAATGAAATAGGGACTAGGCATACAGGACATGTGAATAAAGTTGTGCATTAAAAGGATGTCCTTGGTGTCTGTATCTGTTTGATTCTACCCTTGGCTCCTGCTTTTAGTCTAGCCCTGCTTTTGGCTCTTGCTATAGTTAAGCTCTGTGTTTAAGCCAACCTGTGTTTAGCCAAGCTTTGTTTCTGTATTCCCTGTTCTGTTTCCTGTGTGTGTGGTTCTTGTCTGTTTATTCTGAGTCTGTAGAAGCCAGCATCATACCTGATTACTTCACTGCTATCCAGCTGTGGGTGATGGTAAGCACATTGCTTCTGTCGCGCCGCCCACGCTGGACGCGCTCTCGAGGTCCTTTGCATACCTTCAGGCTTCTTCCCCGGGAGCGCGGGGTTTGTGAGTCCTTAAGGCAAAATCACCCTCCAGGTAGAAAGGGGACAAGACTGGACCGGAACTCCGGACTGGAGTTGTACACCGGAACACTCGGAACTGGAACGCACCGGACGGGTGCGCACTGGAGTGGGGCCTACTGGACTGGACACGCTGGAGTGGCCCCACTGGACTGGAACATACAAGAGTGAAACCCGCTGGACTGGAACACACTGGAGCGGAACCCACAGAACTGGAACCCCCTGGACCTAGTCTTCACCTACACTTGACTGCCTACCCCCTCGGGTTAAGCCTTCAGGTTCTGGCAGCCGGTAGGACTTACAGGAGCAGCAGGAATGAAGATCCAGGGGTGCCCCCGGGCACCTAGGCGAAGGCAAGGCAGACAAACAGGAACTATCCGGGTTCTGGCAGTCAGCAGGAATCAACACAATGACTAGTAAGCTGGACCCAGGCTCATAGGGACACTGTACCCGGGCAACCCAGTCATACACAGGAACATACACAGAGCAAACTCAAGAGACTTGGAAGGCTATACACCAGCTCACAACTAAGCTGTGCCCAAGCTAACAAGTCAGGCCCTGGGCCCAAACGCAGAAGACTAGCGAGGCTTGACACAGGCAACAAGCCAGCGGGGCCTAAGCTGGCTAGTCTACACTAAGAACAAACACAGTCTTGGAATTGTGGCTAGCAAGGGCGGCTAGGCTCACTCTAGGAACAAACACAATCTTGGAATAGTGGCTAGCAAGGGCGGCTAGTCTCACTCTAGGAACAAACACAATCTTGGAATAGTGGCTAGCAAGGGCGGCTAGTCTCACTCTAGGAACAAACACAATCTTGGAATAGTGGCTAGCAAGGGCGGCTAGTCTCACTCTAGGAACAAACACAATCTTGGAATAGTGGCTAGCAAGGGCGGCTAGTCTCACTCTAGGAACAAACACAATCTTGGAATAGTGGCTAGCAAGGGCGGCTAGTCTAACACTAGAAACAAACACAGACTTGGAAATGGCTAGCAGGACGGCTAGCTGACACGAGGAACAAACACAGTGAACTAGCAGAGCTATGCACAGGCTACAAGCCACACGGTGCCTAAGCTGGCTAGGCTATCACTGGAAACAAACACAGAGAACTAGTAGAGCTATGCACAGGCAACAAGCCAGACGGTGCCTAAGCTAACTAGTCATACCTTGGAAACGAACACAGAGAACTAGAGCTATGCACAGGCAACAAGCCAGACGGTGCCTAAGCTAACTAGTCAAACCTTGGAATAGAATGTTGGGTGTTATTAGGAAGGGTATGGAGTCCAGGTGTGCGGATGTTATAATGCCGTTGTATCGCTCCATGGTGCGACCGCACCTGGAGTATTGTGTTCAATACTGGTCTCCGTATCTCAAAAAAGATATAGTAGAATTGGAAAAGGTACAGCGAAGGGCGACGAAAATGATAGTGGGGATGGGACGACTTTCCTATGAAGAGAGGCTGAGAAGGCTAGGGCTTTTCAGCTTGGAGAAGAGACGGCTGAGGGGAGATATGATAGAAGTGTATAAAATAATGAGTGGAATGGATCGGGTGGATGTGAAGCGACTGTTCACGCTATCCAAAAATACTAGGACTAGAGGGCATGAGTTGAAGCTACAGTGTGGTAAATTTAAAACGAATCGGAGAAAATTTTTCTTCACCCAACGTGTAATTAGACTCTGGAATTCGTTGCCGGAGAACGTGGTACGGGCGGTTAGCTTGACGGAGTTTAAAAAGGGGTTAGATAGATTCCTAAAGGACAAGTCCATAGACCGCTATTAAATGGACTTGGAAAAATTCCGCATTTTTAGGTATAACTTGTCTGGAATGTTTTTACGTTTAGGGAGCGTGCCAGGTGCCCTTGACCTGGATTGGCCACTGTCGGTGACAGGATGCTGGGCTAGATGGACCTTTGGTCTTTCCCAGTATGGCACTACTTATGTACTTATAACTAGTAAAGCTATGCACAGGCAACAAGCCAGACGGTGCCTAAGCTAACTAGTCATACCTTGGAAACAAACATAGAGCACTAGTAAAGCTATGCACAGGCAACAAGCCAGACGGTGTCTAAGCTAACTAGTCATACCTTGGAAACAAACATAGAGCACTAGTAAAGCTATGCACAGGCAACAAGCCAGACGGTGCCTAAGCTAACTAGTCATACCTTGGAAACAAACATAGAGCACTAGTAAAGCTATGCACAGGCAACAAGCCAGACGGTGCCTAAGCTCACTAGTCTGAACAAACATAAAACACTAGCAAGGCTATACACAGGCTATAAGCTACACGGTGCCTTGCTAGCTAGTCAAACAAACATAGAACACTCACACAGAGCAAACACTGACGCTGGGTACAGAGCACTCTATACTCCAGGACCTTTGGATGAGATTAGATGAGATGAGATACAAAGGCCAGGACTGTAGTCTTCAGGTGACTAATAAAGCCCATCAACACCAGAGCCACAGGTGCAGCAATCACCTTGCAACCAAACAGAGGCTTGACACTCAGAGCAGGCATCCCATAGAAAGTAACAGCGGGAGCCATCTTGGATACTGGCAGAAACGAAGAGGCGGCAGCCATCTTGGAAGAGGCATAGCCCACACAGGTGAGGTTCAGTAGGGCAATCAGCACACAGAGCCAGAGAGAACCTAAGACAGACACAGACACAGAGACAAGCAGAAGCCAGCACAGACACTGACTCCCAGAAACAGGGTAAGTCTGAAGGGTGGCACGGCCACAAACGGGACAGTATCCCTTCCTCAAGACCCCCCTCTCGGTCTCCCGGAGGCGGTCGGGTATCCAGGGGTAACTATGATGAAACTTCCTGATAGGTCTCAAAAGCCAGACATAGATCACTGGGCTGGAAGTCACAAGGAAGATCAAAACTGGCAGACAAAAGTAGAACTTGGGACCAGGAAGCTCCTTCGAGTCACCATGGGGCAACCTCAGGAACATGGATACATCAAGAGGAACACAATTCAAAAGTAACCCTCCCCTGAGGGAACCCCCAATGTCCTGAACCTCTTGGCAAGTCCATGAAATGACCGGAACAGGGCTGGAGTCACTACCCCAGCTGACATCAGAAGCTGGGCTGAGGCTCAAGGTGGCATTCCCATCTTGGCAGGAGCTAGAAGTCTGAACAGAAATGGATCTGAACCTAGCACCTGGGTTGGCCTCAACCCCTTGACTGGAACTGAATTCAGGAGCCTGACTGGAACGAGAACTCAACAGAAAGTCAGCCTCCTGACGGACACTGGACCTTAGGACGACCTCAACATCTTGGTCGGACTTGGAACTAGACACGGACTCAGCCTCCTGGCTGGAACTAGAACTCGGAACAGGCTTAGCATCTTGGTTAGAACTGGAACTTGGAAGAGATTCAGCTGCAGGGCTGGACGCCCCCCTCTGGCCGGACTGGGACGTCTCTCTAACCTTAGCTTCGGGCGGCCTCTGCCGAGCAGGGTTCAAGAGGAGACGGCCCTGGTATCCCCAGAGCATGCTAGCAGGCTGAAATGCAGAAAATGGGTTTCTCCGGGCTCCAAGCCGTTGAACACACCCTCTCTCAGCTATTGCTTCGGAGATCTTCTCCCAGGCTGAATCAACACAAGGTCTATCACAGTCCTCTGGGAACATCATCTCTTCCTCAATAGCAGACTCAATATCGTGGCTGACCTCTGCACTCGGTGCAGATTCAGCATCTTGACTGGACTTGCAACTCGATCCAGGCTCAGCATCTTGACTGGACTTGCAACTCGATCCAGGCTCAGCATCTTGACTGGACTTGCAACTCGATCCAGGCTCAGCATCTTGACTGGACTTGCAACTCGAGACGCCCTCTGCCTCCTGGCAGGGGCGGAACTTTAACTGAGGCTTGGCCGAACACACCCTTAGGGCAGGGATCGGCGGCTCGATCTGGAGCGCTCCTCGAACTGGACTCAGTGGCTTGACTGGACGGGTCACTTGAACAAGACCCGGAGACTTGACCCGAAGCGCCACTTGCACAGGAATCTGAGGCTCCATCGAAGGCTTCCCTCGGACTGGACTCGGAGACTTCCAAGGGCGTGCCACTTGAATGAGGACTGGAAGCTCGACCCGAAGGGCCACTTGCACAGGAATCTGAGGCTCCATCGACAGCTTCCCTCGGACGGGACTCGGAAACTTCAAAGGGCGTGCCATTTGAAGGAGGACTGGAGGCTCGACCCGAAGGGCCACTTGCACAGGAATCTGAGGCTCCATCGAAGGCTTCCCTCGGACTGGACTCGGAGACTTCCAAGGGCGTGCCACTTGAATGAGGACTGGAAGCTCGACCCGAAGGGCCACTTGCACAGGAATCTGAGGCTCCATCGACAGCTTCCCTCGGACGGGACTCGGAAACTTCAAAGGGCGTGCCATTTGAAGGAGGACTGGAGGCTCGACCCGAAGGGCCACTTGCACAGGAATCTGAGGCTCCATCGACAGCTTCCCTCGGACGGGACTCGGAAACCTCAAAGGGCGTGCCATTTGAAGGAGGACTGGAGGCTCGACCCGAAGGGCCACTTGCATAAGAATCTGGGGCTCCATTGAAGGCCTTCCTCGGACTGGTCTCGGAGACTTAAGCCTCCTTGTTACTTGGACTGGAATAGGAGGTTCAGTATGAAGCATCCCCTGGACTGGACTCAAGCGCTTAGGAGGCCGCGCTACTTGAACTGGAGTCAGGGGCTTGATGGGAAGTACCCCTCGTACCGGCTTATGAGCCTGGCTGGACTTAACATCCCGAACAGGAACTGAACTGCGAGGAACACCCCGATTCTTCGGTACCACCCGCTGGGGAGCCTCAAACGTGGGGCGTCCACAGCGTATGCGTTCAGCCTCCGCTTCTAGAGTATCCCACAGGGCTGGCTCCGCAATAAGTTTTTGACGATATCTACCAACCTCAATCGAAGGATCAATATCCGAAACAGGGCTATGGCGGACCCCACGCCCCTGGAGACGCTTTCTCTCAGCCGCTGCTTCAAACGTCTCTCTCAGGGTTGGATCAGCCAAAAGTTCCTTCCGGTAGTCGCGGAGGGTCACCAATCCGCTCACCCAAGAAATTGGGTTGAGAGACCGATCAAAAAAAGAAACTGAGCAGTCCTGGAAATCCTCTCGGTACTTCCACCGCCTTAACTCGGGACCATAAGAAGAAACTAGGTAGTCCTTGGGATCAAAAGAAAAATAATCAGACTTTCCCCTCGGATTGTCCATAGGGCACGGACTTATGGGCATGAAGCCCACCTGGACTGATGGTCTCGCCGAACTCATGGCCTTTGTATTCTGTCGCGCCGCCCACGCTGGACGCGCTCTCGAGGTCCTTTGCATACCTTCAGGCTTCTTCCCCGGGAGCGCGGGGTTTGTGAGTCCTTAAGGCAAAATCACCCTCCAGGTAGAAAGGGGACAAGACTGGACCGGAACTCCGGACTGGAGTTGTACACCGGAACACTCGGAACTGGAACGCACCGGACGGGTGCGCACTGGAGTGGGGCCTACTGGACTGGACACGCTGGAGTGGCCCCACTGGACTGGAACATACAAGAGTGAAACCCGCTGGACTGGAACACACTGGAGCGGAACCCACAGAACTGGAACCCCCTGGACCTAGTCTTCACCTACACTTGACTGCCTACCCCCTCGGGTTGAGCCTTCAGGTTCTGGCAGCCGGTAGGACTTACAGGAGCAGCAGGAATGAAGATCCAGGGGTGCCCCCGGGCACCTAGGCGAAGGCAAGGCAGACAAACAGGAACTATCCGGGTTCTGGCAGTCAGCAGGAATCAACACAATGACTAGTAAGCTGGACCCAGGCTCATAGGGACACTGTACCCGGGCAACCCAGTCATACACAGGAACATACACAGAGCAAACTCAAGAGACTTGGAAGGCTATACACCAGCTCACAACTAAGCTGTGCCCAAGCTAACAAGTCAGGCCCTGGGCCCAAACGCAGAAGACTAGCGAGGCTTGACACAGGCAACAAGCCAGCGGGGCCTAAGCTGGCTAGTCTACACTAAGAACAAACACAGTCTTGGAATTGTGGCTAGCAAGGGCGGCTAGGCTCACTCTAGGAACAAACACAATCTTGGAATAGTGGCTAGCAAGGGCGGCTAGTCTCACTCTAGGAACAAACACAATCTTGGAATAGTGGCTAGCAAGGGCGGCTAGTCTCACTCTAGGAACAAACACAATCTTGGAATAGTGGCTAGCAAGGGCGGCTAGTCTCACTCTAGGAACAAACACAATCTTGGAATAGTGGCTAGCAAGGGCGGCTAGTCTAACACTAGAAACAAACACAGACTTGGAAATGGCTAGCAGGACGGCTAGCTGACACGAGGAACAAACACAGTGAACTAGCAGAGCTATGCACAGGCTACAAGCCACACGGTGCCTAAGCTGGCTAGGCTATCACTGGAAACAAACACAGAGAACTAGTAGAGCTATGCACAGGCAACAAGCCAGACGGTGCCTAAGCTAACTAGTCATACCTTGGAAACGAACACAGAGAACTAGAGCTATGCACAGGCAACAAGCCAGACGGTGCCTAAGCTAACTAGTCAAACCTTGGAATCAAACACAGAGAACTAGTAAAGCTATGCACAGGCAACAAGCCAGACGGTGCCTAAGCTAACTAGTCATACCTTGGAAACAAACATAGAGCACTAGTAAAGCTATGCACAGGCAACAAGCCAGACGGTGTCTAAGCTAACTAGTCATACCTTGGAAACAAACATAGAGCACTAGTAAAGCTATGCACAGGCAACAAGCCAGACGGTGCCTAAGCTAACTAGTCATACCTTGGAAACAAACATAGAGCACTAGTAAAGCTATGCACAGGCAACAAGCCAGACGGTGCCTAAGCTCACTAGTCTGAACAAACATAAAACACTAGCAAGGCTATACACAGGCTATAAGCTACACGGTGCCTTGCTAGCTAGTCAAACAAACATAGAACACTCACACAGAGCAAACACTGACGCTGGGTACAGAGCACTCTATACTCCAGGACCTTTGGATGAGATTAGATGAGATGAGATACAAAGGCCAGGACTGTAGTCTTCAGGTGACTAATAAAGCCCATCAACACCAGAGCCACAGGTGCAGCAATCACCTTGCAACCAAACAGAGGCTTGACACTCAGAGCAGGCATCCCATAGAAAGTAACAGCGGGAGCCATCTTGGATACTGGCAGAAACGAAGAGGCGGCAGCCATCTTGGAAGAGGCATAGCCCACACAGGTGAGGTTCAGTAGGGCAATCAGCACACAGAGCCAGAGAGAACCTAAGACAGACACAGACACAGAGACAAGCAGAAGCCAGCACAGACACTGACTCCCAGAAACAGGGTAAGTCTGAAGGGTGGCACGGCCACAAACGGGACAGCTTCTTTGTTTGTTTGTCTTCCCTTAGTCTGCTTAATCCTTTGCCTGCCATGTTTGCTTCCTGGCTCTTGAGCTCTGTTTCTGCCAAGTTCTTTTCCTGTGTATGTTTGAGCCAGGTTCTGCTCCTGCTCTATGTTTGAGCTAATTTTGTCCCAGTTCCCTGCTAAGCCAAGTCCCTTTCAGTATCCTGTTCCAGCCAAGCAAAGCCAAGTCCCTGTCAGTATCCTGTTCCAGCCAAGCCAAGGCCCTTTCAGTATCCTGCTCCAGCCAAGCCAAGCCCATTCCAGAATCCAGTTCCAGCGAAGCCAAGCCTGCTCCAGAATCCAGTTCCAGTCAAGCCAAGCCTGTTCCAGAATCCAGTTCCAGCCAAGCCTGTTAGAGAATCCTGAATCCTGTTCGAGAATCCTGAATCCTGTCCCTGCCCTGTTTATTGTCTTGCTTCTGTTATTCTTGTTGCCTAGCTCCTACCCTGTCTTGCCTGTCTAGTTGTGCTTTATTTTTATTTTTTGTTACATTTGTACCCCACACTTTCCCACTCATGGCAGGCTCAATGCGGCTTACATGGGGCAATGGAGGGTTAAGTGACTTGCCCAGAGTCACAAGGAGCTGCCTATGCCTGAAGTGGGAATCAAACTCAGTTCCTCAGGACCAAAGTCCACCACCCTAACCACTAGGCCACTCCTCCTTTATCTTGTCTCTTTCAGTCTAGTCCTGTCCGGATCCAGCCCTTGCTTTGTCCTTGTCTTGCCTTTTCTGGACCCAGTTTTAATCTACTTCCGTGTTTTGCCTTATCTTGCATTTCTGGGTCTCAGTCCCAGTTTTAATCCAGTTCTGAGTCTTGCCTTGTCCTGTTCCAGTTCTGGCCCTTTGCCTTCTTTTCCTTGCCTGGATCCGGTTCTTGTGTTGTCCATTGTATTTAGTTACCTCTGTCCTGCCTTGTTGAGTCTGTTAGTTTATCCTAGTCCAGTCTGTTCTGATTCCTGCCTGTGCCAGCCCCAGTGATTTGTCTGCCAAAGCTCTGGCTTTGGTCCAAGGGCGCACTATTTCTGACAGTTGTGACAGCTTTTCCAGATATTGTCGCCTCTTCCTCTTTCTGTGATCTCATGTAGTTTATGAAGGCTAACTTTTTCCTTAAGAACCAAAGTGGCCCTTACAGTAACTCCTTTCAGTTTTGCCCATTGCTTTCCTACTTCTTCCAGATGTTCCGGTCTAGACAACAACTCATTGAGGTAATCCCACATCTGAACAAAGTTTATTTTTGTAAAAGTCTAGAACCTTCACTTTTGAATGAACCCTCTCCACACCTGTATTAATGTTAAACCATACCATCCGGTGATCACTGGATGCCAGATGATCACCCACTATAGCATCAGAAACACTCTCCCGATTCGTAAGCACTAATAGGAAGTCTAGTATGGACCTATCCCTCATGGGTTCCATTACCAACTGCTGAAACAGTTCTCCCTGTAGAGAATCCAGGATCTCCCTGCTTCTGGATCACTGTCATTTGGGGAGTATGCCTAAATCCATAGTACAAAGAATTAATAGAAAAGGGAGTGTCCCTGCAGTAGGAAGAGTTTGCATATAAAATGTGAATAGTGAGTAGGAGTGATGTCTGTATCCAGCTCTCCAGACAGTGCAGAGAGATACAGAGAGAGAATGCTATATAAAGTTTTGTACACCATCAGCAGGTTTTCTTGTTAACTTTAAAGTAGAATATTTCATCTTAAGAGTGTATATTGATGGCTGAATGTGAATTATTATATTCCTGATATTTGAAGTATAAAAACTTCTTAGAAAGAAGAGCCCAAACAATGTGGTTCACTTTACTCACCAAGAAACAGGAGGCTGTGAGGATCACATTTTTTTTTAATCAAGGAGGAAATGAATTAACAATCAGGATTAAGTATACTAAAATCAGATGACTCCAACATTTTATAAGAGATAGCAGCATCTTATAAGTTTGGAGAAACTGCTACCGACTGCTTGGGTTTCAAGAGTTCTAGCTAGTAAGAGGTGTCAGGCTGGTGGGGCTTGGGGATCCCCACTAGCCACACCAAGAGAGCACCAGTTTTGAGTGGTAAGAAAACAAGAAGAGAACTGGTCTACAAAATCCACCATGGAACAGAAGAAAAGAGCAGACCTTAGTAGAGAAAAATAGTTTTTAATGGGTTGTTTCAAAGATTCCAGAACCAACATGGCCACGATTCACCAGAAGTACAGGTTGTGTCAGGGGCAATAGAAGCTGTGAGAAATAGGAGGAAATATTTTTTCACTCAATGGATAGTTAAGCTCTGGAACTCATTGCCAGAGGATGTGGTAACAGTAGTTGGCATATCTGGGTTTAAAGGTTTGGACAAGTTCTTGGAGGAAAAGTCTACAGCTTGCTATTGAGAGATATGGGAAAGCCACTGCTTGCCCTGGGATTGGTAGCATGGAATGTTGCTACTATTTGGGTTTCTACCAGGTACTTGTGACCTGGCTTGGCCACTGTTGGAAACAGAATACTGGGCTAGATGGACCGTTCTTATGTTGCAAGGAGCAGCAATAGGATTGGAACCAGGCTTTAACCGCTCGGCTACTCCTCCACTCCTTATTTGGTGATCTGTGGTAATTTTGCTTGTTCAGTTTTTCCAAAAGATGTATGGATGTTATGGGGTCCTTGTTTTGAAAGTTAGTGCTGGCATGGTAGATTTCTTTTGAGTGACCTTTTTGTAGACTTTTCTATTATTTTTTGACCTGGTCGTGTTGATGCTATTGAGCCCCCTTTTTCTTTTTGTTTGGCACACTCTGGGCAAGTCACTTAACCCTTTATTACCCCAGGTACAAATAAGTACCTGTATATAATATGAAAACCACCTTGAATGTAGTTGCAGAAACCACAGAAAGGCAGTGTATCAAGTCCCTTTCCCATTATAAATGTCACCATTTGCCACCGTACAGTCTCCTGATTCTTATAAATTATCTGTTGGGGCACAGAGCAATTAGTTTGTTTATATATCCATTTTTTAAGATCTTATGAGTCAGGTTAAAATTGAAAAGCTATATGAGAGTATGGGAATTGCAAGTTGATTAATAACTTATATTCCATGATGCTAATGCACTTTTCAGTAACAATTTTAATCTCCTGTAGTATTCTTTGCTGATCTTTTCTCTCTGTAATTTGTGCTGGACTGTTTCTGCTTCCTCTACTCCTAAATATTTATATACACTTTCTTGTTCAAGTTCCTTTATGTCACAATTATCAGTCAGAGAGATGTTTTCATTTTAGCTTAATTTTCCTTCTACATCCCTCTGCTACAAATGCTACCTCAGTGGTAATCTTCAGATAATTCAAATTGCCAGTAATCAAAGTATGGTTTCCCAATGTGCTCTCAAGTAATTACTGGCTTTCCAGTTCCATCATAACAAACCATTCCCTGATTTATAGTTCTGCTTTTCCAGGGCTGGGAAAAGGGAATGAGAATCTGGGAATGCTTTGAAATGGACGTTGAAAAACAAGAACCAACCAAAACTATTTTTCTGAAGATGGATTCCATATGGCCACCCTCCATTTATGACGTTAGTTTGGCTAAAAGTCAAAAGTCTTTCGCATTGGAAAGCCTGAAAATATCATCTCAAGTAACTTGGAGAAATTGTATGTTTGGCCGGGGGGGGGGGGGGGGGGGGGGGGAGGAAGCTTTTGCTGCATTTATTATAATTTCTTTATACCAACTTAAGAACATGAATGGAATCTAGTGAAAATGTAAAATATGTAGCCACTGACATTAATATTATAAATTGAATGGCACTGTAGCAAAGAATTAGACTGCTTACAGTTTATGATATACTTTGAAAGCTAACACAAAAAATGTGCAAAATCTGAAGTACTTCATATTTCCATAAGTTCTTCCCCCTGATCATGTGAATCTAGGAGTATTTTTGTCTAAATTGTAAGTTTCTCGAGCAAAACAGGGGGTAGCATTTCTGTGGCTACAGTTTTTTGTTTCCAGCTTCTTCTCTTCGCAATATAATGGGCTACAGTTTTTTGCTGAGCAAGTTGTTACTATGCATGGCTCAGGCATGTTTTCATTGGCAGGCAGCAATGCAGGTTTGGGCAACCACAAGAGGGAAAAAAGCAAGGGCTCTGAAATCTGTAATGTACGCGCTACATGTTTCTACAGTGAAATATTCAGTGCATGTGATCATGGGGTACTGCTTAAGTAAATATTAAGCATGGCTGGTCATTATTCATTTAGCCTTATGACTCTGTCGTACATACAAACTTGCAGTACAGTGTTTGTACATACACAGATTTGGTGCTTTTCTTTTTTAAGACTAACAAAGTCTGTCTCTCAGGTTTAAAACAATAGGTGGTTTGATTATTCATTAACATTTTTGTTTTGTAGACCATTCTAATAAATCAGTGATTTATGGACTGTTCTGATGCTAATATAAATAGCTGGTTGAGCAGGCAAACATGCGCAAAGTTGAGGTGAAGAAAGTAGTTGGTGGATATCATATATGTATTTATTTCTAGTTTTGGTAAATCACCTGAGCCGTTTATCTTGCTCTGCTGTTTTAGAATATTTCAGTTATCTTTGATTAGCCTCTTAGACTATTCACCCTGATTGCAGGGTGTGTCAAGATTTTTTTAAATTTTTTATTTATTTTTCCATTAACAACATTAAGGGGCTCATGTTCAAAATAGAAAAACATCCAAAAAGTGGCACATGGATATTTTTTTTGCCAAAACGTCCAAATTGCTATTTTCAAAACATATTTTAAAGACATTTTTCTATGCAATACATCCAAATCACAAGGGGGCATGTCAGGGACATGTTGGGGGTGGAACTTTTACGTTTACAAAACTTGGATGTTTTTCTGCCATAACATAACAAAGCAAAAATGTACATGGCTAAAAGACGTTTTGGTCTAGACCTGTTTCAGTCATGAATAAGTCACAAAAAGGTGCCCTAAGTGACCACTGGAGGGATTAAGGCATGATCCCTCTTACTCCCTCAGTGGTCACTGAACCCCTCCCACACCCCCATGATGTGAAAGAAACAGTACATACCAGCCTCTATGACAGCTTCAGATGTTATGGCGAGTCCTATTAGAGCAGCAAGCAGGTCCCTGGAGTAGCCTAGTGGTCTATAGAGAAGGGGAATCAGGCCCATATCCCACTCCGACTGTTACACTTGTGGTGGAAAGTGTGAGCCCTCCAAAACTCACCAAACACCTATTGTACCCACATACAGGTGACACCTGCAGGCATGTACAGTTGGGTAAAGGCTTTTGGTGGGTTTTGCAGGTCTCCTTATTCAATATAAGAGGGTAATGGTGAAATGTATACCTGGGACCTTTTATATGAAGTCCACTGCAGTGCCCCCTAGTGTGTCCCACTGCTCTGCTGGGATGTCTTTGTGTGATGTCTACTAAGAATGCTGGATCAGTGGCAAGCATACCATGGCTTGCTAAACTTATTGAATCTGTTGTGAATACTCAGTTATGTGACTACTTGAGCAAATTTGACATTATTCATATTTCACAACACGGTTTCAGACCACTACATAGTACTGAAACTTTGTTGCTGGAAAAGGTAACTGAAATCAGACTGGCTCTTAGTAAGGGAAAGCAAATGATTTTGCTACAATTCGATGTATCAGAAGCCTTTGCCATGAACAACTGTTGAATAGGCTTAGTCAAACTGGAGTGAGTGGTACTGTTTTGAAATGGTTTAGTGAGTTTTTACAGAGGAGAATATACAGTGTAAGAGTGGAATGCAGATTACGGAGTTCCTCAAGGGTCACCATTGTCACCTTTCTTGTTCAACATTTATTTAAGTACGATGGGAAGAGTGCTGTCCACCTCGGGAGTATTGGTCTACTCATATGCTGATGATATTTTCCTTTTGTGTGAAGCTTTAGAAAAGCATGAAGATACTATGACTTTCTTGATGGAGATTGTCATCAAAACTGATAATTAGACTAAAGCTAATTTTCTGAAATTGAATAGACTAAAGACTAAGTTTGTTTGGTTCGGAGATTATGGGGTCTTTTACTAAAGCTTAGCTCAAGTTATCTGCCGCAGGGCCTATGTTATTCCTATGGGCCCTGCTGCAGTTAACTCGAGCTAAAATTTAGTAAAAAAAAACAAACAAACCCTATGAGAAGCTGAGAGCTAAGTGTTTGGAATTGGGTACAGGTGAAAAACTAATGACTGAGGGCCACTCAAAAGTGTTGGGAGTCATAATTGATTCAGGATTAACTTTTAACAGCACCTCTCTCTTCTTTCCCAACTACAACTATTCAAAAGTTGGGAAATAAGAGAGGGGTGCTATTGCTGGGAGATTTCAATCTGCCAAATATACATTGGAAGGTTCCGTCTGCGGTATCAGAAAAGTAGAGAGATCGTGGATGCTTTTCAAAGTGCTTTGCTCAGACAAATGGTGACGGAACCCATGAAGAAGGGAGCGACGTTGGATCTGGTGCTCACAAATGGGGATAGTGTGTCAAATGTCCGAGTGGGTGCCTACCTGGGCAGCAGTGACCATCAAACAGTTTGGTTTGATATAACAGCTGAAGTGGAGGACAGTCACTCAAAGCAAAGTCCTGGATTTCAAGTATGCTGACTTTAGTAAAATGGGGGAATACCTGAGGAAGGAGCTGATGGGCTGGGAGGACATACCAGAAGTGGAAGACAGTGGTCCAGGCTGAAAGAAGCTATAAATATGGCCACAAACCTTTAGGTAAGGAGAGTAAATAAAAGCAAGAGAAAAAGGAAACTGATATGGTTCTCCATGCAAGTGGCTGAGAAAATAAAGGCTAAAGAGTTGGCATTCATGAAATACAGAAAAACTCAAGAAGAGGAATACCAGATGAAACTGAATTAAGCCAAGAGAGAGATACGTCTGGCGAAAGCGGAAGAACAAATGGCTAGAAATGTAAGGAGGGGCAATAAAAATTCTTCAGGTATATTAGTGAAAGGAGGAAGACTAAGAAGGGAATTGTGAGACTGAAAGATGCTGCGAACTGCTATGTAGATAATGATGAAGAAAAAGCAAATTTGCTAAACAGATACTTTTGTTCTATTTTCACTGAAGAAAATACAGGAGAACGACCACGATTGACTGGCAAAAGTACATATGAGAATGGAGTGGATATAGCACCGTCCACAGAAGAGAGTGTGTATTAACAACTTGAAAATCTAAAGGTGGACAAAGCCATGGGACCGGATGGGATCCACCCCAGGATATTGAGGGAGGTCAGAGAGGTTCTGGCGGGTCCTCTTAAAGATTTGTTTAATAAATCCTTGGAGACGGGAGAGGCTCTGTGGGATTGGAGAAGAGCGGATGTGGTCCCTCTTCACAAAAGTTTTGATAGGGAAGAAGTTGGAAACTACAGGCCGGTAAGCCTCACTTCAGTTATTGGAAAAGTAATGGAAGCGATGCTGAAGGAAAGGATAGTGAAATTCCTGGAAGATAATAAGTTGCAAGATCTGAGACAACATGGTTTTACCAAAGGTAAATTGTGCCAAACGAATCTCATTGAATTCTTTGACTGGGTGACCAGAGAATGGAATCAAGGACGTGCTATAGACATAATCTACTTAGATTTCGGCAAAGCTTTTGATACGGTTCCCCAGAGGAGGTTCTTGAATAAACTTGACAGGCTGAATATAGGACCCAACGTGGTGAACTGGATTAGGAACTGGTTGACGGACAGATGCCAGAGGGTGGTGGTGGTTAATGGAATTCACTCGGATGAGGGAAAGGTGAGTACTGGAGTGCTTCAGGGATCGGTGCTGGGGCTGAGTCTGTTCAATATATTTGTGAGTGACATTGCCAAAGGGTTAGAAGGTAAAGTTTGCCTTTTTTGTGGATGATACCAAGATTTGTACAGAGTGTACACCCCGGAGGGAGTGGAAAACATGAAAAAGCATCTGGAGAAGCTAGAAGAATGGTCTAAGGTTTGGCAATTAAAATTAAATGTGAAGAAATGCAAAGTGATGCACTTAGGGAGTAGAAATCCACGGGAGACAGTACATACAGATGAGGAGAGGGATCTTGGGGTGATAGTATCTGAGGATCTGAAGGTGACGAAACAGTGTGACAAGGCAGTGGCCATAGCCAGAAGGTTGCTAGGAGAGAAGTGTGACCAGCAGAAGAAAGGAGGTGTTGAGGCCCCTGTACAAGTCGTTGATGAGGCCCCACCTGGAGTATTGTGTTCAGTTTTGGAGGCCATATCTTACTAAGGATGTAAAAAGAATTGAAGTGGTGCAAAGAAAAGCTACAAAAATAGTATGGGATTTGCGTTTCAAGATGTAGGAGGAGAGACTTGCTGACCCGAACATGTATACCCTGGAGGAAAGGAGAAACAGGGGTGATATGATACAGACGTTCAAATATTTGAAAGGTATTAATCCGCAAACTAACCTTTTCCGGTGATGGGAAGGCGGTAGAACTAGAGGACATGAAATGAGATTGAAGGGGGGGGGGGGGGGGGCAGACTCAAGAAAAATGTCAGGAAGTATTTTTTCACGGAGAGAGAGGTGGATACTTGGAATGCCCTCCCGTGGGAGGTGGTGGAGATGAAAACGGTAACGGAATTCAAAAATGCATGGGATAAACATAAAGGAATTCTGTTCAGAAGGAATGGATCCTCAGAAGCTTAACGGAGATTGGGTGGCAGCACCGGTGGTGGGAGGTGGGACTCGTGGTTGGGAGGCGGGGCTAGTGCTGTGCAGACTTCTACGGTCTGTGCCCTGAAAATCGCAGATACAAATCAAGATCAGGTATACACATAAAGTAGCACATATGTTTGTCTTGTTGGGCAGACTGGATGGACCGTACAGGTCTTTCTCTGCCGTCATCTACTATGTTACCACGTTACTATGTGAAGGCTTTATCTAAAAAAAAAAAAAAAAAATTCTGATTACAGCAGCTGAGAGCAATTCGATCTAAATTATACCTGGATAATTTTAAAACAGTGGACCTGATTCCATATTTTGATTAATGTAACTCACTATTTGGGGGTCTTACTAAAAAACATTTTCTGTATAATACAGCAGCAAGATTGATTTACAGCCTGGGAAAGTATGAAAGAGAATCCTCATTGCTGAAGGAGCTACATTGGCATTCTGTTTCTTCAAGATTGAAGTTTAAGCATGTATGATGTACAAAATGCTGTACAGTGATGGATGTAGTAAATTATTTGGATTTTCCCATCATCTTTTTCCTTAGGTAGATCAGAACACTGTTTGAAATTAAACTATCCGTCTTTTAAGGGTGTCCGGAAAAAAAAAAACATACTAGAGCATTTCTTTTTACACCAGGAAATTAGGCTTTTTGGAACAGACTGCCTTTAGAAATTTGGAGAATAACACAGGAAAGCGTTAAAATCTTTTTTTTTGTTTGATGAGAAAGGTGTTTTTTTAGTTTCAATGCATTTGATGGGAAAGATGCGTTTTAGTTTCAGTGTATTAGATATGCAATTGTAAATTCTCCTGAAGAAGGACTTAATGTCTGTAATCTGCTTAGAATCTCTTTTGAACTTAGCAGAATATAAGAATCATATGGAATAGCATAGCAGAGCAATGGCTTGTTTTTGTGTGTTTTTCCCTTGAACTTTTTTTTTTTTTTTTGCAAATGGTCCAAAAAGATAAATGCACTGAGCACACCACCATCTAGCAAATGGCCATTTTCGAAACAAAAAGATATACATTTTTTCTGGTTTGAAAATTGCTAAGTTCGCCATTTGATATTTGGACATTTTCCACAAAACATCCAAAATCAGATTTAGATGTCGTATCAGAAATGCCCCCCCACATCTCTTGGTATTTAGCGGTATATCAAAATGACAAATCAAATCAAAATTCTTTACAGCTATGACACATAAGTACATAAGCATAAGCACCGCCATACTGGGAAAGACCAAGAGGGGCATAATCGAACGCGAACGCCCATCTCCATGGGCGTCTTGTTGGAATAATGTATTGTGTTTTACATGCATTGTCTGTCAGCAATGTTTTTTTTTTCTTTCTCTGTGATTACTCTGTGACCTCTGATGTGAATTGCCTAGAGAGGTCACACCCATGCAACTTCCTGTGGGGATTAGAAACAGCACAGCACATGGAGCTCTAATGGTCTCTCCTAACCTGAGAATCTGTGGTGTGAGCATCCATTACCATCTAAGCACATGGAAAGAGCTGATAAACCAAATGTATTATATTATGTATATATAAGCCTGTCTGAATATCAATCTAACTAAAACTGTGAGTAAACAGATGTTTTGTTAATTCAACTTTAAAGTGACTCAGCAGTGAATTATTCTGGGGTGTATGTGAGAGAGATGAAGAAAAGAAATTAACATTTCTAAAGCTGAAGCTGTGTGTATAAAATCTGCTAATTATTTACTACAAATAATCCAACACGTCTATGTCCGAAAACGGGTATGTGAAGAGGCGGGACAGAGCGTATTTTCGAAATAGATGGGCATCCATCTTTAGTTTCGAAAATACGGTTTGGATGGACCAAATGCCATGGATTTGGTCCCTTCTGAGATGGGCATTTGTTTTTTTTTAGCGATAATGGAAACTAAAAATGCCCAGCTCAGAAATGTCCCAATCCAAGCCATTTGGTCATGGGAGGGACAAATGTACATCACTACCATAGCTCTTAGGGGTGAAGGGGGCAACTACATGTGGGTACAGTGGGTTTTAGAGGCCTCCCATTTACCACCACAAGTGTTATGGGGGGGGGGGGATGGGCCTGGGTCTGCCTGCCTGAAATGCACTGCAGTACCCACTAAAAGTGCTCCAGGGATAGGACTTGTTGCTGCTGTATAACCTTGGCACAGCAGTTCACACCTGAAGACTAATCTCGCTGAAAATGTCCTTTATTTGAATAAGCACCTTTACTCACAGTTAACTGCAGATCAGAGGTTGTGCCCCACTGGCAACGAGTCTCGCTGGTACCAGTGGCGTAGCCAGACTGCCAATTTTGGGTGGGCCTGAACCCAAAGTGGGTGGGCACAAAATTTTCTCTCTACCCCCCTCCCCCAGCAAAATTTAGTCACACTAATCAGATGCATTTGTCACACAGGGTAAAGTGCTGCTTTTCAGTGCATCAGATTTCAGACAATTTATTTAATAGCCTAACACCCTTTTCAATGAGCTTTCAGAGGCCAAAACCTCCTGCCTAAGGTCAGTATAATGCTGTTACGGTATCCTCTCCTGACCTAAGGAAGGAAGTATTGGTCTCTGAAACTTTATTAACAAAGGTACCATATTACTTTATCCTAAATTAAAAATAAATTTATTTTCTTTACCTTTGTTGTATGGCCATTTACTTTTTCTCATTGTGTTGCTCCCAGTCTCTAGATTCTGCTTTCCTTCGTTTTCGCTTAACTCTTCTGCCACAGTTTCCTGGCCATTTCTCATTTTTCTCTCCTTTTTCTTTGCTTTCTTCAATATTTTTCTGCCTCTCTCTCTGTCCAGATTTAATTCATTCTTACTATCCATTCTTTAATTTCCTTTATCTACTTATGGCTTTTCATCTTTTTCTCACCCTTGTTCTCCCCATGCCCCTTCCTCTTATTCTCCAGTTTTTCACTACTCTCCTTTTCCATCCAGCAGCTCTCTTCTTTCTCTCCCCATCCTTCCAGTGTCTCCCCTCTCTCTCCCCATCCTTCCAGTGTCTCCCCTCTCTCCCCCCATCCTTCCAGTAGTCTCCCCTCTTTCTTTCTGCATTCTTCCATCCAGCGTCACCTCTTTCTCCCTACCCTTCCATTCAGCGTCTTCCCTCTTTCTCCCTACCCTTCCATCCAGCGTCTCCCTCTTTCTCTCCCCATCTACCCTCTCTCCTGATCCTTCCATCTAATGTGTCTCTCTACCTCCTTCTAACCAGTGTCTCTCTATCTCTCTACCCTTTTCTGTTCAGTGTCCCTTCTCTCTCCACATCCTTCTAGTCTCTCCCCTTTCATCCATCTCCCCTCTTTCTCTCCCCATCCTTCCATCTGCTTTTCCCCACATTCTCTCCCCATCCTTCCATCTGCTTTTCCCCTCTTTCTCTCCCCATCCTTCCATCGGCTTTTTCCCTCTTTCTCTCCCCATCCTTTCATCTGCTTTTTCCCTCTTTCTCTCCCCATCCTGCCATCTGCTTTTTCCCTCTTTCTCTCCCCATCCTGCCATCTGCTTTTTCCCTCTTCCGATTCAGGTCCGCCAGCGCCAGCCCTAGCTCCCATTGCCGGCCATTGCTGCTTTTCCTATTGAGCAGCAGGGCCGGCACTACAAAAAGAAGAAGCGCTCAGCTGACTGAGCTGAGCGCTAACGACAAAAAAAGTTGAAAAAAAAAGCGCGGCACCTCCGCAGGCAGCCTTGAGGCATTGGCTGCTGGCTCTGAAGGCTCCTCCCGTCTCTTACATCACTGCCCCTGCGTCGCAGTAGTTGTGTTAATAAATGTTTCTGAGGTGTTACATTGTATGCAGAATCTGGCATCTTGGGGATTCAGTTTAATTTTTGTCTAAATAAAAAGTTTGTGGTTACTTATTCTACAGTGGATTAGGGTGTATCTGTGTCTGTGAAGACATGGCTTTCAGTTGGCATTGACTGTGCAGGATCGAGGATCTGTACTATCCTGGCTGGTTTAATTTTACAATAGGTGAATTGATGTTCTAGTGCTCACTGCAGTGTTTAAGATGCTTCCTTTTCCTAGGTACATGGTACACCCTTGTGTGATGCATAGAAATTACTGCTTATGGTATGGTAGAATTGCTCTATAGGTCCTGAGTGTTTTGTATTTTTGTGTGCCTAGTACTGGATTTTGGAGGAGGGTGTTAAAAAAATGACCGGCCTTCAGCATGCCACTGGATATCAGCTAGATAATGCCAATACATACCGTCAGAACACTACTATGTTTACAGACCAGAAACAAATGGCTAACATTTGACGGCCTAAAAAACCTCTCTACCTTTTGCAATTTTCCAAACAATTATCCCCATTGGAACACAAGTCTCAAATCACACCTGTCCCTGCCATTTATAAAAACCAGGTCTGTTTATCTCAAAAACGTGGCTCACAGAAGTTGATAGTCCGATACTGCCCCACATCTACCCAACTGGTTATGGTATTCTTCATTCTCCAAGACAGGGTGAAAAAGGAGGTGAATTTGCTCTAATCTTTAAGAGTTTTTTTTCCACGTGTCTTTAGTTAGTTCTGGGATTTTTCATGAACTGGAATACATGCTGTGCATAATCTGCGATGATTCAAAAGAGGCAAATCAAATCGCCCTACTCCTCATTTACCATTCTCTGGGAGCTTGGTCCGACAGAACCTCTCCCTGAAGAGATTACTTCCTGTACCATGTCACAATTTTCAAGGATTATTTTCCAGGGAGACTTGAACCTACACTTAGAAAATGATACAAACACCAATGTCCACAACTTCAAATTATTCCTGACGGACTTCAAACTAACTACATTCTCCGAGGGTGCAACTCATGAAAAAGGCCATATGTTAGACTTCCATGACTTCCTATCCTAATTTATTTATTGATTTATTGTAAGCCACATTGAGCCTGCAAAAAGGTG
The DNA here is from genome assembly GCF_901765095.1 of Microcaecilia unicolor. Taxonomy (NCBI): domain Eukaryota; kingdom Metazoa; phylum Chordata; class Amphibia; order Gymnophiona; family Siphonopidae; genus Microcaecilia; species Microcaecilia unicolor. The sequence goes on along the minus strand of NC_044031.1, from coordinate 345,274,184 downwards.
GGAAAATGTGGGATACAAATGCAATAAATAAATAAAATAAATAAATTCATTTGTAACATTTGTATCCCACATTTTCCCACTTATTAGCAGGCTCAATATGGCTTACAAAATACCGTAATGGTGAATGCCAAGTATGGTAGGTATTAAACAAATACAATTAGAAAAAGGGTCACGTAAGGTAGGGGTAAATGGCTTGATTAGTTCATTTAAATGGAAGCCAGTACCATGGTCTGACCACTTCCAACTGGATTTCACCATTGATATTTGTATGTCAAGCTTAACCAGACACAAGTCATCCAAACTCATCTCCACCAGAGGTAAAATCAACAAGGTGAAAGCCATACTAGACAAAATTGCTCCATTTACCACTAAAAAGGTCAAGACATCCAGAAATTTACCATGGTTTACAGAGGAACTATCCATCCTAAAAAAGGAATGTTGACACCTTGAAAAGCAATGGAGAAAGAACAAAGATACTACTGATAAATCCAAATGGAAGTCAGCCTTCCGATGCTAAAAAAAAAAAAAAAAAGAAGGTAGCTGACTCAAAATATCAATACTGTAGCAGCCTAATAGGTCAAGATGATCTTGACAACAAAAATCTTGTCTCCTTAGTTAAAATACTAGCTTCCACTAAGTACGAACATTCACAGGAAACGCCCCACTGCCCAAGCCCTAGCTGATCATTTCGCCAATAAGATCCTCCAAATTAGGTCCGAACTATCTAAAATTACACCAATAGAGGAAAATAGTCCAACCCGTAGCTCAACCTTAATTGCCACAGATCCTACAATCCAAGAACTCAAAACTGACCAAAGCTGGGAAACGTTTCAAGCACTAATAGTTGAGGATGTAAGATCAATGCTTTTGAAATGCTCTTGAGCCAACTGCTTCCTGGATCAATGCCCAAAACACCTCCTCAAATCCATCCCTTTGGAAGCAGTAAACTGGCTACGCATTAATCTCAATGAGGTGTTAAAAATTGGCTCTCTTCCTCCTTGACATGGGCAAAATTGGTCTCACTTCACTATTGAAGGGATCTAGGCTAGACGTAACATTGTATGCAAACTACCATCCAGTGGCAAACATAACCCTTTTAACTAAGGTATTAGAAACTTATATTAGTAAACATCTCTCTTAATATATCTGGAATATCTGGTCACAATTTGGCTTCAGATCATCACATAGTATGAACACATTGCTGCTAGTTCTAACTACATATGTCAAGCAACATCTATGCAAAGGTGACCGGGTAATTCTCCAATTTGATATATCGGTGACGATTGATGCGGTTGGCCACATATTGCTACTCAAACGTCTGGATCAGATAGGAATAACAGGGACTGTGTTCAAATGGTTCAGCGAATTCCTTTCAAATTGAAGTTATTCTTCCATGCTAAACAACCAACTTTCCAACTTCTAGTCTCCTAACTGTGGGGTCCCACAGGGTTCTCCCCTCTCACTTATCCTGTTCAATCTCTTTATATCATCCCTTGCCTCAATACACCTGGGACTTAATGAACTACTATTATCCTATGCGAATGGCATCCTGCTTCTCTTACCAATGATAGCATCAAACATAGATCCAAATCAGTCTGTAGCAAATGGAATGACTGCTGTCAACACCTGGGCCATTATCAATAAACTGAAATTGAATGCATAAAAAATCAAGGTCTTGTGGTTCTGAAATCAGGGAGTTGAGGTCCCATCATCAATATCCTTGACCAATGGTCAAATCTTTACAGTCGAATCTGAAACCAGAGTACTAGGGGTCTTGCTTGACTCTTCACGTACCTTCTCTTCCCATATTAACCAGCTAAGGAAGAAAACACTATTCAAAGCGAGATAGCTACGTCTAGTCAGATCATTCTTCAACCAAAAAGCCTTTGCACTACTAGTCCAAATGTTAGTCCTACCTCACTTGGATTTCTGTAACATTCTATTTCCTGGTATTAAGTGTCAATATCAGAAAAAACTGCAAATCATACAGAATACAGCTGCTAGACTAATATACAGATTGAATAGATATACTAGTGTTTCAACTCATCTAAACAAACTGCACTGACTTTCCAACTCATCTTGTTTAGTGTTTCAAATCCTACAGGGTTTCACCTCTGAACTGCTGAAAAAGACAGCTTCGCTATGTCTAGTCCAGTCTAACAGACAAACAACAACTGATGCTAGAATCACCGTTCCAAAAGACAATTAGAAATCAGAAGATTTTCAGCTCTCTATTCCCCATTCTGAGAGTCAAAATATGAAACTCTCTACCTATTCCCATCAGAACAGAAAACAGCTACCTCAATTTCAGGAAGAGGATAAAAACCTCTCTCTTCCCAAAGACTGCTTTATAACAATCCATCATGACTTCTACCTCCTTTCATCATCCATTATCCTTTCCTTAATGTTTTTAGTCTCATGCATTAATCCAGTAGTCTCTAATGTTTCTCAAACCTCACATTAACAGTGTTTGCTCTTGTCTCACCTAGAATGTAAACCACACTGAACCCTGGAAAAGGGATATTAGCAGTATACAAGAATTGATTTGAATAATAAGTAGAGTAAATCACTGCAGGTAATCAGGAATGAAAACCTTTAAAAAAAAAAACAACTTTGGAGCCGATGCAGAAAACTACTGTGAGGTGTAAGCGGGCCCACAATGCAGGAATGGTCATCAGGCGAGCTAACTCCCACACCCAACCCATCAGTGCACAGCATATGTAAATCAATTGTAAGTAGGATATTAGCTAATTCACTTCAATGCACAGAAAATTTTGTAGCACCGTAAATGGCGTGCGCTGGGGGTGGAAACTACCACTGGGCTGCTGTGGTAGCGCAGTGGTACTTTCCTCTTAGGAAGCAGTGAGTCCACATTGGGCTTATTGCCGCTTTGTAAAAGGGCCCGTCACAGTAGTGGAAGCAAAGGCACAACCTCCTGCCACTGCATAGGGCAAAGCTGGTGAGGCAGGCTTTTGATACCCTCAACTGTGGGTGCCTTGAGTCAGTGCCTCACTGGCTCGCCATTTAAGCCATCAATCTCCAAAATCCTATCTAAGTGACACATGAGGTCTACTAACTGCACCAGACATGCAAGTTACTAAGTGATTGTCATATTCATCAGCCACCCTGCTATCTATATTTATTTGTGACGTTTCGCAAACCATTCTTTTCCCATTGCCCACTTAGATTGTAAACTCTCAGAGTAAAGGACTCACTAATTAGCTTTAAAGTACCCTGTGTTATGGTGTTATATTAGCAATAAAATAATAAACATTGCAATAATATATGAAATTATTGAAATGTTAAGTCAGATATTCTACAGGTGGCTCAAGTTCTGAAGATTGATCAAGCTTCCTTTTTTCAGCTTAGCAAAATTAAACCAATGCTGCCCCGTGACAATTTCTGAGTGGTAGTGCAGAGTTTAGTGTTGTCTATGTTAGATTATTATAACTCTTTGTACGTTCATATTACTGTGATGCGATGCATGTCCTTACAGTTAGTGCAGAATGCTGGTGCTAGGCTGATTGCAGGACAAGGTAAATTTGAGCATATTTCTTTGTATTTGTTGCCAATCTATTTTCAAATTTAGTTTAAGTTACTGACTATTGTCTTTAAGTTGGTCTTTGGATTGGCACCATTCTACTTTTAAGGCAAGCTCTTGAATTTTATCATCCTGCTAGGGAGTTACACTCAGAAGAACATGAATCTGTTGTACATCACTCTAAAGCAAATTATGCAGTTACAAGGGAAAACTGGTCCCTTTCTATAGGAACCAGTTGCCAGAACGATTGCGCCATTTATCAAAGTTTTCTCAATTTAAGAAATATCTTCTGAGGGAGTGAGTGGCACTCCTTCACTGATGGTGCAGTTAAGCCATCTTACAGCAGATGGCGCTAACATGCCATATCAGGGGCTGAGTCAGGGGCAGGGCTCAGACCTGGCTGGAGTTAAATGCCTTGAGTCAGTGTAAAAAAGGGGAGGCCCTGAGTGAAGGAATCCTCCCAGGATATTCTTGTTGTCTGCAGTACTTGGGGGAACCTAGGGAAGAGGAATGGCACTACAACAGACCTTGCTACCCTGTAATTGCCAAAAGCAGAAGCTTATTTGAAGTAGGCCAAATTTATCTTGGAATTTGGTTGACATTGAGGGGCATTTTCGATATGATGTCTAAGTCCGACTTTGGACGTTTTACAAAAAATATCCAAAATCTGAATAGGAAAGAAGGTAATTTTCAAAAATGACTATCTTTTTTTTTTTTTTTTTTCGAATACACAAGCTTTTGTGATTTGGACGTTTTGTTTTTTGGTCCATTTTCAAACAAAAAACGTCCGGTGCAAAACGCACAAAATCAAGCCATTGGGATGTAGGTGGAGCCAGCATTTTTAGTAGAATGGTCCCCCCAGACATCCCAGGAAAGCAATAGGGCACCCTAGGAGGCACTGCAGTGGACTTCATAAAATGAACCCAGGTACACATTGCTCCCTTGTCTGCTGAGCCCCCCAAAACTCACTCAAAACCCACTACCCTACTACTACTACCCCCCAACCGTACACCACTACCAGAGCTATAAAATGCATGTGTGTCTGATGGGGACAGTCTCATATAAATAAAGCTTCCCTTTGAAAATCTGGGCTGGAATGGAGAAGTTCAGTGAGGAGAAATTTTCAGTCCAGGGAATTTATCTTGTTAACTATTAAATTACTTGGGCAAATTCCTTTCAACACTGTCCTAATGCTGCTTCCACTTTGCCTATATTCTTTTAGAAGCATCGAAAAAAGTTTAAATATTTTATTTTGCTTTTTCCATTTGTGAACCTTTTGTAAATATATATCTTGGACATATTGCCCTTAAATCGCACTCTTTTGAGCAATCCATCCTTGGAATCTTGGGTTTGTATCAGAGGCAATAGAGAGTAAAATGACTTGCCCAGCTTCCCTGGTTCTCAGCCCACTGCTGTAGACAAGGAGGTTTGATTGAGAACAGGAGATAGCATGATGTCAAAAAGTTGAAGCCACTTAAGTAAGTCTGTGTTTACCCTTCCCCGCACAACCGTCATTCTGCGTACATTCAAAACAAATCAAACAAAACAAAACAAACAAACCTGCTGCATCCATGTTGTCATTCTTTATTGTTGGTAGCATTTTTGTTTAATTTCACTTATATTTTCAAACATGCCAGCTTGTGCAGTATATGGCTGTACACAGAGGAAGTATTTATTTATTTGTTACATTTGTATCCAGGGCTCAATGTGGCTTACATGGTACCGTATCGGCACCAGTTCCGGTATGAACAAATACAAGGTGATATTATGGTAGAATAAGGTTTGTGTATGATATACACATTGGGGATCTTAGAGAGGAAGAATTAGTTTGTCCATTACATGCTTTGGTTTCGTTGTGTTGCATGTATTCAGTCTTTATGTTGGGTTGGTGGGGTATGCCTTTTTGAACAGGTTTGTTTTTAGTGATTTCCGGAATTTTAGGTGGTCATACGTTGTTTTTACGACTTTTGGCAGTGTGTTCCATAGTTGTGCGCTTAGATAGGAAAAGATGGATGCATACGTTGATTTGTATTTGAGGCCTTTGCAGCTTGGGTAGTGGAGGTTTAGGTATGTTCATGCTGAGCCTGTTGTGTTTCTGGTTGGTAGGTCTATGAGGTCTGTCATGTATCCTGGGGCTTCTCCGTAAATGATTTTATGAACCATGGTGCAGATTTTGAAAGCAATACGTTCTTTAATTGTGAGCCAGTGCAGTTTTTCTTGGAGGGGTTCGGCGCTGTCAAAACGCCTTTTCCAAATATGTCTGGCTGCTGTGTTTTGAGCGGTCTGAAGTTTCTTTATGATTTGTTCTTTGCATCCCGCATAAATTCCGTTGCAGTAGTCTGCCTGGCTTAATACCATTGATTGTATCAGGTTGCGGAATGTTTCCCTCGGGAAGAATGGTTTCACTCGTTTGAGTTTCCACATTGAGTGAAGCATTTTCTTTATTGTAGATTTTGCTTGGTTCTCTAGTGATAGGTTCCGGTCGATTGTAACACCGAGAATTTTCAGGTTGCCTGAGATAGGAAGGGTGTAACCTGGGGTGTTTATGTTTGTGGGTTTATATGTATTGTATTGGGATGAGATGAGAGTTTGTTTTTTCTGTGTTGAGTTTTAACTGGAATGCATTTGCCCATGAGTCCATGATATTCAAGCTGAGTTTGATTTTGTTGGTAATTTCTGCCAGATCATGTTTGTAGGGGATGTATATTGTGGTGTCGTCCGCATAGATGAATGGGTTGAAAAGGATTGGTGATAATGGTGATCCTTGAGGTACCAATTTGATCTACCCTAGTGATAGGGTAGATCAAATTGGTGGAGGGGTAGCATTGTATATTAACGAGAACCTTGAATCAAATAGATTGAAAATTCTGCAGGAAACAAAACACTTCTTGGAATCACTGTGGATTGAAATTCCATGTGTAAAGGGGAAAAGGATAATGATAGGAGTGTACTACCGTCCGCCTGGCCAGGATGAACAGACAGATGCAGAAATGTTAAAGGAAATTAGGGACGCAAACAAACTGGGCAACACGATAATAATGGGTGATTTCAATTACCTCGATACTGACTGGGTAAATGTAACTTCGGGACACGCTAGGGAGGTAAAATTCCTTGATGAAATCAAGGACAGCTTTATGGAGCAGCTGGTACAGGAACCGACGAGAGAAGAAAAATTCTAGACCTAGTCCTTAGTGGAGCGCATGATCTGGTGCGGGAGGCAATGGTGCTGGGGCCGCTTGATAACAGTGATCATAATATGATCGGATTTGATATTAGCTTTGAAGTAAGTATACATAGGAAATCAAATACGTTAGCGTTTAACTTTAAAAAGGAGACTATGATAAAATGAGAAGAGGACCGACAGTGAGGGTCAAAAATTTACATCAGGCGTGGATGCTGTTCAAAAACACCATCCTGGAAGCCCAGGCCAAATATATTCAGCGTATTAAAAAAGGAGGATGGAAGACCAAATGACAGCCGGCATGGTTAAATAGTGAGGTGAAGGAAGCTATTAGAGCTAAAAGAAAATCCTTCAGAAAATGGAAGAAGGAACCGATTGAAAATAAGAAACGGCATAAGGAATGTCAAGTCAAATGCAAAGCGCTGATAAGGAAAGCTAAGAGGGACTTCGAAAAAAAGATTGCGTTGGAGGCAAAAACATAGTAAAATATTTTTTAGGTATATTAAAAGCAGGAAGCCGGCAAAAGAATCAGTTGGTCTGCTAGATGTCCGAGTAAAAGGGGCGATCAGGGAAGACAAAGCCGTTGCGAAGAGATTAAATGAATTCTTTGCTTCGGTCTTCACCAAGGAAGATTTGGGTGGGATACCGGTGCCGGAAATGGTATTCAAAGCTGACGAGTCAGAGAAACTGAATGAATTCTCTATAAACCTGGAGGATGTAATGGGGCAGTTCTACAAACTGAAAAGTAGCAAATCTCCTGGACCGGATGGTATTTATCCCAGAGTACTGATAGAACTTGAAAATGAGCTTGCGGAGCTATTGTTAGAAATATGTAATTTATCCTTAAAATCGAGTGTGGTACCGGAAGCTTGGAGGGTGGCCAATGTAATGCCAATTTTTAAAAAAGGTTCCAGAGCAGATCCGGGAAATTATAGACCGGTGAGTCCGACATCAGTGCCGGGCAAAATGGTAGAGACTATTATTAAGAACAAAATTACAGAGCATATTCAAAAGCATGGATTAATGAGACAAAGTCAACATGAATTTAGTGAAGGGAAATTTTGCCTCACCAATCTACAACATTTCTTTGAAGGGGTGAACAAACGTGGATAAAGGGGAGCCGGTTGATATTGTGTATCTGGATTTTCAGAAGGCGTTTGACAAAGTACCTCATGAAAGACTCCAGAGGAAATTGGAAAGTCATGGGATAGGAGGTAGTGTTCTATTGTGGATTAAAAACTGGTTAAAAGATAGAAAACAGAGATAAGGGTTAAATGGACAGTATTTTCAATGGAGAAGGGTAGTTAGTGGGGTTCCCCAGGGCTCTGTGCTGGAACCGCTGCTTTTTAACATATTTATAAATGACCTAGAGATGGGAGTAACTAGTGAGGTAATTAAATTTGCTGATGATACAAAGTTATTCAAAGTCGTTAAATCGCGGGAGGATTGTGAAAAATTACAAGAGGACCTTACGAGACTGGGAGACTGGGTGTCTAAATGGCAGATGATGTTTAATGTGAGCAAGTGCAAAGTGATGCATGTGGGAAAGAGGAACCCAAATTATAGCTACGTCATGCAAGGTTCCATGTAGGAGTCACGGACCAAGAAAGGGATCTAGGTGTCGTTGTTGATACGTTGAAACCTTCTGCTCAGTGTGCTGCTGCAGCTAAGAAAGCAAAATAGAAAGTTAGGTATTATTAGGAAAGGAATGGAAAACAAAAATGAGGATGTGACAATGCCTTTGTATCGCTCCATGGTGCGACCGTACCTTGAATATTGTGTTCAATTCTGGTTGCCGCATCTCAAAAAAGATATAGTGGAATTAGAAAAGGTGCAGAGAAGGGCGACGAAAATGATAAAGGGGATGGGACGACTTCCCTATGAAGAAAGGCTAAAGCGGCTAGGGCTCTTCAGCTTGGAGAGAAGGCGGCTGAGGGAAGATATGATAAAGGTCTATAAAATAATGAGTGGAGTAGAATGGGTAGATGTGAAGTGTCTGTTCACGCTTTCCAAAAATACTAGGACTAGGGGGCATTCGATGAAGCTACAATGTAGCAAATTTAAAACGAATCGGAGAAAATGTTTATTTATTTATTTATGGTTCATTTGTATCCCACATTTTCCCACTCATGCAGGCACAATGCGGCTTACAGAAAGTTAAGTGAATTTACAATATAAGAATTATTGAAAAGTGTACAAAGAATAGACAGAGGGAACAGTAACTAACAATGGGAAACTAAGCATGGTGAAGGTCAGGAAGGGTGCATCAATCAGGGGAGTAAGTTTTAGCAAAGAAGTAGGTCTTCAGCAACTTCTTGAAGAGGATGTGGTCCGCTTGTGTTTTAAGGTGCTACGGGAGAGCATTCCAGTGTTTAGGGCACCAGTAGCGGAAAGAAGAGGTGAAAATCTTCTTATACTTGACACCCTTACAGTTTGGGAAGGGCAGATGGAGATAAGACCGAGCAGCAGGATTGGCATTCCTGGGTGGAAGGTCGATCAAAGGGAACATAGTCCGGAGCAATCCCATAGGTGATTTTATGGGTTAAGGAGCAGAGCTTAAAAGTAATACGCTCCTGAACAGGCAGCCAATGGAGTTTGAAGCGCAGGGGCTCGGCATGTGCAAAATGTTGTTCTCCAAGGATGAGTCTCGCGGCAGTGTTCTGAACTGTTTGGAACTTTTTCAGCAAAGAGGCCTTGCAGCTCGCATAAATTCCGCTGCAATAATCCAGGTGAAAGAGGACGAGCCAATGCACAAGAGTACGGAACAGATCTCTGGAAAGGAAACATCTTATGTGCCGGAGCCTCCACATAGCGTGAAACATTCTTCTGGAGACATGATTATCCAACTGGAGGTGCATGTCCAGGTGCACTCCTAAAAGCCGCAGGCTGTTGGCGATTTGGAAGAGCAGAGCCCATTACTGGAAGCACTGTGTCTGTTATTTGGGTGTGGGTGGACGAGAGTATGAGACACTGAGTTTTGTCCTTGTTTAATTTGAAGCAAAACACCTGAGCCCAATGCTTTATGATGGAGAAGCAAGCTTCAATGAGGTTAGCAATTTCTGATACGGTGGAATGAAAGGAGATGTAGACGGTAATATCATCAGCATAGATGAAAGGATTGAGGTCCAATTTGGGGAGAGCTGAGGCTAAAGGCATCATCATAATATTGAATAAGGTAGGTGAAAGGGGTGAGCCCTGTGGTACCCCGCAAGAGGCCTTCCACGGAACAGAAGTGGCGGAGTTCACTGTGACCTGGTAAGTTCTAGTAGTCCAGAAGCCCTCAAACCAGTATAAAACAGGCCCTCCTATGCCAAAAGAGTCCAGTAGACGTAGTAAGAGATCATGGTCCACCATATCGAAGGCGCTGGACATGTCAAATTGAAGCAAAAGAACCTTCTGTCCAATGGATAGCTCTCGTTTAAAGTTAGATAAGACGGTGACCAGAACTGTCTCTGTGCTGTATTGAGCACGGAAGCCGGACTGTGAGTGGTGAAGAATATCATAGTCAGCCAGGAATTCGTTGAGCTGGACGTTGACCATACTCTCCATTAACTTGGTAACCAGGGGTATCGAAGCCACTGGGTGATAAGTTAGAGATGACATCTGGTTTGATCTCACCTCGCAATACAACAAGAAGGAATTCACCACCATCAACACACCTAATCTAAGTCTACCAGTCTCAGATACCCTAAAAATCCTTGGAGTCACCATTGACCGACACCTAACACGAGAACCATGCAAAAAGCATAACTAAAAAGATGTTCCATTCAATGTGGAAACTAAAATGAGTCAGACCATTTTTCCCAAGGAATGTCTTCCGATACCTGGTACAATCACTGGTACTAATCATCTGGACTATTGTAATTCACTCTACGCCGGCTGCAAAGAGCAAATACTCAAAAAACTCCAAACAGCCCAGAACACGGCAGCCAGACTTATATTCGGCAAACCAAAATACGAAAGCGCAACACCCCTTCGCGAAAACCTACACTGGCTCCCACTCAAAGAACGCATCACGTTCAAACTCTGTACCTTGGTCCATAAAATCATCCATGGTGACGCCCCAGCCTACATGTCGGACCTAATAGAACTACCACCCAGAAATGCAAAAAAATCCTCCCGCACATTCCTCAATCTTCATCCTCCCAAATGTAAAGGCTTGAAATACAAATCAATGCATGCATCAACCTTTTCCTATACAAGCACACAGCTCTGGAACTCACTGCCACGTAACCTGAAATCGGTCTATGAAATGACCAATTTCCGCAAACTCCTGAAAACTTATCTCTTCGACAAAATATATCATAAAGAACAATACGCGTAACTCTACTTTCTTTAAGATATCCGGGAATGTTCTTTAATGTCTTTTGCTTTCACACTATCATGCACCTAATGTCTATGGCTTTAACACTATCATGTATTTTACCATCATGTAACCAAAACTTCTGCTAAAACAAATGTATACCTTTTTCTATTTCCAATATTATGTATTTCACCATCATGTACCCAAAACATGCTGTAAAACCAAATGTACATTCTTTTCTATTTCCAGTATCTACGATGAACTGTAAGCCACATTCAGCCTGCAAAAAGGTGGGATAATGTGGGATACAAATGTAATAATAATAATAATACGAAAAATACGGCAGTTGTGAGAAACACGTCCTTGTTACTGTACTTTATACTTCTCAATGTTCCTTATATTTTCCCCGTACCTGGATGTCCGCAAATACCTACACTGTACTTGCGGAACATGCAGTTATGGGAAATATAAGGAACATACATATTTTATTGTGTGTATATGAAGTTCACACACTTGATAATGATCCATATAAGGAAAACTCCGCACGTAGGCCCCGCAAGCGTGACGACAGTCCATGAACGTTCATGTGTCACGGCCATCCATATTTGGAGCCATTATAGATGCCAAGACATGCAAGTACTGACCTGTCCATATATGGGATGGTCGTCCATATATGGAGCTGTGCAAGTAAGGACGTCCATCACGCATGGGTGTCCATATAAGGCGATGCACGCTTTCCAACGGTTATTCACTGAGAAACATGGTGCAGCGTAGAGAGCCTAATTTCAGCGAAGCTGAAACCATGTACCTACTGCACCTGTGCTTGAAGCACAGGCCATTTTTTTTTGGCCACCACCACCTCCTGCCCCCCAGGACTATCTCCATTGAAGCCTGGGGTGAGATAAGGGACAGGTTGAAGAGGTAAGTGTTTGCTTCCCCCCCTCCTGCTGCCCTATCAGGGACCCCTCCTGTAGCTACACATATAAGAGCTACCTCAGCAATGTAAGCACAAACTGGAGTCTGCATTTAAGGGTAATTAGTGATATGTGCACATGCACATTCATTAATAGAACCTATGTACTAGAAAGGAAAAACATTCTCACATCCCTACAAAACTGCACACAAACGGTACTCTCTGTCCTCATGTCCACATCAATGACCATCTGTACCAATGTAATGCCCCCCCAATCAGTGTTGCGAGTCTCTCCTATTTGATTTCAAAATTAATTTGTGTGCTGAAGGCAAGAAGGGCCATCCCCTGATTCCTGGTGTACAAACATATATCTTGCAGAAGATTTGACATCAGAAGGGACCTTGAGTCCCTCCGGCGGAGGTTCCACAGAATGAAGAGGGAGAGCCCTGACATGATCAGGTCAGTGAGACGGCGCCTCAGGGCTCAACGTAAGTATTATATACAGGGCACCTGTACTCATTTGTAAATGTATTTATTTAATAATGCAAATGTCCTGTACAATATCAGTTTCCATGTGGTTAATAGGCAACTAGTAAGTCATAACACCTCTGTTCCAGATCAAGGCCTGAGGTTGCAGTTACCCTCCCATGAGTGTGGCTGCAACTTCCAACTAACCTCCTCTGAGATGAATGAGATGACATGTCTCACTTCTGTATCCCCCTTTCTGAGGTGGATACTGTTTCATGGTATTCCTGCCTGAGGTCCTACTCTTAGTGGATGTCATTGCCTCATATTAAAGTTATGTGCTTCCCCCAAAAAAATAAAACCCAAAATGGTCAGCCCACCATAGTCACAAATCATAATGCAAACATGCTGCTGACCAATGAGTGTGGTCTGCCTGTGTACTTTGAGTCAGACCAGCATCCAAGGTTCCCTGTCATGCCATCTCATGTATCTCACACCCCATGGGTATAGCCCAGGGCTCACCACACCTTTCTCCATCCCCTGCCTCAGGCCAGCCAGCTCCTGCACTATGCAAGCCATGTTGGATGTGCTGATCTCAAAGACAATCCTGTTACATACACAGGGCGGCAGCAGGTGGAGGATCCATGGCAAGACATGCCTCCCCTTGAGGGGGATGATGATGAGGGCCCAACACCGCCCGCCCGCTCCACCTCATCCCCATCCCCACACGCAGTCCCAGCCGCAGCCCCATCCCCAGCCCCACGCCTCCTGCAGCAACTGGTGAATAGCCAAAAACAGTTGCTGCAGGAGGTGTCAGCAATGCGGCAGGCTAACAAGCAGCACTTCAGGGTGCAGAGGCTGCTCCTGGTGCTGCTTGTTAGCCTGCTGCAGAGGGCCATTCAGGGGATGAATAACGCCTCCCTTGAGAGACTTTAAAAACAAAACCCAAAATTGTAAATAGTTCAAATTTTTTTTTGTTAAATACACATTTGATATTTTTCTATATAACAGGGTGTGTGTCTCTACTTTGTGCACTACATATTATCAAATACTGGGGTTGATTTGAGAGGAGGCAGCAATTTGGGTTGCATGACAGATGACCTGTGACAGAGAAACTTTGGTATATATGTGTGTGATAAGTGTGGCCATACAAAAGGCCACCTGTTCCTTCCAAACTGCATGGCTGTATGGTAAGGGGGGGGAGGCTGGTTGGGCATTTCTCTTGAGGAACACAAATGCCCATCCAGCCTCTCCCCCCTTACCATAAGCCCCACAGCACAGAGTTGTGTAAATAATAGGTATGTTGCCTAGCACTAGTGATCTGCCAAGTAGAAACTTGCAGATAACCATAGGTAGCGCATAGACGATGCTTGCTCCCTGATCGCCAGACACCCTTACCCACAACCAAACCTCATTGGTGAGGGCCAGGAAGGAGCCACAAACAGCTGGGTCATCTTTTCACATTGAATGTATCAGCAATGGTATATAGTGCTCACGAGAAAAGGGAATGTTTACTTCATCACAATTGCAATATAAGACATCAGGTACAGAAGGGCACAGGCTAGGGGAATTATATAGGCACCGGGCTGTAGCCACCTGCAGGTAATTTAGAATAGGAACTGTGTTAGGCTAGTGAGTTCTTGTGCCGTGCGAAGCACCAGCGAGAAGCCCGTGCTCAGCTGGCGGCCGAACAATTCCCCAAGGCTTCACCTGAGACAACCGCCGTTCCCCGGGGGTTGAGCCCCCAGGTGTGGGCAGCCGGCAGGACTTCCGGGCGCGGCTGGGATCTGGATCAGGCAGTGAGCAACGGACTAGACAGGAGACGGGCTGAGATTGAGGCTGACAGCAAGCAGGGAGTATTCCGGTTCCAAGCAGAGGTCAGGTTAGGCAGCAGGCAGAGAGTAGTTGGGTTCCACACAGAGATCAGATCAGGCAGCAGACAGAGAGTAGTCGGGTTCCACGCAGAGCTCAGGTCAGGTCAGGCGGCAAACTGGGGATGCCCATAGTCCCTATCTATAATCGAAATTAGGCTAACCATCTTGGCGAAGCAGCTAAGGACGTTTAGGGATTTTGTCAATAATCAAAATTAGGCTGACCATCTCAGAAACGGCCATCTCATTCTCACATGGGCGTCCCTGAGAGCGTATTTAAGTGCCTTTCTCTGTATTTTCGATTCTTTGCATCGCATTGGTACAATGGCACCAAAACAACCACCCACCCGCAAGGGTAATTTCATCGACGCAGAAGTTGAACTGCTGGTTCAAGAAATACAGAGGAGGCACATGCATCTCTTTGCTCCCATGGGCCAGAGGCTAGCTGCTACAACAAAGCAGCGAGAATGCGAAGCAGTAAGAGACAGGCTCAACGTGGTCTTCCACTGTGGCAGGGATGTGGAAGACTGCAAACGAAAATGGCGCCGGCTGAGGCAAGATGTCAGGAGGAAGGCTGGTGCCAATCCCCCAGCAGATGACACCGCTAACTTCACCCCCATTGAGCGCATCATTCATGGGCTCTTGCCCCATCCGTGGCATTGGGTCCCTTGACACATCAGCACAGCCTGAGGGCTCAGGTAGGTTGACCATTAGGAAGGTAGGGTATCTGTTGGACTACAGTCTGTTTTACACAAGTGGGGGACAGTGTGGTGCTCCTCAGTAGGCAAAGAGGGGAGAACACCACATGCAATGCAAATCACTATTCATTACAGACCATGACACAGGGGGTAGCAGGGGAGGAGGGGGAAGGGGAGAGTGGAGGGTTTCCAGCAATGTATATATGTAAATAATATATCTAAAATATAAAATCTAAATAAAATAAAATAAATAAACTGTGTGTAGGTTAGCACTGTTTCACAGCTTTGGGGGCCTTCCCCATCACCAAACTCTGCATATCTCCTTCCCACACCTCTGTGCTGTAGCCACTGTGTCCTCTACACTCCTTCCACAGTTCTATGTCTACCCACCTGCCTGTATGGCTCTATTGCACATCAGTCTCTGTAGTACACTGAACTCCTTGTCTCCAGCTCTGTACCATGTACAATGACATCTGTGGCTTGCCTGCCAATCCCATTCCTCACCATCTCTTTGCTGGGTCTTTGCCTGTGGGGCTATGTATACGAATGCTGAAAAATAAAAGTGGGTTATTTTGACTAAATACACTTCCTCCCCTTTTGCTATGCAGGTGATGACAGCCAGTCGAAGGAAGAAGCTGGCCCTAGTGGCCACCAGCCCCAGCACACAGAGCAGCAAACCAGTGGGCCTGCACAAGAAAGCACACAGGACCATGGGGTGGAACTACAGGACCCAGCAGCAGCAGCAGCAGAAGAGGCTCTCTCTCCGCCATCTGCAGCAGACTCTCTCCCTCCACCACCCGCAGCAGAGGCTCTCCCTCCACCACCCGCAGCCTTTGCTGATGGTGGCGCTGAAGAAGAAGCTGAAGATGTAGAAGGGGGGGCACCTCCTCAGCAGAGGCCATCCAGCCAGAGGAGGCAGCTACTGCACCTCGCCACACAATTGCTGGGCCACAATGTGCAGATGGAAGACTACCGGCGCCAGAAATTGGAGCTGCACCGGGAAGCGCTCCAGGCACAACGTGATGTGATGCAGCAGCTCCAACGGGTGGAGCATAGCATCGAAAGCCTACACCCTGACCTGAAAGCACCTAATCCAGCCCTGCAGCAGCAACAACAACTGACGTCGACTTCCACCACTGCACATGAACCACCTGCTAAGAAGTGGAGCTTGAGATTCTCAGCCTCCCCAGCCACTGGTCCAGCAGCCACCACACCAGCTCCCCTTCTGCGTCCTGTGCCCAGGTTGCAGGGCAACCCACAGAGCGCAAAGTGGCCGGACTTCCACAGGGCAGCCGAGGCAGCAGGCGGCCTTGTGGACACAGAGGAGGAGAATGGGAGCTCATCAGAGGACTCTCAGAGTTCCCCTGCAGCACCAGCTGCAAAGGAACACGGTGGGAGGGGAAAGTGATGGGACATGCACAGAGCGGGTGACGGTGGTGGGAGCGGGGTGGTGGTGGTGTTGGTGTGTAAATACTGTGTGATATAAATAAATGTCAACTTACTCTCACAGATGTCAGGCTTCTTCCCTGGAAGCACTGGGTTTGTGAGCCCTTGGACCACTACCGTGGAGCGGCAGTGGCAGGCAAGGTCACCTTCAAAGCAGAGACGAGGCAAGGCTGGACTAGAACCCCGGACTGGAGTTCTGCACTGGAATACACAGGACGGGTGCGTACTGGACTGGAACACACAGGACCAGAACCCACTGGACAGGAACACACTGGACCTAGGCTTCACCTAGGCTTAGCCACTGTTCCCAGAGGGTTGAGTCCTCAGGTTCGGGCAGCCGGCAGGGCTTACAGAAAAACCGGAACTAGAACTAGCAAGCAGGAACAACAGGAATCAGGATACAGAAGTGCCCCCAGGCACCTAGGCAAAAACAAGGCAGACGGGCAGGGAATGTCCGGGTTCCGGCAATAGGTCTGGCCACAGGTAGAGAATATCCGGGTTCAGGCAGTAGGCAGAGAGTAGTCAGATTCAGACAATGGTCAGGTCAAGTAGCAAGACTATGGCTGGAGCTCCAGTAGCAAGGAGTACTGGCAGCAGAGAGGACTAGGGCTGAAGCTCCAGAAGCAAAGGAAAACACACACGGGAAACCAGAACGCTACACACAAGGAAACTAGTAAAGCTGTACACAAGCTAACAAGAAAGCTATGCCCAAGCTAACTAGTCACAAGCTAGAAACTCACACTAAGCAAAACACAGGAGAACAAGTAAAGCTGTACACAAGCCAACAAGAAAAGCTATGCCCAAGCTACTAGTAACAAGCTAGAAACTACTACTACTACTATTTAGCATTTCTATAGCGCTACAAGGTGTATGCAGCGCTGCACAAACATAGAAGAAAGACAGTCCCTGCTCAAAGAGCTTACAATATAATAGACAAAAAAAAAACGTAAGCAAATCAAATCAATTAATGTGTACAGGAAGGAGGAGAGGAGGGTAAGTGGAGGCGAGTGGTTACAAGTGGTTACGAGTCAAAAGCAATGTTAAAGAGGTGGGCTTTCAGTCTAGATTTAAAGGTGGCCAAGGATGGGGCAAGACATAGGGGCTCAGGAAGTTTATTCCAGGCGTAGGGTGCAGCGAGACAGAAGGCGCGAAGTCTGGAGTTGGCAGTAGTGGAGAAGGGAACAGATAAGAAGGATTTATCCATGGAGCGGAGTGCACGGGAAGGGGACAAGGTAGCAGTGCACAGAGCACTCTAACATACCAGGGACCTTAGACGATGCAAAGGCAAAGGCTGCAGTCTCTAAGTGATTAATAAAGCCCTTCAACACCTGAGGAGCAGCTGCAGCCATCAGTAAGCAACTACAGAGGCTGTCCAGGCAAACAAGAGAGACAAGTCCGGCAGCCTGGAAGAACCGGACCGGACTGCGCTAAAGTCTGGAACGGGTAGGAACAGCAAGACAAACTATGGCAGCCACTGTGGGAGGTGGTGGAGATGAAAATGGTAACAGAATTTAAACATGCGTGGGATAAACATAAAGGAATCCTGTGCAGAAGGAAGGGATCCTCAGGAGCTTAGCCTAGAATGGATGGCAGAGCTGGTGGTTGGGAGGCGGGGCTAGTGCTGGGCAGACTTATATGGTCTATGCCGGGGCTGGTGGTTGGGAGGCGGGACTAGTGCTGGGCAGACTTATACGGTCTGTGCCGGGGCTGGTGGTTGGGCGGCGGGGATAGTGCTGGGCAGACTTATATGGTCTGTACCAGAGCTGGTGGTGGGAGGCGGGACTGGTAGTTGGGAGGCAAGGATAGTGCTGAGCAGACTTATACAGTCTGTGCCAGAGCTGGTGGTGGGAGATGGGGTTGGTGGTTGGGAGGCGGGGATAGGGCTGGCCAGACTTATACGGTCTGTGCCCTGAAGAGGACAGTACAAATAAAAAAGTAGCACATATGAATTTATCTTCTTGGGCAGACTGGATGGACCGTCCAGGTCTTTTTCTGCCGTCATCTACTATGTTACTATGTTATGGCAGCCACTGGCTCTGGCCATCAGCGGGTGAAAGGAGCACAAACCAAGGAGCAGGCAGAGCGCACACAGAACATAGAGAGACTTAGAATACCTAGGTGCAGCACAGAGGAGCAAACAGAGCCAGGCTCTTAAGAAGCCTTCACTCTATCCTACTTGTCCCTCTAATTACCGACCCATCTCCCTCCTTCCTTTTCTCTCCAAATTACTTGAGCGTGCTGTTCACCACCGCTGCCTTGATTTTCTCTCCTCACATGCTATTCTTGACCCACTACAATCTGGCTTTCGCCCTCTCCACTCAACCGATACTGCGCTTACTAAAGTCTCCAATGACCTATTACTGGCTAAATCCAGAGGTCTCTATTCCATCCTCATTCTTCTTGATCTTTTCGCTGCTTTTGACACTGTCGATCACAGCATACTCCTCGATACCCTGTCCTCACTTGGATTCCAGGGCTCTGTCCTTTCCTGGTTCTCGTCCTACCTCTCCCTCCGCACCTTCAGTGTTCACTCTGGTGGATCCTCTTCTACTTCTATCCCTCTGCCTGTCGGCGTACCTCAGGGTTCTGTTCTTGGTCCCCTCCTCTTTTCTATCTACACTTCTTCCCTTGGTTCATTAATCTCATCCCATGGCTTTTCCTACCATCTCTATGCTGATGACTCCCAAATCTACCTTTCTACCCCTGATCTCTCACCTTGCATCCAAACCAAAGTATCAGCGTGCTTGTCTGACATTGCTGTCTGGATGTCTCAACGCAACCTGAAATTAAACATGACCAAAACCGAGCTTCTCATTTTCCCCCCAAACCCACCTCCCCACTCCCCCCGTTTTCTATTTCTGTTGATGGCTCTCTCATTCTCCCTGTCTCCTCAGCTCGAAACCTTGGGGTCATCTTTGACTTTTCTCTCTCCTCTGCTCATATCCAGCAGATCGCCAAGACCTGTCGTTTCTTTCTTTACAACATCCGTAAAATCCGCCCCTTTCTTTCCGAGCAATCTACCAAAACCCTCATCCACACCCTTGTCACCTCTCGTTTAGACTACTGCAATCTGCTTCTTGCTGGCCTCCCACTTAGTCACCTCTCCCCTCTCCAATCGGTTCAAAACTCTGCTGCCCGTCTAGTCTTCCGCCAGGGTAGCTTTACTCATACTATCACTCTTCTCAAGTCGCTTCACTGGCTTCCTATCCGTTTTCGCATCCTGTTCGAACTTCTTCTACTAACCTATAAATGTACTCACTCTGCTGCTCCCCAGTATCTCTCCACACTCGTCCTTCCCTACACCCCTTCCCGTGCACTCCGCTCCATGGATAAATCCTTCTTATCTGTTCCCTTCTCCACTACTGCCAACTCCAGACTTTGCACCTTCTGTCTCACTGCACCCTACGCCTGGAATAAACTTCCTGAGCCCCTACGTCTTGCCCCATCCTTGGCCATCTTTAAATCTAGACTGAAAGCCCACCTCTTTAACATTGCTTTTGACTCATAACCACTCGCCTCTACCTACCCTCCTCTCCTCCTTCCTGTACACATTAATTGATTTGATTACTTTATTTTTTGTCTATTAGATTGTAAGCTCTTTGAGCAGGGACTGTTTTTCTTCTATGTTTGTGCAGCGCTGCGTATGCCTTGTAGCGCTATAGAAATGCTAAATAGTAGTAGTAGTAGGCTGGAGACAGAGGTAGAGCTAACTCAGGCAGCACCCCCAGGTGCAGTAGAGTGGAGTAATTAGAGCCATGCTGGAAGCAGCCAGCACACAGAAGGAAAACTACTCCAGAAAGGATAGGCAGAAGCCAGCTTAGAAGCTGACCCTCAGAAATAAGGTAAGTCTGAGGGTGGTCACGGCCACAGACGTGACACAGAAAACTTGTCTCGCTCAGTCTTTGCCTGGCTCTGACCCCCAGCTGGTGTGCACTCTGCTCTGCTCTGTGAGCGCATATGGGGCCTGCTGCTCTGGTGGCTGTGGCTCTACTGGGAGGGCCTGTCCTTGGAGCATTGCCAAATTATGAGGCATGCAGCAGGTCAGGAATATCTTTGCCACCTTTTGGGGGCTGTACAGGAGCTCCCCTCCAGAACGGTCCAGACAGTGGAACCTGTTCTTAAGTTGTCCAAAGGTACGCTCGATGATGCCACGGGTGTTGTAGTTCTCCTCTGACCTTCTTTGTGGGTGCACTATGGGGGTCATGAGCCAACTCCGCTGTGGGTAACCTCTGTCACCTTTGAAGAGAAGCAGGATGAGAAAGATGAGTGTGTATTGTTTGGAGCGGTTCCTTGTGGAGGTGGGGGGGGGGGGGGGGAATAGTGGGTTGTGGAGTGAGCTGGATGGAGACAGTGCTGAGGGCTGCCTGTTGGAGGAGGTATAGTTTGGGCAGATCCATGCTCCACTTACCTAGGAGCCATCCGCCGGTGATCTCCCCTCTGTCAAACCTGCGGAAGATTCCTGAGTGCTGCAATATATAGGCGTCATGGGTGGAACCTGGGTATTGGGCACACACGTCTAGACTCTCCCCATGGGCGTCACACACAACTTGCATATTCATGGAGTGGAATGCTTTCCTTTTCCTATAAGTGGCCTCTCGTGCCCGGGGGTGGGGGTCTGAGTGCGACATGTGTGCAGTCAATGGCACCTATGACCGAGGGGAAGCGAGCTATGGTGTAGAAGTCAGCCATGTTGTTCTGCAGGGCCTGGGGGGTGGTGGGGAAGGTGATGTACTCAGAGGTGTGGGTAAGGAAGGCATCTAGGTACTGGGTGAGGCAGTTAGAAATGGAAGCCTGGGTGAGACCCGTGTTCACTCCCAGTGGCCAGAAAAGAGAGAGAAGCAGTGATCTTTAGGTGCACAGGGATGGGGTTGTTCCTAGGGGTCCCGGGCTGCAGGAGGGGTTTGAGCTGGTCATAAAGGTGCTGAATGGCAGCCCTATCAAAGCAGTACCTATTGAGACACTGCAGGTCAGTGAGGTCTAGGAAACTGCTACGGGGCCTGAAAATTCTGGAGCGCGAGTACCTCCTGCGGTGCCTCCCCTCTTCCTCCAACATGTAAGCCACCTGTGCATTTAGTGCCTCCTTTTCCCCACACTACAGGTGCAATGCAGTGACACCAGTGCTCACCTCTCCCTATCAACTTGGTGAAACACAGCAGCAACAAACAGAAGCTGACACTCACTTTCCCACCACCAACAAACAATGCAGTCACACACAGCAGAGCCACACTGCAAGCACTCCTGCCACACCCTCTAGCCAATCACTTTCCAAGCAGTCTTCACAAACACGGTGCAGCAGTACATAGGACAAAGAGACAGAGACTACTAATAGGTAAGGGAATGAAATATGAACTTGGGGACAGTGAATGGAGAGGGATGGGGGAGATAGAGGAAGCAGTAGTGGTGTCTGGGTTTGGGGGCTAGAAGGGGTAGGTAGGTAAAGGTGAAAAGGTAAAACACAAATGAGGCAGGTGAGGGTGAAAATGTTCCAATCACAGCACATAGACAAACGTAACAGGTACTCAACAAACTCTCAGCTTTCTCGGCAAACAACAATTCAGCTTTCTCTCCCAACAACAATCTTGCCACGCTCCAACGCCCACAAAATCGCTAATGGGTCTAAAGAAGACTTCCCCCTTACTCTGGTCACTTTTATTTCAGGTCTAATTAAAAACGTCCATGTTCCAACCCATGCGAAACAATTTCGCAAGCCGTTATACGCTGGGGGCGCACATCACGTAACCGCCCATAATAAGCCCCTAACACGCCCCCTGTGGGAGCGACCATAGATGGGCGTCCTCGCATTGAGGACGCCCTTATGGCCCAGTTTTGATTATTGGATTTGGCTGACCTTCTTTCATGGGGACGCCCATGTGCCTTTTGTGTCGCTTTTTGGCCGCCCTTCTCTTTTGAAAATAAGCAGGTTAGTAGTATTTTATGGTTGACCATGTCGAATGCACTAGACATGTCGAATTGGAGGAGGAGTACGCTTTTACCTGTTGCTATTTCCTGCTTGAATTTAGTTAGGAGGGTAAGTAGTACTGTTTTGGTGCTGTGTAGGGGGCGAAATCCTGATTGTGATTCATGTAGTATCGTGAATGGCACCCTGTCAAAAGAAACCAGACAAAAAAAAGCTCCAAACAAAAAAAGTTCCTGACAAAAGGGCCTGATGAAATAGATTTACTGAGAAAGTCCATGGCTTGTCACCTGCCTACGGCTTGACTTCACTATCCACACTTGGTATCTAATGAGAATCAAATCTGCTTGTCGGGGTGCCATTGTGAATTTGTTTATGTTCAGTTGTTTGGTTACCATACTTTCCATTAATTTTACTATCAGTGGGATGGATGCTACTGGGTGGTAGTTGGTGATGTCATTTGTTTCTTTCTTGATGTCTTTTGGTATTGGGGTGAGTAGGATGTTACCTATTTCCTTAGGGAAGAGACCTTGTTGAAGCATGTAGTTTAAGTGGGATGTAAGGTCAAGTATGAAGTGGCGGGGGGGGGGGGGGATTTTATTAGGTAGCTGGGGCAGGTATCCAGTTGACAGTGGATGTTGGCGAACCTGTTAAATCGCCTGGGTTACTGTATCGGCGGTGAGGAGAGCTAAGTCTGACCAGATTCGGTCCACTGGGTATTCACCAGGGGTTGGGTCCAAGCCATTGATGAAGTTTTCAATATCCGAGTTGTCCTGAGGTAGAGTTTTTTTCAATGAAGTAGATGGCAAGGTTTTCTGCAGATGGGATGTCAGTGTTGGGTGTGGTGACTGGAATTGTGTCTAACAGTTTGTTCACGATTTGGTATAATTTCTTCATGTCTTTGAAGTCTGGTCCTATTTTAGTTTGGTAATATGACCTTTTGGTCTGTCTTATTGCGTATTTATATTTTCTTTGTACTTGTTTCCATGCGTTAAGTGTATGTTCATCTTTTATTTTTTTCCATGTGCGTTCGAGTTTCCTGGATTGTGTTTTTAATTTTTTCAGTTCTTCGTTGAACCATGATATCAAGTTTTGTCTGTGTGAGGTTCTTGTTCGTAAGGGTGCTATGTCATCTAATATGGTTCTACATCTTTTATCCCATTCTGAGAGGTAGTGTATAGAGTCCGTTTCTGTTGACCAGTCATTATTGTACATTTGTTGCCAGAATGTTGCCAAGTCTATTTGGCCTCTTGTGCTGTGGGTTGTTTGTTCTCGTATGTGAGGAGAGCCCCTTTTCCACCATTTTAGGGATAGGTTTAGTTTGTAATGGTCGGTCTATGGTGTTTGTCCATTTAGTTTCTGTTATTATTAGGTTCTGGTTTGTGGACAGTTTGTGTGAGATGAGGTCGAGTGTGTGTCCTTTCGCGTGGGTTGTTTGCATGTGTGGCCATTTAAGATCCCATAATTGAAGGAAGTCCTTGCATTTTCATGTATTGGTAGAGTTTGGGTCTTCTGGGTGAAGGTTAATGTATCCTAATACTAGTATGTTGGAGTTGGATACGCAAGTGTTTGACATGGAAGTCCATGAAGTTTGGCTGGCTTTCATTCCAATTGCATGGTGGTCCTTATAATATAAGTATAAGTATAATATCAGTATAATAACAGAATAACTTTTCATAGGTAGAGTAATTTGTTATAAATCATAATCAGTATGTCATTTGGAGGGGCTGGTTTTAGGGACACACTAGCATGTGTTATATTTGTGCAGAGATTTTTTTTCTCCTTTTAAAGGGCCATTAAAACAGACACCATGTTATGAGAATCAGGTGCTCAACATTCAGAGTTTCTGTCTATTTATTTATTTGTTTATGACATTTATATCCCACATTAAACATGAATTAGGTTGAAACCTGGGAGCACGTAAAATATTTTTTTTCTTGTGCCTTGATCAAAAAAGAAAGATGGTTGTGGAAACTTGCTCCTTTTGTTTTGTGGAATGCAGTGGTATATTATAAAAATGAAACCTGGGAGCATGTAAAATATTTTTTTTCCTTTGCCTTGATCAAAAGAGAAAGATGGTTGTGGAAACTTGCTCCTTTTGTTTTGTGGAATGCAGTGGTATATTATAAAAATGCACTTAATATTGTTATTTACTCCTATCTAAAAGAGAGCTATTCAATAATGAGGGCAAAGCTACATCATAAAGAAGTCCAGAGTCAGTCTAAGGGCCCTGTTTACTAAGCTGCACTAGAGACACGTTAGCGTTTTTAGTGTGCACTAACCATTAGCGCATACTGTGTAGGCACCCACAATAGCGTGCGCTAATTTTCTGCATGCGCTAAAAACGCTGGTGCATCTTAGTAAACAGGGCCCTAAATGTGCCAACATTTTCCAGTTCTGTGATAGTTCTTCTTCAAGTCATTTTCAACAGCATTTTCTCAGTTATTACCCAAATGTGAATATAATTATAATGTTAATTAATAAGGATCCTGTTTACTAAGGCGCGTTAGTGTTTTTAAAGGTCCTACAAAATTAGTGCGTGCGCTAACCATGTGGGCATCTACAGGGATATTGTAGGCACGTACACTATTAACGCATATACATGGTTAACGTGTTAAAAACGCTAACGCGCCTATAATGCGGCTTAGTAAACAGGGCCCTAATTTTTGGATGTTACTGAATTCTATTATTCTGTCTCACTGTAGTTCCAGTTTTGGCACAGTATAAGTCATCAAAAGGACAAGATATAAGAAAACCAATGGACTGCATTAGGGACTTATAGCCCATTTAGTTATGTTTAAACAAATCAGAGATATGCATGAAAGAAAATATTTATTTTTATTATTTTGACTTATGAAAACCACTTGACCCTGAAACACGCTTAAAACAGAATAATCCATTCATACAAAAGAGATGAGGTGAAGATGTGATTCCATGTGACCCAATGAAAGGGGCTTCCCAAGGCAGATTACAAGAACAGTTAAGATGAAGCCATCAGTAAACAGGATATCCTCACTGAAATTATGCCATGCATTACTGTATTGTATAGAACAGTGTAGAAAAATAAGCACAAAATACAGCCTTTATTAGTGCTGTTTCCATCAGCTACAATACCTTTTGAAGCTGTTTTAGTGATATTCAGTTTTGATTTCATGATATTTATATCTATATATGGGAATCTTTCAAATAAATTAAAAAGCTGTCAAATAAGTTTAAAAAAAAATCTTTTGTCCTCCACCTTTTAAGGCACTGCCTATCTAGATGGAACAGACTTTTTCAGATGGACCACGCATAATCTTTTACTATTGCTTTCAATAGCATTTGCTATTGGTTGGGGTGATCCAATGACTCCACCTACTGCCAGCAAGCTCTGCCTACTGGCTTCAGCCATATAATGGGCTAGGTATCCTCATACCGTCTTCTGTTCTCAATCTAACCTCCTTGGCTGCAGAGCTGCCAAGTTACCCAGATCCAGGAGGCACTTTGGCGAGTCCTGATTTTGAACTTATATCCCAAGTCAGTGTTTTTTTGTAGTCTCTGATACCACCAATTGAAACCAGCACTTTAAGTCCCATAATGTACCAGGATAGTGTTGCATAATCCAGTACCTATTAACTGCCAGATTATTTATTATTATTATTTGTTACATTTGTATCCCATAGCAACCAAAAAACAGCGGAAGTTTTGTGTCAATTGTGAATAAATGACAGAGGGGGAGAGGACCTCAGACCAGTGACACTTTTTTAATCAATTGAGATTATAATCGTGTAGTCACAAATATATAATCACTGGTCCTCTACCAACCTCCTCCCTCAATATTGGTTAGTGCGCTTTTAATATTTATTAATGCTGGATTTCTTAAACATTAAACACCACAGCTACTTAGCTTAGCTTATTGCTGCTCCAACCAAGGGCTCCCCAACGGTCCCGTTTCACCACATAGGGCTTCATCAGGGGAAGAGCACCCTGCAATATTGCACTGTGGTAGAAATCTAAAAAACAAAAACACACAACACATAATCAATATCACACATAACTCACAATTTACCCTACAAAAACCAAAAGCGATGCTAAACCCTTCAATGTAACTCACCCGGCAAGCCAATGTAGCCGCCGCCAAAATGTGTGCCAAAGTTACCCACAATCCTATGAGGATTTAAACCCTACTATAGGGAACAGCTGATTGAACGTAACCCGATGTGCAACAGCTGATTGAACGTAACCCGACGTTCTAAATCTGTGGGCAATCAAATAAACAAACAAACTCACGCACAAAAACCTATGGCAATAAAAACCCTGAACAATAACAGCCACATATCCCCACAGCCTAGCATACATGTATGGGAACCCTACCTGAAAAAAATGTGTATATGTACATAACATCAGTGGACATAAAAAGCCAACCCATCCCACCCAACTAAATAAAGAAATTAAAAAAAAAAAACATACAGAAAATGTTTTTGGAACGTACAAAAAATATAATAACATTGTGCTCAAGCTGCATGTTACACTCTATTAGAAAAACACAGTCCAGTCGATTTTTGCATTCAAACCAACAGGTTCTACTGCTTGTAAATGAAAAATCCATTTTTGTTCCAATTGTAGCAAATGTCTATCAACATCGCCCCCTCGTGATTTAGGTGTTACTTGGTCGATCACTCTCACTGTGAAATCTTCAAAAATATGAGACATTAATAAACAGTGAGGTACAATGGAGCACCGGGATGAGAATGGACTACACTGTGTCTATGTTCGTTCATCCTAATGTTGAGGGGTCTGGTGGTTTTGCCCACATATATTTTAGCACAAGGACATTGCAAAACATACACAACATGAGTGGATCTACAATCGGTATGAGTCCTAGATCGATATTTCTTATTGTTCACCGGATTGGTAAACTCTTCTCCTTCCACAGTGATCTTACATGTCCTACAGTGGCCACATTTGTAATGGCCCACACTCTTAGGCAATGATGAATCCACAACCATTGCAGGTAATTCTGATGGACTAATCAATTCTTTGATGTTACGTCCTCTCGAAAATGCAATCAAAAGTTCTTGATCTTGAAACACATGGTGTGAGCATAGCACATCCCAATGTGCATGCAAAATGCGTGTTAACTGATCACTACCCACCATGTGTCTCATCACACATACCATCTTATTGGGATCTGACATTTTACTCCTAGATGTAAAAAGAAGGTTACATTGAAGGGTTTAGCATCGCTTTTGGTTTTTGTAGGGTAAATTGTGAGTTATGTGCGATATTGATTGTGTGTTGTGTGTTTGTTTTTTAGATTTCTACCACAGTGCAATATTGCAGGGTGCTCTTCCCCTGACGAAGCCCTATGTGGCAAAACGGGACCGTTGGGGAGCCCTTGGTTGGAGCAGCAATAAGCTAAGCTAAATAGCTGTGGTGTTTAATGTTTACTGAATATGTTTAAGAAATACAGCATTAATAAATATTAAAAGCGCACTAACCAATATTGAGGGAGGAGGTTGGTAGAGGACCAGTGATTATATATTTGTGACCACACGATTATAATCTCAATTGATTAAAAAAGTGTCACTGGTCTGAGGTCCTCTCCCCCTCTGTCATTTATTCACAATTGACACAAAACTTCCGCTGTTTTTTGGTTGCTATGTTCTATAATTCAGCGGAGTGATCCCCTTTTGTTTTTGTTACATTTGTATCCCACATTTTCCCACGCTCAATGTGGCTTACATATTACCGTTACTGGCGTTAGCCGATTTCGGTCTGAACAAATATATGGTTTGAATGAATACAAAGTGATATTATGGTAGAATGAGGTACATGTATGGTATGTACAATTGGGGGAACTTAGAGAGGGAGAGGGGAGGAAGAGTCAGGTAATGTCCATTACGGTCTTTGGTTACATAGTGTTGCAAGTGTCCAGGTATTTTATGTTGGGTCGGTGGGGTATGCTCTTTTGAACAGTTCTGTCTTTAGTGCTTTCCGGAAATTTAGGTGGTCAAGCGTAGCTTTTACTGCTCGATATATATTCTATATATCGAACCTTAATTTCCATGTGGAAATTGAAGCGTATTCTATAACAATGTGTGTAACTTAATTGGTTAACTAGCTAATCAACTCTGTCAATTGGATGTTAAGCAATTATTCACACTAATTGACAACTCACTAAGCATTTTCTATAATGTGGTGTGTGTATATTCTAAGTTGCATAATTGAAAAGGGGGCATGGCCATGGGTGGGGCATGGATGTTTCTAAAATCTATGCGCGTTGTTATAGAATACACCCGCTCTGTGCCTAATTTAGGTGTCAGAATTTAAGCCAAGTAAAATGGCTGCGACCAAATTTGGTTGAGTGGAGAGGCATTCAGCATATTTTATATACCACACGGAAATTTAAGCCTATTCTATAAAATTTAGACATACTTTAGGGAATACACCTAGGCGTACTTTTTCCATGCAGAATTTTCAGGCACCATATATAGAATCTAGCCCTAAGCGTCTCCATTCAAAGCATGTGCTTGCATAGTCCCCATGCTCACTCACAAACTATTATTGCTATCAATATATCCACAGCTAGGCTCTGCACTTTTCCCTGCTATTTCTGGAAGGGTGAAATAAATGTAAAGGTTGAGATCCTACAAATATATGTTTGCCTAGGGCCTAGTATAGTGTTAATCCTGCCTAGATGATAGGTGGGTTAGAACTGGTTAAATAAATGGGTATGAAAAAGGCTACAAACCTTGCAAAACATTGCAATGAGATCACTATGCAAGGCAACCCTTTGCTGCTGCACCCTTCATAGGCTACCAGTTGAGGCAAAGGCCATATTTAAATTGTTTACTTGCCTTATAAAATATTGCATGGTATGGCACTTCTTTACATGACTCAGGGGTCCTTTTTGTTGCGGTGTGCTAAAAAATGGCACGTGTTTTGGGCGCGTGTAGAATCATTTTTCAGCGAACCTGCAAAAAAATGTCTTTTTAAAATTTTTGCCAAAAATGGACATGCAGCAGAATGAAAATTGCCACACGTCCATTTTGGGTCTGAGACCTTACCACCACCAGCCATTGACCTAGCGGTAAAGTCTCACACGGTAACCGGGTGGTAATGACCTACGCGTGTCACATACCATTTGACACGCATCCAGTACATGCATCTGAAAATAAAAATTAATTTTTGGCCACACGTATCGGACATGCGCCAAAAATAAAATTACTGTAAGAGCGACATGGTAGTCAGGTGGTAACTCCATTTTGGCACGTGTTGGACACACGTAGACACTTACACGGTTTAGTAAAAGGGCCCCTCAATTAGTAAACTTTCTTCAAAATGTAAAACATGGCTTTTTAAAGATCAACTACTATTACATATCCCTACTCCTAAGGGATTAAGATAAAAGATTTTTTTCATTGACTTTCTCATATCAAACATCGAGGGAATGGAACACCCTACTTTTATTATTAGAATGCTCATATCCTATATAATAAAATGCAATGCACCTCCAACGTTCTGAAGCCGAGAAAGTGAAGCCTTCAAGCCTTGAAGCATTCCTGCAACGTTCCGGCACTACGTGTCGTCAATTGAGGAGATAGAGGGAGCCTTACAGAGTGCATGAATGCTTCAAGGCTTGAAGGCTTCACTTTCTCACACACACACACACACACACACTCACTCTGTCTCTCACAGTCTCTGTCTCTCACATACTCTCTCTCTCTGACACAAACACACACTCTTGTCTGTCTCTCTCTCACATACACACTCCATCTCTCACCCACACACTCTCTCTCTCAAACATACACACTCCGAGGAAAGGGGGGCATGGAACTTGGAGGGAAGGGGGGGCGTCATGGAACTCAGAGCCCCACACACACACAGTCTGTCTCTCTCTCCCTCACACACACACTCCATCTCTCACACACACACTCTCTCCATGGCCGCCGAGAGACAACGCTGGGCCCGGGACAAACCATCTTAAGGTCCTTGACACAGCCTAGCAGGCGAAACATGCATGTCGGACAGTTTTGAGCCCCCTGTCCGAATATACTTAAGTTAAGTGCTTTAAAATAGTCTTCAAATAATTATGTAGAAGCCAGTGAGGAATTTGGTGCGTAGATCAATTGCCAAAAACTAAGTATTTGGACAATTAAGCACCACTGAGGCTAAATTTGAGAAACCTATAATAGACGTATAATGGTATTATGGCAACTTTGAAAAGTTGTAAAGTGTGGGAGAAAAAATATCGATTAATACTTTTCTTCTCCAGTTCAGACATACAGACAACACAGAGACACATGCACATATAAGCATACGTGCATGTGTAAAAGCAGGTGCATGTGTGCACACACACATACGTTGTAAAGAATTCCGTTTTCATTGCTTCCCATGCTTTCCCTTCTTAATTCTATCCCCACTCCTGTTGTCTCTCAGCGTCATTGTGACAGAGTATGCCTGTTCACATTAAATATTCAAGAAATAAGAAAATTAATGGGAAACTCTTAAACTTGCAGATTGGTGGGAAAAAAAACAGTCCAGAAATGTCTTAAATCACCTACTAGTCCTTGCACGCTGTATACATTTGTGGTGCTAATTGATTAGCATCCTAAGGCTTGCATTTATAAAGAATTATAAAGAATAATTTTATTACCTGGTCCTGTGGCTTGGTGATGTTGCTCTTTCTTTCCTCAGTCCAGTGCACAAGTCTGTGCACACTCAAATCCCCCGACCTGGCTGCAGCCTCCAAAACTGCTTGCTCTCCATCGTCTCCTACAAATGATTGCTCCAGCTCCAAATTTAGCCCGCCACACCTGTCCTGATGGTGATGACCCGCCTGCACGCACGATGCGACCTGGCCAGAAGAGGAGCAGCAGCAGGCACTAGCCCCGCCCACCGCCCCATAGCACTGTATAGGCTGGCGCCGCTGGCCACACACCACTATGCAGGAGCAGAGCGAATCGCGAGCACGAGGCTGCAACTGCGGAGGACTGCTGTAGTATCTGCGTGAGGGAGTTGGAGGAAAAAACCCATTACAGCGATTGTCGCCGCTGGGCCTCCCTTTCAGGCTGGGCCCAGGGAATTTTGTGCCCCGTCTCCACCTCTCTGCGGCCCTGACACTCTCTCAAACATACATACTCCGAGGAAAACCTTGCTAGTGCCCATTTCATTTGTGTCAGAAACGGGCCTGTTTTACTAGTAATTACATATTTTGTAAACAGCTGAAATGCATCTTTTAAGTAGATTTATTAGATTTTATATGCTTGGGAAAGCTTTAATCATTACAAGCAGTAACTTACTATTAATGTCTCACTATCTGATTGAAATTCCTAGTTAAGACTAGTTTCTTTCTTTGTTATTGTATGGAAAGAAAAGTACTGCATGACTAAGGTGCATACATAAAAGCATATTTTAAAGTGAACCAAGAAAGCCCTGTGAACATGTTTCTTTCACCCACCTAGAGAACATAGTAACATAGTAAATGACAGCAGACAAGGATCAGTATGGCCCGCCTAGGCTTCCCAGAAGGGTGGCTGGAGTTGTACCAGCTTTGTCCTTGTTTGGGGCTGCATGCAGTCTCCCTTGGTTTTTATTAGCTCTGGGCTTCTCATCTTTGTCAATACCTCAGTTCTGTGGGTTGCCAGGCAACCATTTCACTGCAACACCTGATGCTGCAGCAAACTGGTACTGCACTTTATTGAAATCATTAACAAGATGGAGCGCACATCTGTTATTATGGTCAAGTGGCAATTATTGAACCTGTGAATGCTGACTATGGTGTGCCTGCAATAGATTTTGAGTTGAGTGACATTTGCTGACATGCATATAATAAACCACAGATGGCAATTACAAAAAGGTTTGCTCTGCACTGATCCTGGCTGAGGTGTTTCTGTAATTCAAATGTGGAAAGCCATAAGTTAGCGATTGTGACCCTTCCTCTCATGAGTGAACAGTGAGAAAATACTTTATATTTCATGAGTTGAATTATTGTCTAATTTCTTCATGCTATATATAAATCACATTTGGTTCAAAATAATGTTACCCCTAATATGATTATTCCACCTTTCCTAAATTTCAGCATCATTATAAAATCTTCCACCACTCAGAGTGACTGACTGTCAGAGCAATCACATTTTATTGGTTTCACAGCCTTTTAGTACTAAAACTGTACTTAGGGATCTAAAAACAAAAAAAAAGAAGTGTTCCAGCGGAAAGGGCTGAGGCTAATGGGTCTGGCTAAAGAGCTTCCTGGTTATAACTATCAGTCTTCACAGACACACAGATTGGACCTTTTTGATACATTACTCTCTCTAATATCTTTACATTTAGAAATAAAACACTCACAGAAACAGAGAAAATGCAGTCACACCATGGAGTGATGCAAAGGCAATATAACATTCTCATTTTTGTTTGACATTCATCCTATATAATAAAAAGCACCTCCAACGTTCTGAAGCTGACTGCGTGGACAAAAACCTTGAGGCATTCGTGCGCTTCCTGGTACGTCATCATTGACATCTTATCCGGGTACGTCTCCAACATGAGGCCCCGCCCCTGCCGCCCTCGCCAAAACACCACACCCCCCCACTCGATACAGCAGGGGGAGAAGAAATGAAAATCACGGTTCAGAGGTGGGTGTGTAGCAGGCAAGGGGAGGAATAACGAACATCGCGGATCACGAGGCAGGGAGGGCCGGAGGAGGAGGAGGTACAACATGTCAGTGCTAGCAGGCAGGGGGAGGAGGAGCAAAGATCGCAGAATGGAGGTGGGTTTGTAGCAGGCAGAGGGAAGAGTGCCGAAGATCACAGATCAAGTGGCAGGGAGGGACGGAGAAGGAGGGTGTGTAGCAGGCAGAGGGAGGAGTAACGAAGATCGCGGATCAACAGCCAGGGAGGGCCGGAAGAGGAGGAGGTAAAACATGTCACTGCTAGCAGGCAGGGGGAGGAGTAGCAAAGAACGCGGATCAAGTGGCAGGGAGGGATGGAGGAGGAGGAGGTGGGGAGAGAGGGGGGGGGGCCCTGGCAGGCAGCCAGCCAGCCAAGGAGGGGGGAGGGCCCCCCCTACACACACACACTCACAAACACACACACACACTTACTCTCTCTCAGTCACAAACACACACTTGCATCTGGCAGGTAGGGAGGGGAAGGGGACCACCGTTGCACACGCTCTCTCTCTGTCACAAACACACACTTGAACCTGGGAGGGAGGGGTCCACCCTGTCACATACTCTCATTCTCACAAACACTAACATTCCCACACACACACTCTCTCACAGAGACACTCGCACACATTCTCAATCTCTCACACTCACAAACACAGGGAGGGAGGGTGGCCATCATACCACACACACACTCTCTCTCTCACAAACACACTCGCAAACCCCACTAAAAAAAGAACACACACATACACTGATGCACAACATGCACACTCACTCACTCTCTCTATGTCACCCCTTCAACAATAAGCACACTTAAAGTCTAACATCACTTCAATACACAACTGTGAGACACACACACACAATATCACAAAAACACAGACACTCACCCCCAACCTCCGAATCAACCCCACCCTCAGTCACTTACAAACACACACACACACACACAAACTGTCTCTATGACAGACACACACAATGTAGCTACGTGACACACATGATCTTTCACACGCCTCCCTCCCCCCCAAAACCACAGAAGATGCACAAGGATAGATGCACACTCAATCTCTACCACACTAATACAAGCCAACAACAACATGACCAACCCCCCCCCCCCCAAACCAACAAACGTTGACCCCTCTCCAAGCCCCCTGCCACACCCTCTCAGATCAGCTTCCAAAACCCACCCTCCCCTACCAGCCATTGAGGGACACACACAATACCACAAAAAAAACACACACTAGCAATCAACCTCCCAGTCCACCCCACCCTCTCTCACTTTCACACACACAAACACTCTCTGTGTCACACACACAGTGAAGCACAGTTACAGATCGCAAAACACGCCCCCTCCCCAACATTGTTACACCATAATCGCCCCCGTGCTCCAACTTTGCCGCACCCTCTTTCACTTCCACACACAGACACACAATCTGTTTATGACACATGTCTTTGTCTCTCACACTCACATATACCGCCCCCCCCCCAAATCCCCCCTAAAAAAACCACACACAGATCCACAACATGGACAAATGGACAATCACTCTCTCCCCCACCACACCCTCACAGTTCAACACCCCCGCCATCCCCCAACCCCCCCCCCCCAAATCAACATTTACTACAAAAAAAAACCCCAGACAACACACTAATACAAGCCAACAACAACATGACCAACCCCCCCCAAACCAACAAAAGATGACCCCCTCCAAGCCCCCTGCCACACCCTCTCAGATCAGCTTCCATAACCCACCCTCCACTACCAGCCATTGAGAGACATACACACAATACCACAAAACACACAATACCACAAAAAAAAACAGACACTAGCAACCAACCTCCCAGTCCACCCCACCCTCTCTCACTTTCACAAACACACTTAAACACTCTGTGTCACACACACAGACACACTCTGTGTTACAAACACAGTGAAGCAGAGTTACAGATCGCAAAACAAGCCCCCTCCCCAAAATTGTTACACCATAATCGCCCCCGTGCTCCTACTTTGCCCCACCCTCTTTCACTTCCACACACAAACACACAATCTAGGTTTGCGACACATGATCTTTGTCTCTCACACTCACAACCACTGCCCCCCCCCAAATCCCCCCTAAAAAAAAACCACACACACTGATCCACAACATGGACAGATGGACAATCACTCTCTCCCCCACCACACCCTCACAGTTCAACACCCCCGCCATCCCCCAACCCCCCCCAAAACCAACATTTACAACAACAAAAAACCAGACTACAACACCACACTAATACAAGCCAACAACAACACGACCAACACCCCCCCCCCCCCCCAGTTAAAAAATCATATTGCACATAATACAAAAATGTAAATTCTACATTACAAAAATGTCAATTCTTCATTACCAACACAACAAAATTATCCAAAAAAATCCCTTTCAAAACATTCATTGCAGAAAACAAATAACCTTGCTAGCGCCCATTTCATTACTCTCAGAAACGGGCCTTTTTTACTAGTTTCCTAATTCTTAACATTCTTATTTGCTTTCTTAGCCACAGCTGCACTCTGAGCACAGGGTTTCAACAAGTCATCAACCATTACACCTAGATCCTCTTCCTGGGTGGTGAATCCCAATGTGGATCCTTACATCATATACCTATAGTTCGGGTTCCTCTTTCCCACATACATCACTTTGCACTTGCTCACATTAAACATCGTTTGCCATTTGGATGCCCAGTCTCTTAAGATCCTGTTGTAAGTTTTCACAATTTGAATAACTTTCAGGGGAATTTTAAAAAGAGAAGGGCGCCCATCTTCCGACACAAATCGGGAGATGGGCATCTTTCGCTCACGGTCGCCCAAATCGGCATAACCGAAAGCCGATTTTGGCCACCCTCAACCGCTTTCCGTCGCGGGGACGACCAAAGTTCACGGAGGCATGTCGGCACCGTACTGAAGGCGAGACAGGGGCGTGATAAAGAGATGGGCGTCCTCGGCCGATAGTGGGAAAAAAAAAAGGGCGTCCCTGACGAGCATTTGCCAACTTTACTTGGTCCATTTTTTTTCATGACCAAGCCTCAAAAAGGTCCCCGAACTAACCAGATGACCACCGGAGGGAATTGGGGATGGCCTCCCCTTAATCCCCCAGTGGTCACCAACCCCCTCTCATCCAAAAAAAAATGTAAAAACATTTTTTGCCAGCCTCTAAGCCAGCCTCAAATGCAGGTCCCTGGAGCAGTTTTTAGTAGGTGCAGTGCACTTCAGGTAGGCGGACACATGCCCACCCCCTCCCTACCTGTTACACTTGTGGTGGTAAATGTGAGCCCTTCAAAACCGACCACAAACCCACTGTACCCACATGTATGTGCCCCCCTTCATCCCTAAGGGCTATGGTAGTTGTGTACAGTTGTGGGGAGTGGGTTTTGGGGGGCTCAGCACACAATGTAAGGGAGCTATGTACCTGGGAGCAATTTATGAAGTCCACTGCAGTGCCCCCTAGGGTGCCCGGTTGGTGTCCTGGCATGACAGGGGGACCAGTGCACTACGAATGCTGGATTTGGTCGTTTTTGAGATGGGCGTCCTCGGTTTCTATTATCGCCGAAAACTGGGGACGACCATCTCTAAGGTCGGCGATCTCAACATTTAAGTCAACCATCTCTAAGGTCGACGTAAATGTTGAGATTTGGGTGGCCCCGACCGTATTATCGAAACAAAAGATGGATGCCCATCTTGTTTCGATAATACAGGTTTTCCCGCCCCTTCGCGGCGCCGTCCTTACAGATGGGCGCCCCCATTCAAAAATGCCCCTCCATGTGTCATCAGAAAATGTAATTACCTCACTAATTATTCCCATCTCTAGATTATTTATAAATATGTTAAAAAACAGTGGTCAACCCTGGGGAACCCCACTATCAACCTTTCTCCATTGAGAATACCAACCATTTAACCCTAATGGTTAGTGTAGCAGCCTGAGAACCAGGGTTTGATTCCCATTGCATCTCCTTGTGACTCTGGTCATTGTTCCAGATACAAAATTAGTACCCTTATGTAATGTCTTTGTGGCTTAATTTTGTGCGTTTTTCACTTGGACTTTTTTTTTTTTTCAAAAATGGACCAAAAAGGTAGATGCACAGAGCACAACCACATCTAGCAAATGGACTTTTTCGGGAAAAAAAAAGACATTTTTCTATTTTGAAAATGGCTGTATTCCCTACTTGAATTTTGGACATTTTTAGCAAAACTTCCAATGTTGGACTTAGACCATATCGAAAATGCTCCTCTTTGTCTAATTCATATCTTTGTAAATGCTCAGTAGTTGTGTTCAGTGTAATAGTCTATACCATTTTGCCCTACACCTGACTCATTGGTCTATAATTTCCCAGATCAACGCTGGACCCTTTTTAACCCTAGAACGCATGACGTTAAAAATATACATATTAACGTCATGGGGGCCTTTTAGGCCCCCATGCACATAATGTAGAAAAACACACTTAAATAACTTTCACAAGTTTATTTCAAAATTGCTCAATAAAATATGAATAGTGGACAACATTTTAATTATAATTTTTCACAGAAAACACCAAAAAATCTTTTTTTTCCCAAATTTCACGCAAAGACATGAAAACACACAAAAATGCATAGAAATCTATAGCAAACTAGCTGCAGCTACATTTTTATTCTAACTTTCTTTTCTATTATATTAGTCTTCCAAACAATTCTGACATGTTATTTTTTCAGAAGAGTGTTCTTTGCAAACAGTTTCCTTACAAGTGGAACAATATCGCTCAGTTTTCCTCTCTATGTTTCTTGGACACATGAAACAACGCTTTCGTTTTCTTTCTCCTGGCTCTGGAGTAATCTGAAACTGTACGCCACACCGTTTCATTGCTTCTTTAGTTTTCTTTGGCAAGCATTTCAAGTCGCTTCGCTCTATCATGTGAGGTATTACAAGTTCATGACAAAGGTCCTTCAAGAATAAGCGTCTCCTGTCCTTCCTCTGTGCATGAAATTCAGGATGAGTTTCTGTATAAATAATGAATGAATTTAGGGCTGCTACATCAAGCATATTTGAAAATAGTACTACAGGCCATCGTTTTGTTTGCCTCTTACACGAATATTCTCCCACCATCTCATCCATTTTATCTACACCTCCTTTTGTTGCATTGTAATGCAGGATGATTTCTGGTTTCAATTTTTGGTTATTGCTGTCAACACTGCAATCGTGATGCATGGTACTGAGTAAAATTACAGATTTCTCCTTCTTTGCCTTGTAAGATACCAAAGTCGCTTTGTTATTGAATCCAAAGACACTCTCATAAAGTGCTCGCTGACGATTGTGTTTGAGTGCTGCTGGAATTTCTTGTCTGTTTTGCTTTATAGTACCAACAAGTGTAATAGCTTTTGCAAGCAGAAAATTGCCTAGTTCAACATTGGTGAAATAATTGTCCATGGTGATGTTTCTACCTGAATTGAATATTGGAACAGCAAGAGTTTTGACTATTTCAGACCCCAGATCCTTCTGTACTGGTGCACCAACCTCTTTGCCACAGTAGATTACGCCATTTATGCCATAATAATTTGCAGAATCACACATCCAGAAGATTTTTATACCGTACTTGGCTGGCTTGCTGGGCATGTATTGTATGAATTTGCAGCGTCCTCTGAACGGTACAAGTTGCTCATCTACAGTAACATTAGTACTAGGATTGTAAAGTTTTGTACAATTTTTGATAAATATGTTCCAGATATAACTGATAGGGGCTAATTTGTCTGTTTCAAACCTCGCTGCACGAGTTCGCTTATCATCAAAGCGAATGATCCTTCTAATTTCCTCATATCTGCCCACTGACATTGTCGCCTTATAGTGTGGATCAGAAAGTGGGTCCAGAAATAATTCTCGTATTGGGACATCATACGATTTTTGACTCCCTGCCAGCAGGAAAAGTCCAATATATGCATAAAGTTCCTCTTTTGAGATATTTTTCCAGGACTTATTTTTTGCTGAAGCGATACGTCTTCCTTCTAGGTTTGAACATAATAGGACCTCTTCTGCAATATTGTCAGAAAAATAAGTACAGAATACATCTTTAGGGGTAAAGTAACTGGGACTTCCCACAGCTCCTTGAGCCTGTCTCACAATATTGTGTATTGGAGTACGTCCGACTAATGTAGGATTACTGTCCCAAAAAACATTCGTTTTGGATGTTCTACTTATCACTTCTTGAGGATCCACTAGATTCACTTCTTCATCATCAGAAGAATCACTGGATGAGGATGTTTGATTAGCTAGTGGCAGATATTCTTCATCAGACAAAGATAGTTCACTTTCATCATCGCTTTGAAACATAATCGCTTCAATCTCTTGGTCAGTCAGACACTTGGAGGAAGACTGTGCCATTGCTGACTAGATGTTAGAAAATGAAACAGATTTCCTCTCAACAGCTTATCTTATCACAGGTCCTTCAGCAATTAGCTCACAGTGTATACTGTCCTCAGTGTTCAGAGGACCTGAGGTGATGTCATGGCCTTATCACTCCCTCCAAAAATCACATGACATCCTCACATGTTATTATCCACACCCTGGCCCCTCCACCAGCATTACTGAGTACAAATAAAGTAACTTGAGACACAAACACTTCTGAGAACATGATAAAAACAGCGGGGGCCTAAAAGGCCCCCAATTCGTACAGATGTAGTTTTCACCAAACAAGCATTGTTACACCATAATGCCTATGAAAAAAAATTATATGAACAACTGGATATTATCAACAATGACATACTTGAGTAATACCTTGAGTTTCAAAATTCTAACTAAAGTAATTTTGCAGATAATAGCAAAAATGTAAGCATGGGGGCCTAAAAGGCCCCCAATATGCGTTCTAGGGTTAAAAAATTGGTATTATATCAGCCACCCTGCAATCTTCTAGTACCATGCTTAAGGACTATAAATATTCAACTGTGAGTTAAGGCTATACCAGTTAGCTTGGCAGAGAACTTTCCACCCCAAAAGAATCTTCTCGACCTTCTGCTACCACTTTATTAGTCAGAAACAGCCCTGTCACATAAACTGACCTTGAGTCCTGCATATACTAGTTTCTTTCAAGGTGTTCTGCAATTCCTTCATTTTATTCTGTGCAATCTTTAACTTAATATTCATTCACAATTCCTCCATTTAATTGTAACTATATTAAGAGTTAAAGACTATTTAAAATAAAATGAAAGAATGATGTATGCTAGTACATGCAGTATTTAAGGTCAATATATGTGAAGGAGTAATTGTTTTACAAAACCTGGGTTGTGAAAAGAGACCAAGTAGACAGGCCCCCAAAAGTTTCTTCTGCAATACCTTCCTTTGTTCTAAACTAATATAAGAAAAGACTGAACCCTGTCTAGTTAAAGAGAGGATGGAGAGCTTATTCTGTGATGTTTCTTGGATTGACAGCAACCTAAAAGGACTTACTTTGGTATTATCTGATACTCTTTAAATCACTGACTTTCCAGATTAAGAATCTGGGGGCTCATCCTGGATCACTATTGAAATGATCAGAGCATCTCACCATAGGTGTCTGAATAAGGTATGGGAGATACCAGCTTTGCAAAATTCCGTAGATTAGTAAAGACATCCCCTTACAACAGCGGACCAATAGCTGGATCCAGGCTAGGTGGTCTACAGGAGAAACAGACCTAAATTAAGTACAGATGTAAATTGTATTGTGTCATTTGTTTTTTCTTGCTTGTCTATTCTATCTGTTCCTCTTGACCCACCCCATGATCCACCTTGCAATGAGCTGTTCCTCTGAGTGTGCCCTGCAGAACTACCCTCAAAGTACAACGTTCTGAATTTTGATTGCAGGACTTTTACCTGATTTCTCTCCTTGAGGTCCTGGGATCAAAAATCAGAGCTCTGTACCTCGGGGGTAGTTCTACAGGGCACACTCAGAGAAGCAGCCTGTTAATGTGGATCATGGAGTGGGTTCAGATGAACAGCTTTTTACTGGCCCAATACTCCCAAGGGTTAGCAAACATTAGGATTTGGGTAAGCTGTAGGGTGCATGTGAAGAGAGAGCTCATCCATCCAGAACTAAGTGGAAAAAGTGGATACCCAGATAAATAAAATCCATGCTCCTGAATAAGGAATTCCAGCAGTCTATATAGTTCATTTTTGAAAGAGAAAAATGTCTAAAAAGGAGACAAAGAGGGGCATAATCAAACGCGAACGCCCATTTGTAAAAACGTCCATCTCCGAGAACGGGTCCGTGAAGGGGCGGGCCGAATTGTATTTTCGAAAAAGATGGACGTTTATCTTTAGTTTCGAAAATACGGTTTGTGCCGGGCAAATACATAGGATTTGGGCGTTTTTTTGAGCTAGGCGTTTTCGTTTTTCAGCGATAATCGAAACCAAAGCGCCCCAGCTCAAAAACGAACAAATCCAAGGCATTTGGTCGTGGGAGGGGCCAGCATTGGTAGTGTACTGGTCCCCCTGAGATGCCTCTATGCCAGCTTCAAATATCATCCCAAGCTCCATGACAGCAGTATGCAGGTCCCCCGAGCAAATTTAGTTTAGTTGGTGCTGCTCGGACCCATGCAGAGAGCAAAAATCGGAAGAAAAAAAAAACATGCAAGTGCAGTTGGGGACGTCCAAATTAAAAAATAGTAAAAGGGAGATTTGAACCAGCCACCTTCTGATTCCCAGGACAGTGCTCTAAGCACTGGTACCATATGAATCAGTTGCTTAGATGTCCTTCCCTTTCCATTAAGTCCCTCCAAGTTTCTGTCAGCCAATCACAGCTGTTTAGCTGACATGATTTTTGCTCTCTGCATGGGTCCGGGCAGCACCAACTAAACTAAATTTGCTCGGGGGACCTGCATACTGCTGTCATGGAGCTAGGGATGATATTTGAAGCTGGCATAGAGGCTGGAAAAAAAGTGTTTAAAGTTCGGGTTTTTTTGGTGGGAGGGGGTTAGTGACCACTGGGGGAGTCAGGGGAGGTCATCCCCGATTCCCTCCGTTGGTCATCTGGTCATTTAGGGCACTTTTTTGGGACCTGTTCGTGAAAAAACAGGGTCCAGAAAAAGTGTCCTAAATTCTGGCTAAAAACGCCTTTATTTTTTCGATTATCGGCCGAGCGCACCCATCTCTCCTCAGTCGATAACCACGCCCCAGTCCCGCCTTCACCATGCCTCCAACACGCCCCCGTCAACTTTATGCGTTCCCGCGACGGAGTGCAGTTGGAAACGCCCAAAATCGGCTTTCGATTATACCGATTTGGGCACCCACAAGAGAAAGACGTCCATCTCCTGATTTAGGTCGGAATTTGGGCGTTTTTCTCTTTCGAAAATAAGCTGGAAAGCAGCATTTAGACGTTTTTCTCACCAAAACGTTCAAATCAGTATTTTTGAAACCCATTTTCCAGTTGTTTTTCTATGCTGTTCCTCTGCAGTGTGTCCAAATGACAGCCAACATGGTTAAAAAGTGAGGTGAAGGAAGATATTACAGCTAAAAGAGAATCCTTCAAAACATGGAAGAAGCATCCAACTGAAAATAATAGAAAACTACATAAAGAATGGCAAAGCGCTGATACGGAAGGCAAAGAGAGACTTTAAAAAGAAGATTACATTAGAGGCAAAAACGACCAGTACAAACTTTTTAAAGGTATATTAAAAGCAAGAAGCTGGAAAAAGAATTGATTGGACTGCTAGATGAGCGAGGGGTAAAAGGGGCACTCAGGGAAGACAAGGCCATAGCGGAGAGATTAAATGAATTCTTTGCTTCGGTCTTCACTGAGAAAGACATTGGAGAGATACTGGTGCCAGAAATGGTATTCAATGCTGATGAGTCAGAGAAACTGAATCAAATCTCTGTAAACCTGGAAGATGTAATGGAGCAATTTGACAAACTGAAGAGTAGCAAATCGCCAGGACCAGATGGTATACATCCCAGAGTATTGATAGAATTGAAAAATGAACTTGCAGAACTATTGTTAGTAATATGTAATGTATTTTTAAAATCAAGCATGGTACCGGAAGTTTGGAAGGTAGCCAATGTAACGCTGGTTTTTAAAAAGGGTTCCAGAGGTGATCTGGGAAATTACACACCCGTGAGCCTGACATCAGGGCCAGGCAAAATGGTAGAGACTATTATAAAGAACAAAATTACAGAGCATATTCAAAAGCATGGATTAATGAGACAAAGCCAACGGATTTAGGGAAGGGAAATCTTGCCTCACCAATTTACTACATTTCTTTGAAGGAGTGAACAAACATGTGGATAAAGGTCAGCCGGTCGATATTGTGTATTTGGATTTTCAAAAGGCGTTTGACAAAGTACCTCATGAAAGACTCCAGAGGAAATTGAAAAGTCATGGGATAGAAGGTAATGATCTATTTGTATTAAAAACTAGAAAAAGGAGAGTAGGGTTAAATGGTCTGTATTCTCAATGGAGAAGGGTAGATAGTGGGGTTCCCCAGGGGTCTGTGTTGGGACCACTGCTTTTTAACATATTTATAAATGATCTAGATATGGGAATAACTAGTGAGGTAATTAAATTTGCTGATGACACAGTTATTCAAAGTTGTTAAATTGCAAGAGGATTATTAAAAAATGCAAGATGACCTTACGAGACTGGGAGACTGGGCATCCAAATGGTAGATGATGTTTAATGTGAGCAAGTGCAAAGTGATGCATGTGGGAAAGAGGAACCC
This sequence comes from Microcaecilia unicolor, assembly GCF_901765095.1. Classification (NCBI taxonomy): domain Eukaryota; kingdom Metazoa; phylum Chordata; class Amphibia; order Gymnophiona; family Siphonopidae; genus Microcaecilia; species Microcaecilia unicolor. The sequence continues at coordinate 345,230,538 of NC_044031.1, read as the reverse complement.
AAACTATAGCTACGTGATGCAAGGTTCAACTTTAGGAGTTACTGACCAGGAAAAGGATCTAGGAGTCATCGTTGATACTTTGAAACCCTCTGCTCAGTGTGCTGCAGTGGCAAAGAAAGGAAATTGAATATTAGGTATTATTAGGAAAGGAATGGAAAATAAAAATGAGGATGTTATAATGCCTTTGTATAGCTCCATGGTGCGACCGCACCTTGAAAAACTGTGTGTGGTCACCGTATCTCCATAGTGCGACCGCACCTTGAAAACTGGTCACTGTATCTCAAAAAAGATATAGTGGAATTAGACAAAATACAAAGAAGGGTGACGAAAATGATAAAGGGGATGGGACAACTTCACTATGAGGAAAGGCTGAAACGGCTTGGGCTCTTCAGCTTGGAGAAAAGACGGCTGAGAGGAGATATGATAGAGGTATATAAAATACTGAGTGGAGTGGAACGGGTAGACATAAATTGCTTGCTTACTCTTTCCAAAAATACTAGGACTAGGGGGCACACAATGAAGCTACAAAGTAGTACATTTAAAATGAATCAGAGAAAATATTTCTTCACTTAACGTATAATTAAACTCTGGAATTCGTTGCCAAAGAATGTGGTAAAGGCAGTTAGTTAGCGGCAGGGGCATAGCCAGACTTTGGCGGGAGGGGCACATTTTAGCCACCCCCTGGCGCTGCTGACCCCCCCTGTCATTTTTAACCCCTTAGCCATTTTTGACCCCCCCCCCCGGCGCCAACCCATTTGATCCGCCGCTGCTGCCAACCCTCCCCCGCTGCCGCCATCAGGTACCTTTGCTGGCGGGGGTCCCCAACTCCTGCAAGCCGAAGTCCTCTTCTCCAGCGCGGCCGCGTTGCTGATCTGCAAGGGCAGGTTTCTGTTTCTGTGTCTGACGTCCTGCACGTTGCACATGCCCACGTGGCCCCACGTAGCTAAGCCCCTGGCTAGCGGGGTTTAAAAAAAAGGTTTGGACGGCTTACTAAAGGAAAAGTCCATAAACCATTATTAAAATGAACTTGGGAAAATCTCTTACCACCCCTCTCGGCTGGACTGTAGTGATGTGCTCAAAGATACCTGATGTTTGTAGTCGTGGCGAATATCCAGGGAACACACACTCACAGCCGAGGGAGTGGAACAAATAAACTAACCTCGTCCTTTACTCTCAAAGAATAAAGGAGGAAAAGAATCTAAATTTAGGATTTGTTCCTGAAATGGAAGGACCAAACTTTCAGATATGCAAATTAGCTTTTTCTTTATTGGATACAAATGCAAGCAAATTTTCATTCAAATAAACTCAAATTCACAATTAGTGTGTGGCTTAATAGAACTGCAATAACATATTCAACATTCAAATGTAATTTTGCATGTATACCCTTAACTTTTTCTGTTTCTTTCAACAAAATCACCTAAAAGGCAGAAAAGAACCTTTTCAGATAAATATTTAAATTGTCTTTTTATCAAAATCAGATATTTGTTTGACTACTCTTTCCTTGCTATGGATGTGAGAATTTGAGTCTTTATGGTATTCTGGATGTTTGTGCAGGGATGCCACTTGAACCCAGAACACTTAAGCAGGTCAGGAAAACATGGATTTTTTTTTTATATTTGATGTGGTTCTGTTCTTTAGTTTTCCCTTGAAATGTTGTAAACCAAAAAAACTTATATGTCCTTCAACACCCTTTGCAAATGTCACTTAACTGTGGTTGAATTTATTTAGGTGAGGTCTTTCTTGCGTTGGAGCTCAGCCGGAACACTTCAGGGGATAATTCACCGATCTCTTTTCCCTAAACCTTACTTATAAAGAAAATAATTCGGGAAGCAAAACCTTAGAACTGCCTGAACTGGATCAGGAACGGACTCTACTCTGGTGACAATTAATCAGTTCTCAATACTGTGGCCACACTCTCTAATTGAAATAAAATAAGTTAAAGGTTTTCTCACTACAAAACCTATTTCTCACTGTTGTTTCCCTAGTCTAAACTGTTGCAGAAGAAGACTTTTGCACTGCATTCAGGGATCTCACACAGTAACCCATTTCATATTCAAATGGTGATTCAACATTCCATCTCACAGACTTCCCATAAAAACGTAACATTTCCCTGCACAGCTATCAGATCTATCTTGAGAATACAGCACACTCATACACAGGCAGTGCTTAATATGCCACATGACAAACCTTGCACTGAACTCAGAGCACTTACAAACAGCACACCTTTTCCATAGACACAGCCTAATAGCTTCTTTCTCCAAATAACAGATTCACCTTCAATTTCCCCTTAATCATCCTTTAAATTCTAGCACATTTCTTTCCCTGACACCCTTATAGTTTCTCTCACTTAGAATAACTACCAGCAGAAATCACAGTCTCTCACACTTCTACCAGTCTCTCTCAACATGAGTCTCAACTGTTTTTCCCTATTCTAAAAACAGTAGGCAGCCATGTGTCCACTTAATACCTTAGCATACAGACTCTCGATTGTAACCCACTTTTTATCTCTTGGAACCCAGTTCTATCTCTGAAACACCCTTCACACTCACCTCAGCTCACTTTCACTATCAAAATACCCTTTTTCAATGTCACTTATTTCACTTTAAACTCCGAAAATATACCTTTATTTCTTACATTTCACACACTCAACAAACGTTTTTTTCTCTCCCAGTCATTCCCTACTCTAGTCTTCAGTTCACTCAGCCATCTCCCTGGCAACTCACCCCCAGGGTTGCCAGGTAGAAATTTTTTTTCCAGCCCAATCCAGGCCAGAAACCAGCCCAAAACCCGCCCAAACACAAACCCCGCCCCTGACACCCCCACCCCCGCGTCACCGGCCCCGCCCCCGCTGTCACCGGCCCCGCCTCCCACGTCATCAGCCCCGCCTCCCACGTCATCGGGCCCGCCTCCCCGTCATCAGCCCCGCCTCCCCGTCATCGGCCCCGCCTCCCATGTCATCGGCCCCGCCTCCTACGTCATCGGCCCCGCCTCCTATGTCATCGGCCCCGCCTCCTACGTCATCAGCCCCGCCTCCCACGTCATCGGCCCCGCCCAAAAACGTCACTAACCCCGCCCCCCGCGGCCGAAAAAAATCAAAAAGCCGCCCAAAAAGCCGCCCGGAAGCCTAAAAAACCGCCCAAAAAACCGCAACCCGCCGCGGGCAAAAATTTCCCGCGGCGGGTTGCGGAAAACCGCCCAATTGGGCGGTAAAACCGCCCACCTGGCAACACTGCTCACCCCCACTAGAGGAACACCTGACATCACTCAACCAATCAGCTTGTCAGCTAAAGACTGTTTTTTTCCCCTCTGATCTGTTTAGAATTTCCCTCCCTCACAGAAGTAAATGCAAAACTTCCTATACAGAGAATTTCAAAGTCAATTTTAACCTGACTTGTACCCAAAACAGAAAGGAACATTTTAAAGTACAATCCCCACCTAATCATGGTTTATTTCTTGAAAAATAAAACCACATTTAAGAAACATCTCACACTTTCTTCAGCTAACTCCATTAACAATTCCCAAACTAAACTTTAAACCTTTTTCAGCCAGCAGCATCCACCAACACCCTGGAACAGCCCCCCCCCCCCCCCCCCCCCGCCCCCAGAGCCCCAGGAAAAAAACATTTAATATATGTTACCATATATTACAAATCCACTGCTTATTTCTGGGATAAGCAGCATAAAATGTATTGTACTGTTTTGGGATCTTGCCAGGTACTTGTGACCTGGATTGGTCCAGAACAGCAAAACAGATTTTATGCTGCTTATCCTAGAATATACAGTGGATTTTCCCCAAGTCCATTTTAATAATGGCTTATGGACTTTTGTTTAAGGAAATTATCCAAAACATTTTAAAACCCTTCTAATCGAATTGCTTTTACCACATTCTCTAGCAATGAATTCCAGAGTTTAATTACTCATTGAGTGAAGAATATTTACTACTTAGTAGCTTCTGTGTGTGCCCCCATAGTCCTAGTATTTTTGGAAAGCGTAAACAAGCAATTCACACCTACCTGTTGCACTCCATTCAGTATTTTATAAACATCTATCATATCTCCCATCAGCTGTCTCTTCTCCAAGCTGAAGAGCCCTAGGCGCTTTAGCTTTTCTTCATAGAGAAGTCGTCCCATCCCCTTTATCATTTTGTAGCCCTTCTTGTATGTTTTCTAATTCCACTATGAGGGGCATAATCAAACGTCGCCGGCTAAATAGATCGCCGGCAATCTATTTTGGCGGCGGCACAACAGTTGGCCGGAACTGTATTTTCGAAAAAGATGGCCGGCCATCTTTTTTTTCGATAATACGGTTTAGCCCGGCCAAATGCCAGAGTTCGCCGGGGTTGAGATCGCCAGTTTTGTTTTTCAGCGATAATGAAAAAAACTGCCGGCCATCTCAAACCTGGCGAAATGCAAGGCATTTGGTCATGGGAGGAGCCAGCATTCATAGTGCACTGGCCCCCCTGACATGCCAGGACACCAACTGGGCACCGCTAGGAGGTCAGTGCGGTGGACTTCAGAAAAAGCTCCCACATGCATAGCTCCCTTACTTTGGGTGCTGAGCCCCCAACCCCCCCCCCCCCCCCAAAACCCACTACCCACAAATGTACAACACTACCGTAGCTCTTAGGGGTGAAGGGGGCAACTACATGTGAGTACAGTGGGTTTTGGAGGGCTCCCATTTACCAGCACAAGTGTTACAGGTAGGGGGGGATGGGCCTGGGTCCGCCTGCCTTAAGTGCACTGTGGTACCCACTAAAAGTGCTCCAGGGACCTGCATAAATGCAGGCCTCTAGGACTTGTTGCTGCTGTAAAACCTTGGCACACCAGTTGACACCTGAAGACTAATCTCTTTGAAAAAGTCCTTTATTTGAAAAAGCACGTTTACTCACAGTTAACTGCAGATCAGAGGCTGTGCCCCACTGGCAAAGAGTCTCCCTGGTACTGAGATTAGCAGTAGGTCAGAGCTGGCAGAATGGTGTACAATGCCCTCTTTCAGCAACATTCAAGGTAAGAACTAAGTTCTCTAACATGGGTAACACATGAAAGAGATCTAAAAGTGGCTGACAAATATGGCCACTACCTCATGGACTACCGGAAACAAAACTGGACACACTCTGACCCAGTTAGCAGGGGGAAAAGCCCCATGGGAGTAGAGCCCACTACCCTACACCCACCACAATGCATTGCTGATGTGACTCTGCAGTGCACCTAACAGAAAAGGTGTGACACTCACCCGAGAGCCACATCACAACCAGGGAAAGGCTGCAGTGGCGTACCAAGGGTAGTTGACACCCGGGGCCAGTCATTTTTTAACACTCCCCCCCCCCAAATCCAGTACTAGGCATATCGAGAATACAAAACATCAGGACCTATAGAGCGATTCTACCATACCATAAGCAGTAATTTCTACGAGTCACACAAGGAAAAGGAAAGCATCTTAAACACTACAGTGAGCACTAGAACATCAATTCACCTATTGTAAAACTAAACCAGACAGAATAATACAGATCGTCGATCCTGCACAGTCAATGCCAACTGAAAGCCATGTCTTTTTCACAAACACAGATACACCCTAATCCACTATAGAATAAGTAGTAATATTTAAACTTTCTATTTAGACAAAAATTAAACTGAACCCCCAAGATGCCAGACTCTGCATACAATGCAACACCACAGAAACAGAAAACGTCCCCTAGTACTGTGCAAAATATAAAGACAGCAGATGTAAATTTGAAAAAACTAACAAATACCAATCACCACTTTACAAATTAACAAATAGAAATAAAACAAATATCATCATTTTATTGGACTAATACATTTAGCTTTCAGAGGCCAAAATCTCCTTCCTCAGGTCAATACAGTATAGTGCTGTTACATTATCCTATCCTGACCTGAGGAAGGGGGTTTTGTTCTCTGAAAGTTAAGTCAAAATGTATTAAAATTAGTCCAATAAAAAGATGACCTTATTTACATGTTCTACTTATAAACATTTATTAACACAGCTACAATACTATATCCTAAAGCAAAATAATTAAAATATATATTTACAGTTTGTTGTCTCTGGTTTCTGCTTTCCTCATCTTCTTTTCACTGTCTTTCTTCCATCCAGCATGTCTTCGCTCACTCTCTGCCATCCAGTGTCTGCCCTCTCTAATGTCCCTTCCATCCAGTGTCTGCCCTCTCTCTCTGCCCCTTCCATCCACTGTCTGCCCTCTCTCTCCCTTCCATCCACATCTGCCCTCTATTTCTGCCCCTTCCATCCACCATCTGCCCCAGTCTGCCATCTCTCTCTCGCCCTTCCATCCACATCTGCCCTCTATCTCTGCTCCTTCTATCCACCATTTACCCCAGTCTGCCCTCTTTCTCTCTCCCCCTTCCACCCACCATCTGCCCTTTCTCTCTGCCCCTTCAATCCGTCTGCCCTCCCTCTCCCATCTATCCAAGGTCTGCCCTCCCTCACGCTCCCCACTTCCATCCAGGGTCTGTCCCCTCTCTCTCTGCCCCCTCTTTTCAGCCCCCTTATTCCACCTGCCCCTAGTTCCAGCCCCAGCCCACATCTCCCACCTGCCCCCCTTTTCAGCCCCACTATCCCACCAGTCCCCAGCCCTTTTCTCCCATCAGTCCCGAGCTTCAGCCCCAGCCAGTTCTCCCTGTCCCCTTTAAAGTCCCCAGTTTCAGCCCCCAGTTCCAGTACTAGCCCCCTTATCCCAAATACTCTCCTTTTCAGTCCCCAGTTCCAGCCCCCTTCATCCACCACATGCCTTGCATCCCCCCTTTTCAGCCCCAGACCCATTCTCCCACCTGCCCCAGGCATGGACCCATTTTCCCTCCTGCCCCCTTGTCAGACCCCCAGACCCCTTCTCCCCTATGAGCACTCCCCTCCCCAATCTCCTCCCCTATGACCACCCCCACCCTCCCCAATCCCCTTCTTCCCTCTGAGCACCCTCACCCTCCCCAATCCCCTTCTCCCCTATGACCACCCTCCCCAATCCTCTTCTCCCCTCTGAGCACCCCCACCCTCTCCAATCCCCTTCTCCCCTCTGAGCACCCTCCCCAATCCCCTTCTCCCCAATCCCCTTCTCCCCTCTGAGCTCCCCCACCCTCCCCAATCCCCTTCTTCCCTCTGAGCACCCTCACCAATCCTCTTCTCCCCTCTGAGCCCCCTCTCTCCCATCTGAGCCCCCCCCCCCCGTCGAGAGGCCTGAGCCCTCTTCACCCTAAAGCCACCACCCTGCTTTTTTTTTTTTTTAAATCCGTGCAGCGATGCAGGCAGCGCCTCGCGTCTGCCCTGCATGAACTGAAAAGAGGAAATCGCTTTGCTGACATCGGGCCTTCCCTGGCTTGTTGTCCCGCCCTCGAGGAAATAGGAAGTTACCTCAAAAGAGGGCGGGACAACAAGCGAGGGAAGGCCCGACATCAGCAAAGCGATTTCCTCTTTTCAGTTCATGCAGGGCAGACGCGAGGCGCTGCCTGCATCGGCGATCGCTGCATGGATTTAAAAAAAAAAAAAACAAGCTGTCGGCTCTCGTGGAGCACCCCCCACCCGCTGACACCCGGGGCGGACCGCCCCCACCGCCCCCCCCCTTGGTACGCCACTGAAAGGCTGTCCGAGGATAGAACACATTCTGCTGTCATGGAGATGGGTACGGCATTTGAGGCTGGCATACAGGCTGGCAAAAAGGTTTTTAGTTTTATTGTTTTAGTTTGGGAGGGGGTTGGTGACCACAGGGAGGTCATCCCCGATTCCTTCCGGTGGTCATCTGGTCAGTTGGGGCACCTTTTTGAGGCTTGGTTGAGAAAATTAAAGGACCAAGTAAACCCGACGAAATACTGCTGAATGCCGCTTTTTTTTCCCATTATTCGCGAAAGCCGGCCATCTGGTAGCCACGCCCATGTCCCGCCTTCACTACGCCGCCAACACGCCCCCTTGAACTTTTGCCGGCGAGGCGACGGGAAAGCAGCGATGCTGTCAAAATAGCCGCTTTCGATTATACCGATTTGGCCGCTTTTGCGAGATCGCCGGCCATCTCCCAATTTATGGCTGGCGATCACTTTCAAAAATAAGCTTAAATGACACCTAGATCCTTTTTCTGGGCAGTGACTTCTAGTGTGGAACTTTGTATTACCTAACTATAATTCGGGTTCCTCTTTTCCACATGCATCACTTTGCACTTGCTCACATAATTAAACGTCATCTGCCATTTAGACGCCCAGTCTCGTAAGGTCCTCTTGAAATTTTTCACAATCCTCTTGCAATTTAACAGCTTTGAATAACTTATTGTGTCCTCGGCAAATTTAATTACCTCACTAGTTACTTCCATCTCTAGAACATTTATAAATATGTTTAAAAGCAGTGGTCCCAACACAGACCCCTGCAGAAACCCACTATCTACCCTTCTCCATTAAGAATACTGACCATTTAATCCTCCTCTCTGTTTTCTATCTTTTAACCAGTTTTTAAACCACAATAGGACGTTGCCTTCTATCCCATGACTTTCTAATTTCCTCAGGAGTTTATGAGGTACTTGTCAAATGCACGAAAAGTATGTGTCAACTTAAAATATTCCTATTTGTATCATTTTTGGTGTAACCCAACTTTTGTTGTTTGTCAGTTTAAGAATAGATAGCAGTCATAGCTATGAGTGATAATAGAGATTTAATGATCTCTTAGACCACTGTATTAGTGTTGTTTGATTAACTTGTAACAAAGAATCAGATCCATTATTTGATGCTGAGTTGAGTAAAAATATGTTGTGTTAAGGAAACAAACTGAATATACATTATTTTGTTTACAAGATGCAAGAAAATAAAAATCTAAGGCATCTATACAATATTGTACATATTTGGTGTCTTAGGTTTGAGTTTCTTCAGGTTTTCACTTGCATACAGCATGGCACATGGGAAAGAGCTTACCCCAGAGAAACATGCCCAGATGGTTATTCTGTACAAAGAAAATATACCAATAAGAGCAATTGCAAAGAAGCTGAAAGTCGCTCACTCAACTTCATAGCAATGGTCAGACAAATGAAGAGCTGAACAGTTTTCAGTCTCAGTCATGCTCAGGTCAACCAAGAGCTACAAATGTATTAATGGTCAATGCAATCGTAAAGGCAGCTATGCATTCCCCAAGAGCATCATCGTGTAGTCCACTGAAGAAACCAAGCAACAGAACAACATGCAGGAGATTGATTTTGGAGATCAATATTATCATCCTGCTCAAAAAACAAAGTTGCCAAATATATTAAAAATCAGCTCGCTGTCACAAGTACAAGCAGTGGATTATGTTTTCAGATGAAAGCATTTTTACTCAGTTCTATAGCTTCTCTAGATTGTAACAAGCAAGCAACTGTCGCTTGTCATGTCACTGTAGCAAGGCAAATAAACCTCATATTCCAGAATGCACTGAAATCATCAGTGCAGGGAGTAGAGTTGCTGAGAAAGCCTGGGAAGAGGGGCTGAGTAGTCAGCAGTACTCCCAGCTGATCATGATTAGAGAGACTTACTGCAAGTTGCTATGGAAAAAGTTAAAACCCAGTAGCTGGTTTAGCAGGGAGAGAGGGAGAGAACAGGATCTCCCAGGGCTGAGGATCCTAGAAGAGAACTCATGGAATAAAGAAAAAGTATGGGCAATAAGGCAGAGTCCAGAAACCACATGTAAGGAGCAAGAGAAATTGAATACAAAAAGAATTAAGGTAAGTTAAAGGTCCTTTAAAATGTAAATGGGAGTTGAGTTACGATAAGAAATGGCCCTGGATGTAAAAGGGGGTTTAGTGTGGAAACTGCCCTGGTTATAAAAGGGAGCTGAGTTGGAAAACTGTCCTCATGGTAAAAAGGGAGTTTAGTGAGGAAACTGCCCTGATTATTACTTGGGAATCTAGGGTGGGTTTGCTGGACCTGGCAAAGCCTAAAGCTTTGGCTTGAGCCTCAGATACATGGTAACTGGTAGGAGGTAGCCAAAATTAGCAAGGGTGACACTCTCCTCCTGACCAGGCTGTTTATAGCCAATGAAAGACAATTCATCATCATCCCAGGACACAGGAGGAGGAGTTACAAATCATACAGGAGGGCATGGCCGAGGCTGACTGCATCTTATGACGACTCTCAAGAGAGGAGTTGCAAATGAAAAGTCATTATTAAGGCACCAAAGTAAGACCTGACGTAAGTCCGTGTTTCGGCGGACTAGCTACCTGCTTCAGGGGTTACAAGACTACATCTATATAAATAATTCTCACCTTCAACGTTCTGAAGCTCACTGTGGCAGGGAAACACTGAAGCCCTGTACTGTTGGTAGGCTAGGCTGTCAGCACCACTCACTCTCACTCAAGGACACGCCCTCAGCCACGCCCCATCCAGACATAATTCACGACCCCAACATTCTATGAAGCCTCCACAACTCCCAACGTTCTAACTGCATGGTGGTGAAACCCAAATTCGCCCATGAGTGTTGGCCCCGCCCTCACGTCACAACGTGATGACGTCGAGGGCGGAGCACTGACACTGAGCAAATCCCATCTCACCCCCCTGCTCACTGCCGCTAACCCCCTCTGTCCGATACAAAAACAAACAAAAAAAAACAACCTGCAAAAATTCCCCCCCCCTCAGGTCACAACACCCAGTGCCAATCCCCCCTCTGACCACCCGCCCACCCACCCAACAGACCTGCACAAGTGTCCTACCCCCCCTCCAGCCACCCCCACCCCGCAATTCTCCTCTCTCCCCACCCCTGCCACCACACCCCCCCAGAGGCAGTCACCGCTCCACCCCCCACAATGACTCCGCACCCACTGCACCCCCCTTCCACACCCACCCAGGACGTCGCTACCGCCGCTCTACCCTCTCCGAACGCCCACCCACCCAGCAGACTTGCCGAAATAGAAACAGATGATTTTAAGAAGCAAGATGGCACTGCAGGCAGCCAGCAGGCATTGGCTGTACACTCTGAAGCCGCGCCTCCTCTAGCCTGACATCAGTGCCCCTGCTGGGGAACCCGGAGGAGCGCACAGACATCACAGGCGAGAGGAGGAGCAGCTTCAGAGCTTACAGCCAATGCCTGCTGCCTGCCTGCGGTGCCGTCTTGCTTCTTAAAATCATCTCTTTCTGTTTTGGCAGTTCTGTTGGGTGGGTGGCCGGATGGAGAGGGGGGAGCTGCGGTGGCAGCGATGACCTGGGTGGGGGTGGAAGGGGGGTGCAGTGGCTGCGGTGACATCGGGAGGGGGGAGACAGGAGAATCGATGAAAACCTTGCTAGGGCCCGTTTCATTTTCTTGGAAACAGGCCTTTTTTTCTAGTAAAATATATCACCCACATTAAGAACATATAGTTCTATATATAAAAATATCAGCAAATGAATGCATAAAAAGAAAGAGGTAAAATGAAAAGTATGGACTGCAATGCATGTAAATGTAGTATAACAAAATTGTGCAGAGGCTTTCCATTAAAATGATATATACTACCACCATCAATGATATAAATAGCATGGCTTAAAAGGTGCCCATATTATAAAACATGTCAAAGCAGATAACATTAAAGACACTGAAACCACTACACAACATTTGAAACTACTGTGGGGCAAATTATAAAGGAACCCACCTTTTTTTAGCCACTGCTCTGTATATGGTACCTAAAATGATATATGTATTGTAAAGCTCTCGGCCACTGGGTGATTCGGCACTACAGCCCTCTGCTGGCCGGGGTCTCACTTGCCAGTCTCCTCGGAGTTACCTTGGCTCCCAAGCCAAGCTACATACTACAATTGACCCAGCAAACTGCTCAGTCACAGACAGTTCCACCCAAAACAGTTCAAAACAACTTGTGGTAGATCCCTGGTAACTCCAGCAAAACAGCACAAAAGCAAACAGTTCAAAACATGGGGGTTTTCCTCTATCTTTCCCTCCCCCTTCAGGGTACCAGCAAGCACAACCCAGAACCAAACAGTTCAAAACAAAAGGGCTTTCCTTTATCTTCCCCTCCACAGGGTATTCTTGAACTAGACCCTCTTGAGACTTCCTGGCACTCGGCCTCAGAACAGTCTACAAAGACACGTGCCCTGCCTGCTTTCTCACCGGCCCCGGGCTCCTAAGCAGGACTCCGGCTGGTCTTCTCCTAGTCACTTGCAAGCACCCACCTCTATATCTGGGGCTCCTGCCTTACTCAGGATGACATGCCTTCCTTCAGCTGGAAATCCTTTCCTGTCCAGTCCAGTATGCCCCGGTCACCCCTCGGATCCACGGGCCGTGACCCCTCGCACTCTCCTGGAACTTCAACCAGGATTCTCCAGCTTTCAACATATATGCGAATAAGACAATCAAAATGCAAATTTACTTTATTAGGACTTGGATTCAGTCTTGTAGGGGCGCAACTTCCTTCCAAGTATCCTTCACTCGCAAATACACTGACTGAGCCCCTTTACTTTGAGAGACCGGGGTCTCAGTGTAAAACAGCCACCACCCCTGGATAGGCCTTCTTCACTCGCATTGACCTTACAGTCCTATCCTCCACCCCACGGCTGTTAGTCCATTTCAAACAATTCACTAGTCTATCAATAACATAGTCCTTAAGTCTGGTAAGTACCTTCCCAGCTTTAAGAGTTTCCTTCTCTCTCTTTCTCTGGCATCATTCCGGTACTCCTCATTTGTAATCCTCAGGCTCTGGGCATTGCAGGTCCCCCCCCCCCCCCCCCCCCCCCATCTTCTCCCTTCTCTTGGCTTAGAGGGTGCTTTTATAGGGTGACCAATAATCCACCCCCCTCTCTAGGCCTCTCCCCCTGCTTCCAGAAAGGTCCGCACCTAGAACTTTCTACATCTTTCCAGCTTCTACTCAGAGAGTTCCCCCTGGTGGCCTCTCCAGGGAAGGACAGGTCCTATACCACGAGCACCCCCTAGCCGTCCCTTCTGGTCACTACAATGGTCTATCCTTTTTGGCTCCCTCTAGTGACCAGATCAGGGCATTTTCATGTTTCTGGCAGGAGACCGCCATCTAGCGGCCTCCTTAGAGTAGGGCAACCACTGTGTTTATCACAGTATCTACTATAATAAAACTCACCCTCAACGTTCTGAAGACAACGTTCTGATGTCACTCAGTCACTCACTGAAGGGTTCATGGATTCATGGTGGTGAAGCCACAACACTGACCATGTCTCTCTGCCCCGCCCTCGCATGACGGACCAATCAGAAAAAACACCCTCAACATTCTGAAACACAAAGGACCATCACAACACCGTTCCCAGGCAACACTAGGCAACGTAAGATGGACCAATCAGAGGAAACTACGTGACAATAAGGGAGGAGCATTCCCCAGCAGAATGGCTCATTATCTGTGCAGCATGGAGAGCACAGAACCACCGCTGGAATGAGAAAAGAATATTCCTGCTGTGGGTATGTGCAAAAATAGACCGGGGGGGGGGGGGGGGAATTATTAAATGCCTAATGCCAGTACTGAAGAATGCCAGAGGGCCTATAGCACAGACTATATTTGGGATCGCTTGACATGGAGTCAGAGGAGCCGGAAAACAACGTGCCCATCACCATCTGGGACGTGGGCGAACAGGACAAGCTGCGACCCAGCTGGAAGGATTACCCGCGACCCAGCCACCAGCAAACAGCGACCAAGGAAGGGGGAGGAGTACTCCTTCCCTGCCTAGGAATCGCTGGAGACTGGCTGCCAAACTAATGAAACAACCTCACACCGACGCACCACCTCCATCATTCGATAGGCATCCACTCTTTCTTCAACAGAAATGCAAACTAATAATAGAAAACAAACAAAGAATACATGGTTTCTCAGGCGGCTGCAGGTAACTCCCCACCCCCTTCCTCTTCCCCTTTTGCTGAAGCGGCCAAGGACGTGCCCAACCATCCCCAGCCTCAGGCAAGCTGTCTCCCACCTCGGGGATTCCCCGAGCACCCGGAAAAAGACAGCGCTGATTCCTGCAGCGCATAAATGTTCCAGCATTCCCCTGCAGCCGGCCTGAAATGGACCCTTCCGCCAACTTAAAACAACCATCCCCGTCCTCAGGCAAGCCGTCACCCACCTCCAGGATGCCCAGAACCCCAGCCCAATGGAAAAAGATGGCGCTGCTTCCAACAGCACATTTCTCTTCCAGCATTCCCCTACAGCAGCCCTGAAACGGCCAAAAAATACCGACAGACAAAGAACGTGCTCCTCTACCTTCCGCCCATCTAAAACAACACTGCTGCCTCAGCACAACACAAAAAAAAAAAAAACAACAACACTCAACAAAGGCTGACCCCCCCTACAACCACATTTACATTTCACCAACAGAAAGACCCCCCTCCACAAACCTCCTTGACAGACAAAACCACACACACACAATACTACAGAAACACACCCTCAAAGCCACACACCAATCCAACCCACTTTGCCAGCACAGCCTAGCACATCCCCCAATCCCCAAGCAAAAAAAACAAAACAACAACCTGCACACACACACACACAGTGAAGATGAGGCTATTGTGAAGATGAAGCTCCCACCTCAGGATCACAGGTCCCTCTTTCATTCAGGGTGAGCTGGTTCTCAGTATGCAGATTTTATGCAAATTATTCTACTACCCCTTTCTGCTCAGGGTGACCTGCTTCTCAAAAGGCAAACAGTCAGGTCTCATCAACAGGATTTTTCTCATACAAAGATCTTTATTCCAGCCTCTGGGCCACACTTTTTTTTAGCTTAAAACACTTTCACCAGCTTAAACAGTTCTTCCAGCTTAACCATTTCTTCCTACTCAGTGCAATCTTCCAGCTTAAGCACCTGGACACACAGTCCTTCCTTGTAACATACAGTTCTTATACCTGACACTCTAGCGCCTTCTTACCCCAGCCAGCTTCCTTGCTTTGCACACAGTTCACCACCAGTCCAAAGGGCTCAGCCAGTACTTCTCATGGGGATCCTCCTGCTTCAGCTACCAGCTCTCTTCTTTAGCTGCTAGCTCTCCTCCTCCCTCACACTCAGGTGGGGTATTAAGTGGTTAATGGCCAAACAGGACCCAGCCCATAACCTGCTGCACCTGTTTCTATCCCCAGGACTCTCCTCGGTCCTAGCGACCTCCTGCTACATCCCTTACTGGCTCCTTTTAGTGACTCACCCAGCCCTTCTCCCTGGACATTTTAGGGGAACAGCGCCCTCTAGGGGCCTAACCAGGGTAGGATAGCCTCTTCCTTCTCACAACACACACACACAAAATAACTCTGTGACACATACACACACACACAAAAAAACCACATGCTAGCGCCCGTTTCATTGGTTTCGGAAACGGGCCTTTTTTACTAGTGTATACATATATAGCAATAGGATTGCCAGCTGCAAAAAAAAGAAGGAAAAGGAAAATGTCCTCATTGCTTGCAAGACCACCATTGTGCTGCAATAAAAAGCATGCCTGCCTCCCTCTCTAGGAAGGTAAGTGCAAAATGCAAGCAGGGTACAGTAACACTCTTGATTGCAGCACAACAAAGTGCTGTTTGCATGTTCATCACATGTGTAGTAATGGAGAGTAAAGCAAACAGCTTTAGGATAATAGCTACCACTGGTTGGATTTGAATTGGCCACCCCTGAATGTCAAGTCAACTGTTCTAACTAATAGGCCACCTCCTCCACAACATGTCAGGTATCTGTACAGATCCATTTGGAGAGCAACATGTCAGAGTGTAAGATTGCCAATGCCGTATTGTCATGTGGTGGCTTCAGTGTTCTTATTTCCAGGATACAAAAGCCTTTTCCTTCATGTCATGAGGCAAATATACACACATCAGCATGGCAATCTCCATTGCGGCAAGGGGAGGTAGTCGCAGCAGCAGTATTCTAACATAGTAATGTCAGTCCCCATTGTGAAACATCTGCCATGTACCTCCAAGTCAACCTCTCTCTCCCTCTCTCTTCCTACCCTTTGTATCTTTACAGACTGAAGATTTGAGGGAATGCTACTAGTACCTGCAGCAGAATGCGAAGGGCTATTTCCATGGGTTGAAACGGCAGCTGCAGGCAGTTGAGTAACACTGCAGTGTCAAATGCACACACCATTGGCTTCTTCTCTTGAACACTCTAACACAGCAGTGTATAACCCCATAGACAATGGATGACCCTTAACCCCCATGTACTATGGTTAACTCCCAAACTACAATTCCCACCTTGGAATATGTAATGGTCAAATGTGCATCTGATGGTGAACATGACTATAACCGATGTCTATGTTTCCCACCTTTGTAACTCAGCTACCAGCTGCACCACCCTATGGACCTGGTGCTGCAGGGCCAGGGCCAGTGGTCAGTAGGAAGGCGCAGGAGGAGGAGGAAGAGGGGGAAAAGGAAGAAGGAGAGGAGGAGGGAGAAGAGGAAAGCGGAGGGGAGGTTGAAGAAGAAAAAGAATATGAGAAGGAAAGAACTGGAGACAAGAGGCAGCTAGTAGCTGCAGGACCAGCCCAACACCCCCCATTCTGCCCACCCCAGCCTCCTTGTACCATCACAGGAGCAAACTCAGAAGGAAGGGACCTCTTGATGCTGACCCCACCTCCCCTGACAAAGAGAACTGAGTCTGCCAGTTCCAGGAGCAGGTACAGTTGCAGCAGCACCTTGTCTTACACCTGCCACTGGAACTGTATCTGTTTTGGAGGGGATAGAGTCATACCTGAGGCCATACAGCAGCTACTAAGGGCCCTGAATGTTGAACAGGCCAAGATTCATCATACTCTAAGACACATCTTATTTGGCCTAGAGAATGCTAGGATCCTGTGATCTGACCCCTCCTAGGACCCTTAGTCTGTCCCACTTCCTGAGGCAGCTCCTATAGCTATTGGGGTGACCTCCCTCTCCTCCTCTCCCCTTCATTTGCCTACAGTGTTCCATCCCCTTCCTTAACCCTTTTTGATTTTTGTATATAGTTTTTATATTTTACAAATATGATTTTTACAAAAAGTGTGGACTTTTATTTTTATAATGATACTTTATTTTTTATTATATTTTACTGTTTCTTATTTTCAATTTTTTTTATTATATATACTTCAAATTTTCTTCTTTTTTTTTTAATGAAAAAGAGTTGTTTGTTAAACTGGGTGTTTTGTGTTCTCCTTTCAACGCCCGTGGTTGCCCTAACTGATGCATCACACACAACTTGTATATTTAAGGAATGGTATGACTTCCTGAAGGCATCTATTGCTCCTAGGACCAATGGGAGGCCTGCATCATAGAAGGTCATGGTCCTCTGTTGTTCACCCTCATGTGTGGGGAATGTAATGTACTGAATTTCCCTTACATAAGTACATAAGTATTGCCATACCAAAGGTCCAGAAAACCCAGCACACTGTCTCCAACAGTGGCCAATCCAGGTTACAAGTACATGGCAAGATCCCAAAACAGTACAATATATTTGATGCTGCTTATCCCAGAAATAAGCAGATGATCTTCCCCAACTCCATTTTAATAATGGTCTATGGAATTTTCCTGTAGGAAGCAATCCAAACCTTTTTTAAACCCCGCTAAGCTAACTGCTTTTACCACATTCTCTGGCAATGAGTTCCAGAGTTTAATTACACGTTGGGTGAAGAAATATTTTCTCCAATTCGTTTTAAATTTACTACTTTGTAGCTTCATTGCGTGCCCTCTAGTCCTAGTATTTTTGGAAAGAGTAAACAAGCGATTCATGTCTATGCGTTCCATTCCGCTCATTATTTTATAGACCTCTCCCCTCAGCCGTCTTTTTTCCAAGCTGAAGAGCCCTAGCCACTTTCCTAATAACCCCTGACGTTCTTAGCTGCAGCTGCACACTGAGTAGAGGGTTTCAACGTATCAACGATGACGCCTAGATCCCTTTCCTGGTTGGTGACTCCTAACGTGGAACCTTGCATTACATAGCTATAATTCAGGTTCCTCTTTCCCATATGCATCATTTTGCACTTGCTCACATTAAACGTCATATACTATTTAGATGCCCAGTCTCCCAGTCCTGTAAAGTTCTCTTGTAATTTTTCACAATCCTCTTGTGATTTAACAACTTTGAATAACTTTGTGTCATCTGCAAATTTAATTACCTCACTAGTTACTCCCATCTCTAGATCATTTATAAATATGTTTAAAACCAGCAGTAGCAGCACAGATCCCTGGAGAATCCTTCTCTATTGAGAATACTGACCATTTAACCCTACTTTCTGTTTTCTATCTTTGATTTAGATTGTAAGCTCTTTAGAGCAGGGACTGTCTTTTCTTCATGTTCAATTGTGAAGCGCTGTGTACGACTGACTGGTAGTGCTATAGAAATGATTTATAGTAGTAGTAGTAACCAGTTTTTAATGCACAATAGGACAATACCTCCTATCCCATGACTCTCCAATTTCCTATGGAGTCTTTCAGTTCTCAGAAAACAGTCCAGGAAATGAACAATGCAACATGAGGTGGCTAGCTGGTTGATGCCTACAGCATCTCCTACAGAAGTCTAAAAAGCTCCTGTTGCCAGGAAGCCAGGACTGGGGTCACCTTGACATGCACTGATAGTGCCCTAGTACTGGGCTCCATATCTTCCTGAAACTGCTCACAGAGATACATGGTGGTTTCCTTATCAAAGCGGATATACACTACCTATCTATGAGGTCTAAGAACTGTTTCCTAGGGTTATATACCCACTGCACCACACCTCTCCCCTCTTGTCTCTGCCACGCCTGAAATGTGGCAGCAAAGAAATGCAGAGCACTCATGCCTCCCCCTGCAGCCACACAAACACACACCCCTCAAGACAAACAACAGTGACTGCACATAGATACACACAAACACATACACACAAATCTACTTCCACATAGGGATGGTAGAGAGGCTCAAGGAAGGAAGCAGGGTGGGAGTAGGCGTAGGAAGGACAGAATGCTGGTGAGTAGGACGAAGGATTTGGAAGGACAGAATGCAGGTAAGTAGTATTTAAGGAATGGGCAAGGCACACACCAATATCACAGAATATCACCAGAAACATAGAGTAAGTCAACATGCTCTCCAAGGCCCAAAAGATTTGAGCACTATGGATAGTAGGTGCAGAACTCAGCTTTGGCACCATCAGAAGCCACACTATTTCCTGAATACACTTTTCGCATGAAAATTTAAGGAATGTCAATGCTCTGCCTCTATTTTTGGCATGGAAAGTTGGACACAGTGGCTTAGGAATGCATGGAAAATTAGGCACCATGGACCTTTATAGAACTGCTCTTAGCCTTTTTTGGCGCCTAATTTAGGTGCTGATCTTTTATAGAATTAGGGGAATAATGTAAAGGAAGAAGGGAGTTCTACAGTTTTAATAGAAGCAAAGTCCTCCTAAGAAGCTTTTTTGATGTGAAAAGGAGAACTTCACCCTAAGTGTGAAGGACCACTAAAAGAGGGACCTTTTGGCCTTGTATATTAGTGTAGTTGATTCCACCATTTGGTAAAGTGGAATCTATATTGGTGGACAGAACGATAATACAGAGAGATTGTGCTGTTTCTGTGTCTTTTTGAAAAAAAAAAAAAAGGAGGGCAAAGAAGCACAATGTGTTGAAAATGTTTTGTTTGTTCCCTTAGGGAAGGTCAAAATAGAAGGATTCCTTAAGAAGAAAATGATTGGGTGAAAATCTTCCCCACTTTGCTTCACTACTGAGTACAGTGGAACAAAGTGTTAAATGGGGGGTAGTTCTTATTTAAAAGCTAAAAGGACTTAAATTGATTTACATATAATTTACCTATAGCCAATGGGAAAAGCTCATTGCATTAGTCTGCTAGGAAAATAAGCCAACTTCTTGATGTGGATGAAATATATGTATAAAGTGACTAATTTCAAAGAAGAGTGTTGTCCTACATCGTGTTAATGATTACCAAATACTCCTTGCCTAGAAGATTTAGAATTCCACCCCAAGGGAGAAAGGGACTACAAAAGAAGGACTTTATCAGTGCTGAGTACTGGTGATGGATTCTTTTTGGTGTAAAGGCAGTCAGAAATGCCTTCAATGAGCTTTCCTTATTTTTATTGAAGCTCTCAGACAATTAGTAGTGCTTGTTGGAAGCTCTAGTGTGCTAAAAAAACATAAACAGACCTTTAAATCAGAGAGAGAACCTGAGGTTTGTTATTCCCACAGTGAAACAAGCACAGAAAGTTATCATTTGGGGTGCAGTATCAGGATCTGGTTGAATAGTGAATCAATGTGTAGAATTATGTGCACAGGTCAGCACCCCATCACAGGTCAAAAAGGGCAGAGACTGACAAGCCGGTATGACTCTGGAATCTATCAGAGATTGAGAAACCTGTAATTTATTAAAGAACATGAGCCTGTGTAAACTCAGGAACTTATGATAATTTATGATAGCTTCCCTTACAGGCAAGCTAGCTGACGTGGGAAAGGTACAATTATGGATGGACAGAAGAATGTGATTAGCAACTTCAGGGAAAAATATATTGTGAGAACAGAATGATCTCTCAGGAAGATAAGTGCTGAAGTATGTGAAGCCTTGCTTAACACAAAAGGTATATAAACAATTGAATTAGAGCATTACATTGGATAGGCAGAGGCAAACCACATGTTTGTATCCCCTGCTCTCCACATGAGAAACTAACATTTATAATTGTAACTTTCTCTTGGTAAGAAATTAAAGAATTGCTTTTCTCATACGCTTGGCCTTCCTAGTCTTCTCTCTCTCTAAATTGCGGGTGGCTGATGAGTACTAATTTGGTGATAAAAAAGAATTTCGGGTCGAGGCGAAAAAAAAAATATATATATTTAACCAAAAGAAAAAATACAGATCATAAAAAGTAGAAAAAATAGGAACAAGACAATAAAAAGTGGATCCAAGTTTTTTAGTTTTATACTTGGATAGGGTTGGATAGAACCTCGATCTGGGACGCTGGACGAGGTCATCTGACTAGCTGAATAAAAATAGTCTTCAGTTTTCAAGCTGCAGGACTTCTGGAATCCTGATATAGGACGAAAAGTGGTAAGTAGAACCTTCATTTTTTATATTTTGTTCACAGTATTAAGTGTAATATGGCCATGTCTTGTGAGTTAGTAATTAAATGCTTTTCATTAGAAAATACAAATTTTACTAAGACTCGTACTAAATTGCATAAATGGAACCAAAAACAAACTGATTTTTGTTGGCCAGTGCACGGATCTTTTGATCTACCCACTTTAAAAGCATTAATAATGAAAAACATAAGAAAGGCACATCTCGTGCCAAACACAACCAAGATCAAAATTGTTCTCATTCTGACGAGGGCGAAAAAGACCACAATTTTGTTTTTTATATGAATGGCAGAGATGGGCCTAGTCCGTCCCAACACTATAATATTCAGTGCTGGCAATGTAACAACTTTGGACATTTTGCCTCTGAATGCAGAAATACATGGGTGTTGGTTGGTAAATTCCCACCTCCTCTACCTGAAGCTATGGCTTCGCCAGCACCTCCACTATATGATAGCCCACCAAAAGGTAATTTTCGTGTGACACAGAGAGGCTTTGGTTTTCTCTGGCCACGGCAGAGCTGGACAACCTAGTTCATCTCGCCGACCCAATATTCGATGTTGGCAATGTAATAATATTGGCCATTATGCTTCGGAGTGTAGGAGCGGCCCCCAGACACAAGGGAGTTCCCATAATAATTATTTTAAGCCCCGTACAGTTTAGGTTTGGCCAATGCCCCTATCAAAATGAAATTACTAAAAAGAATTAAAGTTATCCCATGAGCATGTTACCAAAATGGGTTTGTTAAAATTAATTTCTCTGGATAAGAAGTCATAGTTCTTTTATTGCCTGCCTTACTGTGCCCCGTAAATTTACTGGGCAGAGACTTATTGACACAATTTAACTTTTAAATTCATTTTGACATCCCAGAGCCAACACAGAATAACTCTTTGATATTTGCTGTAATTACT
The DNA here is from genome assembly GCF_901765095.1 of Microcaecilia unicolor. Classification (NCBI taxonomy): domain Eukaryota; kingdom Metazoa; phylum Chordata; class Amphibia; order Gymnophiona; family Siphonopidae; genus Microcaecilia; species Microcaecilia unicolor. The sequence continues at coordinate 345,208,664 of NC_044031.1, read as the reverse complement.
CTTGCTAAATATATTTTTATGTAGCTTGACTTCTGTTCAAATCTTATTCTTTGAATTTTCTTTGTTCCTAACTATGCTTTCTCTATCTGCTCTGACTGCTTGGATTACTAACACTACAGTGCTCGCTACAAAATGAGAAAAAAAAAAGAGGCACAGGATTGCTGAAGAGAATCTCTTCTATGTGGCCACAGAAGGCTATCTTTGTCATCCTTGTTTTTTTTTTTTAATGTTTGATTTTATGGCTCTACAGCACTGTAACTGGGAATATCTTTAATTCTAGTTGTAAGCAGAGTTTTTTTCCTTTTAAACACCTTTTTTTTTCTCTCTCTTCTGAGTGCATAGCTACCTGCTGTCCTGGCATTATTTTGGCATCATAAAAAAAGAGACACTACAACAAGTTTGTTAAGTTTACCCTAATTTTTTCAGTTTTAATTCTACTGGCTTAACTCTAATATTTGTTTGATGACATTTTATTTCAATGTTTTTTTTGTATACAATTATATTTCAGTGTTTTCTTTTGTGTATATGATTTCTAGATAACAATTTTGTTTCCCTGCTAGGCTTGCTAAGAATTCTACAGTTTTATTTTCAGGATGTTTAAACGTGTCCACATTTTATTATAAAAATTTATGGTATTTTTCTTCTGCTTCTTTTGAGATACTATAATCAAACATGTACATGTGAAAAACAATGACATAGCTAGACCAGAGGAATAAGGAAATATTTTCTTTTTAATTATTTCAATGCACTCCACCGAGATTTCTCATCAACTGCAGAGATACGGAATCTTAATGGAGCATTTAAACAGTACTATTGTACATCTTTTCCCTTCCTCCTGGAATAGCTATCTCATATACTTCTAGCCCTAGGACATTGTTTTAGTAATTTCTTATACCTAGTACTGCATTTCAATAGCGTGCTCTAATTTGCAACCTTTTATCTATCTGTCTTGCATTTTCCCAGGAAACTGCCAGCCAGAAAAGGGGATGGTAGCAAGTGTATTGGTTACAGCTAAAGTGTAATGTTTTCACATTCCGTGCAGAATTAAGGTCTCTTTTTCTTTAAGAATACACTTTTCCTTAAAGATGACTTTTATTTTGAAGCCCCATCTTGATTATGTGACTCTTCGTAAAGTTCAGTCAAGGATACAGCTTGTTGTCTGCCTTATCAAGACTTTTCTTAAAGCTGATTTTTCTTAGATTGATTTCAAACCTTAACATTCACTTTTGGATTTTGATTTACAAGGATAAATTTTACATTAACTGTGAGATTTGCTGTAAGGTTCCTGCCTATATTTTTCTGTTATTTCTACATGCTACGTACTTTTACAGTTTACTTTGTGATGCAGTTGCAGATTTTATTGTTCCCACATTTACATTCTTGTGCCCTAAGCAATCGGCTGTACTTTGTAAGTGAGATTCATCAACACAGGATTTACAACAGTCCTGCTAAAATTGAGAAACTGCCTCACAGGAAAAGTAGATCTAGATAAATGTTTAGATTTAAATTACTTTCTCTTTTACCATATTTCAGAAACAAGAGTGATGTTTTAAAATAAAATATATACAATTTTTGATGATCAATGTAACCAGCTGTCATGTTAAATTATTTTTCCCTCTTTTTTCTATATTCTTTATGCCCTTTGTTTAGTATAAATGGAGAAATTGTGCTCCTAACTACTTGATGCCCTAATCTTCTTTGTTCTGCCAGCTATGAATTGGTTTTCTTACTACAAAAACAGAAATTTTTATATTTCCCTAATTTGTTTTTCTATTAATGTCATGTGCCTTGTTAATGATTTTAAAGCAGAGGCTTGATTGTGGAAGACCTGATTGCCCAGAAAACCGCAATGGTAAAGATTTAAAATTATATTTTGAATTGAATGGAGAAACCTTGTGAAGAAGTTGGGAGCAGTTTCCCAATCGGTTTTGGAGAGTTTTGTGTGGAAAGTTATAGAGATGTTTTAAACGAATGAGAAGGTCAATTTGTAATGAGCTAAAAATAGGCAAGTTGGAAGGAGGGCATGATGGTATAACAGCATGTACAGAAAAGATATTGTAAGTTAGCTAGAAAGAATGAGAAATGTGAATATATGTGGAAGGGTTTGAACAGGGATATGTATATGAATTATGATCAGGGGCGTAGCTGCTATGGGGCCACGGGGGCCTAGGACCCTGTAAATTTGGCCCTGGACCCCCCCCTGCCGATGCCCTTCTCAACCCCCCCCCCCCGCCAACCCGCCGTCGCCACCTTTGCTGGCGGGGGACCCCAACACCCGCCAGCTGAAGTCTTCTTCCTGCGTTTGTTTTTCTTTGAGTCTGACGTCCTGCTGCTCGTACAACGTGCAGGACATCAGACTCACAGAAACAGAACGAAGCCCTGCAGATCGCAAGGCTTTGTTCTGTTTCTGTGAGTCTGACGTCCTGCACGTTGTACGTGCAGCAGGACGTCAGACTCCAGAAGAAACCAAACGCAGGAGGAAGACTTCGGCTGGTGGGGGTTGGGTCCCCCCGCCGGCAAAAGGTACAGACGGCGACGGATGGCGGGCGGGTCAAACTTGTTGGAGGTGGTGCTGGCAGCGGCAGGGGGTGTCGGCGATGGCGGCGGGAGGGGATCTAAAATGTGCCCCCTCACCTCGGCTCTGGCCCCCCTACCGCTGAAGCCCAGATACGCCCCTGATTATGATATATTCTTTTAGTTAAGACCAGAATAGCAAATTGATTTTATTTTAAATTAACTATAACCAGAATTCTATAAAGTATAAAACCTGAGAACTGGGCAGATATTAAGTACATTGCTCTGTTTAATTGTTTTATTTTTTTCATTCAAAGCATCCTTATTTACTTAAAGTTGACACCTTTCAGAAGCATCATGTTATCCTGTTTACAAATATCAGCCTGACCAGCTGGTATAAAAGAAGAATTTCACCCATAAAATGTGGCAAGACCCAATCTATACGGGACTGTTTAGTATCCAAACAGTGACACCTACAGCTGCATTGCTAGAAGGAGATTTTTAGTTGGATTCATTTGTGTGCTTTAAAGACATACTCCATATATTGGGTGAACTCCAGCATTTAAACTGTTGGTTTGACTTAATGGAATATTACTCTTTTTTTTGTATAATCTTTAATTAATTAAGTTACATTTTGAGTTAAAATGATTTCTTTCTTTGGTTCTCTTCTGACTCTAAATCCTTTCTGCTTACTAGGTGTAAACTCATATGTTAACATAATTAGCTTTAATATTACTAAAGCAATTGATTTCATGTTTGATAATGCCTCTGTTCACATAATAAGATTTTTATTATATTTTACATATACCTAGAACTGTGCAAAGAATGAAATCTGAGAACACCCTTAAGTTAATGACATGTTACTAATGAATTGGAAAACTATTATATGGACTGTTTAACTTGCTGGAAATCATGAGATGCTCTAAGTGGAAGTCTTCTGGATGCAACATGATGCCTGTCTGTGTGAGCCTCCCAACAGTATACAGACTGCTGTTTCACAATACCAGAACCTACACTGACTTATAAATTTCTCTGATGCCAAGATTGTGACTTTGAATTACCTGATTTCTAACTGCTTACATTTTAAAACCACACATTATGGACTTTTCCAAAGATTCTATTTTTCTTACTGTTACGCTCTGCTACACTTCTCCAGGATGGGTCAGTTTCTGTTTCCTAACCCGGCAGCTGTCATCCGGCTTGGAGCAAGAGCAGCAGCCATCTTGGCTAGCTCAGGAGGGGGCAGCCATCTTGTCTAAACGAGAACAGGAAGGAACTCCATATCTGGTCGTGGGAGGATCTCCTATGGGGGCTGCCATGTTGGATGCACCTGAGTTTGGTTTGCTCTGATTGCTTCACTATTTAAAGCACTGCCTCCAGGCCTTCTTTGCTTTGACCTCAATTGTTCTGAGGAGTTGCTGTGGGAGTGCTGTTCACTGACTATTCTTCTGTTCCTGTTTACCTGTGAACCGGACCTTGGCTAGTTTTCTCGGATTACGCTCGTTTGCTGCCTGCCTTGACCCTGGACTGATTTTGACTATTCTTTGCCTGTCAGAGTACTGGTTCTGGACTGTGTCTGTTTCCTGCCATCCTGGTCAGCGGCTGTGCAACCCTGCCGGTTCCAGAAGTCCTGGTGGCCGCCTGCAGCTGGGAGCTCAACTCCCGGTGAACGGTGGTCGCTTTCCAGGTGAAGCTAGGGGTTGTCTGGCTGCCTGACTGAGTGCGGTAGCACTCCATCTCTGCTGTGCTCTGTCGGGGCACAAGGGCTCACTACTACCGGGTCATAACACTTACTGAATTATTTCCTAACATCACAAGTTTTTATGCACTGCTAATGTTAATGGCTTATACAATGTCACCATGCTATGGAAAACCTTCATCTAATCTGGTTTCACCACATTGATAATTATTATTGCTGTATTTGTACTTCTTAGCTGCTGTATAACACCCTGTATTAGAAGCTTAGTGCAACAGTTAATTGAAACTGCTTTAAGTAAAAGAGAACCTATAGAACATGCATATGTACTGTATGAAAGACTACGCATTAGCGCAGAAATTGAAAATGTTGATCATAATGTTTAATTTCTTTGTAATACTTTTGGTTTTGCATTATTATCTTCCCCTAGGATCATTTAGATGGTAAGGTATTGTAAGTAACATAAGGCCCGGGGAAGGTTAAAGAGGAGTAACTTACATCTCACTATAACCACATTCTTTTGTCACCTATAGCCCGATATCTATAAAAAAGGGGGTTGACATGAACCGTGACTCACATCTATGGTCCCTTTAACCCTAATATACATTTGAAAAAGAACCTATTGCTTCCTTCCAGAATGGATGGAATTACTGCAAGGGTTCAAAGCAGTGAAACCCTCTTCAAGGCCTTCAAGAGAGGAGATGTAGAATTATGAGCACAGGTCAGCACCCCAGCACAGGTCAAAAAGGGCAGAGGCTGACAAGCCGGTACGACTCTGGAATCTATCAGAGATTAAGAAGCCTGTAATTTATTAAAGAACATGAGCCTGTGTAAACTCAGGAATTCACAATACTACCGGAAGATCTTATTGTGGACAGAATTCACAATACTACCGGAAGATCTTATATCACAAGCGCTTAAAAGATTCGCCAAATCTCACTGCAAACTAGACATATGCCCAAATAACCTCATGAAATCGGCCCCTCAACAATTTATAAAAGACCTAACAAACCACATAAACTATATGCTACAAAATGGACTCTTCCCAAGTGAAAAAGGTAACATCCTACTCACCCCCATACCTAAGGATGCAAAGAAAAATGCAAATGAACTAACGAACTATAGACCAGTAGCATCCATTCCCTTAATTACCAAAGTAACAGAAGGCATAGTGACCAAACAACTCACAGACTATATAACCAAGTTCTCGATATTACACGATTCTCAATCAGGATTTCGTTCTAATCACAGTACTGAAACTGTACTAGTCACGCTTATGAACAAATTCAAACAATTGATAGCAAACGGCAACAACATTCTACTGCTACAATTCGACATGTAAAGTGCATTCGACATGGTTGACCATGGAATTTTATTGCACATCCTCGAATATTTCGGAATTGGAGGCAACGTTCTCAACTGGTTCAATGGGTTCCTCACTACACGCTCATATCAAGTGACTTCAAACTCGATTACATCAGCGACATGGAAACCTGTATGCGGAGTTCCACGGGGATCCCCCCTCTCACCGACCATATTCAACCTAATGATGACACCCTTGGCCAAATTACTATCGAATCAGAACCTAAACCCATATATATACGCTGATGATGTAACGATCTTCATCCCATTCCATGAAGATTTAAGGGAAATCTCCAATGAAATCAAGCAAAGCCTACATATTATGAATTCCTGGGCAGATGCATTTCAGCTGAAACTCAATGCTGAGAAAACCCAATGCCTGGTACTCACCTCGCAATACAATAAGAATAAATTTACCACCATCCACACCCCCAAACTAAATCTACCAATTTCGGACACACTGAAAATCCTCGGAGTCACCATTGATCGACATCTAACACTTGAGAACCATGCAAATAACATAACCAAAAAGATGTTTCATTCAATGTGGAAATTGAAAAGAGTTAGACCATTCTTCTCAAGGATTGTCTTCTGCAATCTGGTACAATCACTGGTACTCAGTCACCTGGACTATTGTAACTCACTCTACGCTGGCTGTTAAGAGCAAATACTCAAAAAACTTCAGACAGCTCAGAATACGGCAGCCAGACTAATATTTGGCACACCAAAATACGAAAGCGCGAAACCCTTACGAGAAAAACTACACTGGCTCCCACTAAAACAACGCATCACGTTCAAACTTTGCACTTTAGTCCATAAAATCATCCATGGTAACACCCCAGCCTACATGTCAGATCTAATAGAACTACCACCCAGGAACGCAAAAAAATCTTCTCGTACACCCCTCATTCTTCATCCTCCGAAACGCAAGGGTTTGAAATACAAATCAATGCATGCATCTACCTTTTCCTTTACGATCACGCAGCTCTGGAATGCGCTACCACGCAACTTGAAAACGATCTATGAACTGACCAATTTCCGAAAACTATTAAAAACCTCTCTCTTCGACAAGATTTATCACAAAGATCAACATGCAAATGTATAATCTTCTGAACTTCTAACACTGTCTTATAATGTCTTTTGCTTTAACACCATTATATAATTCACCACCATGTAACACAAATCTTCTGTAAACCTAATGTATATGCACTCCTATTTCCAGTACCCATGATGTATTGTAAGCCACATTGAGCCTGCAAAGAGGTGGGATAATGTGGGATACAAATGCAATAAATAAATAAATGATCTATTATGATACCCTTACAGGCAAGCTAGCTGGCGTGGGAAAGGTGCAATTATGGATGGACAGAAGAATGTGATTAGCAACTTCAGGGAAAAATATATTGCGAGAACAGAGAACAGAATGATCTCTCAGGAAGATAAGTACTGAAGTATGTGAAGCCTTGCTTAACACAAAAGGTATATAAACAACTGAATCAGAGCATTACGTTGGATAGGCAGAGGCAGACCACATGTTTGTGTCCCGTGGCCTTTCTAGTCTTTTATCTCTCTAAATTGCAGGTGGCTGGTGAGTACAAATTTGGTGATAAAAAAAGTCTAGTAATTTAAAAACAAATGAACTGTTTATTTGAATATTTTGAAGGAGGAACTACCAAACCTTTTGCTAATTCACAACATAGCCCATTTCCAACAGGATGATGCACAATGCCATGGAACAAAAGCTATTAAGGCATGGCTTGCTTATGAATAGATACAACTGTTAGAACTTTGGCTGGGCAACAGCCGAAATTTGAACATTATTGAAATTGTGTGGACTGTGATGAATGGCCATACTGTAACCTGGGGTTAGGGGAAGAAAAAAAAAAAAAAACTTACCCGGGGTCCGGTCTGGGGCCTCCGAGGTTCGGGGTCTCGGAGGGGGGGAAAGCGGGTCGACGGGTCCGTGGGGGGCAAAGGAGGCGGCGTGGTTTGTTGGCTCCCGGGGACAGTCGAGCGTGTCCCTGGGAGTGAAGAAGCCGGCGTTTTCTGGGCTGGATTTTGGCCTGTTCGTTTTTTTTGCTCCCGGAGACAATTGGGCATGTCTCCGGGAGGGAAGAGGGCCCGGACATGTGACAACGAGCCGGGTGGTCCCGGTGTCTTCGGGCCATCTGAGGGGTGAGCGATGCGCTGCGGGAAAGCAGCATCGGGTTTAAAAAAAAAAAAAAAAAAAAAAAAAGCCGGTTCCGGCGAAGAGGAGAGGCCGGTGTGCAGCCTGTTTGGGCTGCGATGGAAGAGGACCGGAGAGAGGGGAGGAGCAGAGAAGACGTCGAGGGAGAGGAACGGCATGTGCATGAGGCGGCGTGCCTCATGCACGGGTCGGGAACGCGCGTTGTTGCATTTAGGCCGAAGCAGGGCCTAAATTTTTGGGCCCGGCTTCGGAGCTTTTTTATTTTTAACTCCGTTTTGGCCCCAGGACGACGAGGACCGGAACTGAAGGCAGGGTTCGAGTGAGCAGAAAATCCCGGTCCAGGTAAGGGGTCCTTTGACCCGAAATTTTAATTTATTTATTTTTCAAATGTAGAAATATGGTTTTTGATTTTTAAAAATTTAGGGATTTGTTCAATTTAAATTTGGTTTGCATATTCGTGATCGGGGAATTTTTCTGGATTTTTGGGGTGGGTTAGTTTTTAAATTTAAATATTTTTAAGGGGTATTTTGGAGGGGGGATATTTTTAAGGGGTTAGGAAAGGGTTAACAAATTGAATTCGATGTAGCAGGTAGAGAGGAAGGTAAGGACATTTTTAAGGTGGGTTCAAAATAATTTTGGGATTTTTTGGGGATTTTAGGGGTAAATATTTTGGGGCGGGTATTAAAAAGGGTTAAATTTGAAAAATAAATTCATAGATCAGGAATATGAGTTGTGATTGGTGGTGGGTGTAAATTTGGGACATTTTGATGGAAATTTTGGGGTTAAATTTTTATTTTTAGTAATTCTCCATTAAAGTCTATGGGAAAAATAAAAGTAAAATGGGGATACAGTTGGGCTTCTCAGAATTCCGTTTGCTACTGGGAAAAAATGGAATTCTGACGGTGGGTCTGATTGGTTGAGGGGGAGCGGAATTCTGCGCTGGGGTTCCGTTACCTAGGAGACGGTGCGCTGGCTGTGGTCAGAGGAGGCTGAAGACAGCGAGGCGAGAGGGTGTGTGTAAGAGTGCTGGCGGAGCTGTGAGAAAGGGGAAGGAATTAAAGGAAAATTTAAGAAATAAATTTGGGAGAATGAGAAGGTTAAAGGGTGTATGAAGGGTAAATGAGAGGAATAGGGAAATTGTGAATGTTTACCTAAAGTGTCTGAAAGGGGTGTTCTAAAGGATTGAGAAAAAAAAATGTATGGGGTGTTAACCTGTCAGGAAAGGGGAGAAATAGCAGTGAGAAAGGTTTGTGTTGAATGAGGATGCATGGGTTCCTGAAAAGTTTGGTGGGGGGAGAGAAGAAAAGAGAAGGAACGATGAAAATTGACAGTCCTCAACCTTCTTGGCTGTGGAGGTGGAAAATTTGTCAAAAGAGCCAGGACTTTAAGGCAGGTTAAAGTTCTTAAAGAATACTTCAGACCACACAGGGAGAAAGAGGGAGTTCCACATGGAAGAGGCCATGAAAAGAAGGCACAGTGTTGGAAATGTTTGGACCTGACACACAGCACAATGTGATCCAAGAGCCTGCTTTTCCTGCCAGGGATCCATTTTTGATGTGAGGCTTTGCTTTTGCAGAAATGGAGCCATGATCTGGAGGGTTTCCAGTTTCTGTTCTGATGCCTTGATTTCTGCATCACACTGGTTTTGACTGGAGAAGACACTTGAGAGATGGGGCTCTGCTTGGTTCTGTATTTCTGTATATACAGTTGATAAATATGGTTCCCTTGCTCGGTTCTGTCCAAGTAGAGTACAGTATTTCTGTTCACATTTCCAGCTGTACAATTGCTGTGCTATATGTACTTAAACCTTCACTCACAGAAAATGTCATACCGAATGTTCTTTTGCTAAGGTTCTATTACCCTATTAATTTTCCGTTGTCTCTTCCCATTGTTCTTTTCCTTGTCCTATTCCCTAATGATACCTTGACTCTGTCTTCGCTTAACTACTCACAATGTAATCCATAACTGATTTGTAACAAATCATATTTCCATTATTTACAACTAGTAAGAAATGCCCGTTTCTGGCAAAAATGAAACGGGCGCTAGCAGGGTAATCCCCCCCCCCCCGTCCTCCCTCCCTCCCTCCCGAGTTGCAGACACCCCCTCCGTGCCTCCGTTCCGAGTTGCACACCTCTCCTCTTCGTCCCTTCGTCCCTCAGTGACGTGGTTGCGAGGGCTGCCCCGCCCTCAACGTCATCGCGTTTTGACGCGAGGGCGGAGCTACAGTGACTGGAGCCTGCAGGCCAAACCGGATATCTCGGGCGCCTCAAGTTTCCGGCTTGAGGCTTCAAAGTGCCTTTTATATATATAGATGTATTGTAAGCCACACTGAGCCCGCAAATAGGTGGGAAAATGTGGGATACAAATGCAATAAAATAAAATAAAATAAAAAAATAAATATAGATAGGGAAGCAGTAAATGAGCTTAGGTTAAAAGGATATAGGGAAAATTAATTTGATTTTATTTTAGTGAAACCGGCCACAGTTTTATTGTCCAAAATTTAAAATCATCTAGGAAAGGGAAAACTCATTGACTCATTCCATTGACAGTTAAGTGAAGGTTATTCTGTGAAAAAAAAACAATTCATTCAAATACTTACCCGAGGAGACAGCTGATCCGTGGTACCTGGAAAAGAAAGAAAGAAAAAAAACCACAAAGAATCAATTTCTTGCAGGGGAAATCCTACACTTAATAGTTGGAAAAAAAAGAAAAGTAACTGTCTATTTTGGCTGAGGAATTTAGGAAAGAAACTTTAGTACTTATCTGATATTTTTTCTGTATGAAGCAAGAGTTCCTGTAGGGAGATAAAGAGGTGGCATAAGGACACTGAAACCACGTTGATTCATATTACATAAAATTTCTAGTTGGGTTTTTCTGAGTTCATTAATGCTACTGTAGTTGTTCATACAATTGAAGCTTGTTATAAATACATCTTTTAAATTGTTTTACATTCAAACTGAGAAATTGTGTTTTGTTGTCCACAAAAGGGGTAAAATCCTGAATTTAGTTTCAATTCCTTGCTTATCCTTTGAGGGTTAGCGACGAGGTTAGTTTTTGTAGCTTGCCCCTCATGCCTGTGAGCTGGTAACTGAGAAGTCGCCAAGACTATCAACATCTGGCTTCCCAGTTTCCTGCTCTATTTACGTCATCCACAGGCATAGGTGGGGATCTTGCTTACAATACACAGTCCAACATCTGAAGAAGACCTTATGCACTGGATCAAAGCTGTGTGTACTCCACGATTCTGCAGAAAACCGGCCAGATCAATGTCAGAATGCATACAGTTATTGAGAACAAAGGACATCACTGTAAATACTGATATCTAGCAGAAAATGTCTGCTGACAATGACTTTAGATGCTAAATACAACATAGACAATTTGTAGCCTTAAAATCTGGCTTGTTTCATTTATATGGTGTTAAATAACAGTCATAATTAATGAAATGATGGTGGCTGCAAACGTTTGGCTATGACTTGTTATCTTGGGCACAGGTGCCGGTATTCAGTGGGGGAAGCCTCAGAACACCAGAGAATTTGTGTGGAGCTGCTGAGGAGAGTGCTCTACCCCCCTGACATCAGCATACTGGCATGCACTTAAGAACAGCAGACTCCCCATGGCAGTTGAGGAAGGAGCAGATTATCTTGGGCACAGGTGTCAGTACTCAGTGAGGAGACTGGTGGGGGAAGCCTCAGAACACCAGAGGATTTGTGTGGAGAGTGGAGCCACTGAGGAGAGTGCTCTCCCCCACCCCCAACATTAACATACTGGAGTGCATTGCAAAACAGCAGTCTCTCAGTGATCTTGCCACAAGCAAGGCTGCCGAGAAGGGAAGCAAGATTCCCCATGCCTAACCTCTAAGGGGGACCTGGCGCCCGAAGTTTCTGCTCCCTTGGTCTGTCTCCCTCCTGCTCCTGTGTGTCGAGACCTGGGTGATTCTGTTAATGCGATAACCCAGGTCCTGGCACACAGTAGCAGGACAGTGATGGACTGAGGGAGGAGCAGACAAAGCAAGGTAAGGGAGTGAGGCAATGGTGGCCCTGCCCCAGGCCCAGCTCTGTCTCTGCCCAGCTTTTTTAGAACGTCTCAATGTGATTTCCACCAGAGTCACCATTCTGCTTTCTTTCATTAAAGAGGCAGATAAAATAGTTGTTTTCAAAACTTTTTATCAACATAAAGATGCAATTTTTTTGTGGTTAAAGTATTAACATTTTCCCCCGATATGTCATAACATAAGAGCATAATAATAGTCATACTGGGTAAATGGTCCATCTAGCCCAGTGTCCTGTTTCCAACAGTGGCCAATCCAGGTCACAAGTACCTGGCAAAAACCCAAATAGTTGCAACATTCCATGCTACTGAGGTAGCCTGGACAGAGAAATCATATTAATTTGTTAATTCTGTTTAATTTTGGTTCAGGCCTGCAAGTGGTAGAATGCCATCTGGTTTTAATTACTCAAAAGTCTAGCTTTTGCTAGACTAGAGGTTAGAAAGGTCAGTGAGAAATAAAACTTTCTTTGTCCCTTTTTGAGTGATGGATTGTTCATAATAAATAAACCACATCTGGATGCCATTCTGAGCAAGGCATACTGGACAGTCTCGAGGGGATCAGCAAGCAGGCAGTTTTAAAAGATTAGACTGAATGCTGTTTAGAAGGAGATAGTTTAGATTTTAATATTCTTGATAATTTAGATTTTGTCTTATAAGGAATTCTGATTTCTGCTTATTTTAAAATATGTTTTATTCTGTTTACTTAATAAGTTCTATTTCTCTATGTAAAATATCTTTTCAATTCAGTGTCTGACTTTCAAGTGAGATTTGTCTGCAGTTTAAGAGGTCATCATCTGGTTTGAATTATCCACAGTCCTAGCTAGGTGAAAGAGGTCAGAAAAAGTCAACTCTTCTCCTTGATTGATTATAGCTAAGTGTAGGACTGGACTCCTGAAAGTAATAACAAACCATGTCTGTGTGCCATTAAGCAAGACTGGCCCCTTGGCCCCTTAATGAATGCCAGAGTCCAGTTAACAGTTTAAGTTATGAAGTTAACTGGGAATCTGAGAATTTAATAATAATAAAATGCAGGAGATAGGTGCCACATTGTCTAGGTTGAGAGGCCCCAGGTCGTAGGTCAGTTTAGGAAATATCTGAAACCTATGTAACTGATATTTTGAGTAAATGTGTAGAGATAATTAGTTCAAGACAGGGTAATCAATCTATTCCTTACCATCTGGTGAGAAAGGGGGGCTAGAGGGGTTTAGGACCATATATAAATGAGAACAGAAGCAGCTTACGTTAGAGACAGGACCCAGAGACAGGAGAGCCAAGACACAGAGGGACAGGAGACGCAGGACACAGAGAGAGAAGACACAGAGAGCTGAAGAGAAGGAGAGAGCTAGTGCTGATGTTCTACTTTGCTGGAAAATAAAGAAGACTTCTCTCTCATTCTGGTGTGTGGTGTTTGACTCCTGAAATACCACAGATCCTGCTAACAATAGTGGTAATTCCTGCATCACTACCAATCCCAGGGCAAGCAGATTATGGACTTTTCCTCCAGGAATGTGTCCAACCTTTTTTAAACCCAGATACACTAACTGCCATTACCACATCCTCCAGCAAAGAGTTCCAGTGCTTAACTATTCATTGAGTGAAAAAATATTTCTTCCTATTTGTTTTAAAAGCAGTTCCATGTAACTTCATTGAGTGCCCCCTAGTCTGTGTACTTTTTGAAAGAATAAAATATCGATTCACTACTCAGGATTTTGTAGACCTCAATCATGCCTCCACTCAGCCATCTCATTTCCAACCTGAAGAGCCATAACCTCTTTAGCTTTCATCATATGGGAGGAGTTCCATCCCCTTTATCATATTGGTCACTCTTCTTTGAAGCTTTTCTAATTCTGTTATATCTTTTTTGAGATACGGGGACCAGAAATGAATACACAAGGCAGTAGCGTTCCTAGGGGGGCTGACACCCGGGGCGGATCGCCGATGCGCCCCCCCCCGGATGCAGCGTGACCCCCTCCACCGTGAAAGAACCCCCCGGTGCACGCCGCTGGGGGGGGGGTGCCGCGCACGCCTGTCCTTCCTTCGTTCTATGCTCCCTCTGCCCCGGAACAGGAAGTAACCTGTTCCGGGGCAGAGGGAGCATGGAACGAAGGAAGGACAGGCGCGCGCGCGGCACCCCCCAGTGACGTGCACCCGGGGCGGACCGCACCCACCGCCCCCACCCTAGGAACGCCACTGACCCAAGGTGAGGTCACACCATAGAGTGAAAGAGGCATTGTAGTATTCTTGGGCTTATTTACCATCCCTTTCCTAAAGTTTCCTAGCATCCTGTTTGCTTTTGAGGCCGCCACTGCACACTAGGCATAAGATTTCAGCATATTGTCTAGGACACCTAGATCTGTTTCTTGGGTGCTGACCCCCAAAGTGGACCCTAGCATCAGGTAACTATGATTCGGATTATGTGTATCACTTTACATTTGTCCACATTAAATTTCATCTGCGATTTGGATGCTCAGTCTTCCAATTTTCTAAGGTCTTCCTGCAATATTTCACAGTCTGCATGTGTTTTAACAACCTTGAATAGTTTTATATCATCTGCAAGTTTGATCATCTCACTCATCGTTCCGATTTCCATATCTTTTATAAATATGTTAAATAGTACCGGTCCCAGTACAGATCCCTGTGCACTCCACTATTCACCCTCCTCCATTGAGAGAAATGGCCATTTAACTCCACCCTTCTGTTTTCTGTCCAATAAGCAATTCCTAATCAACAGCAGAACATTGCCTCCTATCCCATAACTAATTTTTTCAGAAGTTTCTCATGAGGAATTTTGTCAAAAACTTTCTGAAAATCTAGAAACAGTACATCAACTGGCTCACCTTTATCCACGTTTGTTCACACCTTAAAGGAAGAGCAGCAAATTGGTGAAGCAAGACTTCCCTTGGCTGAAACCATGCTGACTCTGTTCCATTAAACCATGTTTATGTGTTCCATAAGTTTATACCCAGCACTGACATTTTCTGGATCACCCCTGGAACCCTTTTTTAAAAATCGGTGTCACGTTGGCCATCCTCCAATCTTCAGGTACTATGGACGACTTTAATGACGGATTATAGATTACTAACACTGCTGTTATGCAATTTTATGTTTGAGTTCTTTCAGTACCCTTGGATGTATGCCATCCAGTCTGGTTGATTTACTACTCTTTAAATTTGTCAATATAGCTCAGTGCATCTTCCAAGTTCACCAAACTTTTTCAGTTCCTCCACATCATCACCCTTGAAAATGATTTCTGGTACAGCTAGATCTCTTACATCTTCTTCCATAAAGAACAAAGCAAAGAATTCATTCAGTTTCTCCCCTATGGCCTTGTCCTCCCTGAGTGTCCCTTTTGCTCCTTCATGATTTAATGATCCCACAGATTTCCTCATTGGCTTTCTGCTTCTGATGTGAAAAAGTTGTTACTGTGAGTTTTGTCTCTGTGACAAGTTTCTCTTCATATTCTCTTTTATCCTTCTTTATCAATGTTTTGCATCTAACAATGCTTATGTTTCTTATTTTCTTCATTTGGGTCTTTTTCCTTTCTTTGAAGGACATTCTTTTAGGTCTAATAGCCTCTTTCACTTCACCTTTTAACCATGTTGGCAGTCATTTTCTCTTCTTTCCACCTTTGTGAAAACGTGGAATGCATCTAGTCTAGGCTTCCAAGATGGTAATTTTAAATAACGTCCATGCCTGATTTAATGTTCTAATCTTTGCAGCTGATCCTTTTGACTTCTTTTTAACCAGGGCAACACAGGTGTGTATGAAACAGTTTTTGACTCTAAAGCCTAAAATGTTGCAACTGGATGCAACTTTTTGTAATCCTGGTTACCCCTCCGTCAGGGTTGTTGGCTAAACTCTCCAGATAAGGAACCTGAGACCAGGATTCACAAAACAGATTTTCCTTCAAATGAGCTGGAAGCAGGACGGGCCAAAGAAAATCTCGGGTAGGCCGAAGGGTTATCCTGCTCTGAGGTGTTGTAAGAGCTTGCTTAGCAATAATGAAACAGCAGTCACAGTTTGTCATCAAACTCTTCTTTTACTGTAGCAATGCCAACCAAAACCAATAGTTCATAGTTAAATTCAAGTACAACCTAGGTAGCTAATTCACAATGCCAAATTTTGAAGGCACCAAGCACCTAGGGCAAACAGGAACCTTCTCCTCATTTAAGACTGACCAACAGTGTCTCTTCAAAGTGATATCACCATAGCAGTCTGGCCCAGCACCCCAAACCCTGCTTTACAAACTCCAAGGGGACCCCCTTGGCTCTGAGCTACAATAGAGGATCTATGGGTGCCAAAATCTTAAATCCATTCCTGGATGTCTCATTTTCCTTGTGCAAAATCTTCATGGAATAAAGCTTACTTTCTCCGTCTCCCGGGTTTCATGCGAAGAGTTTTGTTGGTCACACTACTCCCTCTTTTACCTTATCTTGCTTGTAGCGGATCCTGTTTCTCTACTTTGGTGGTTGTTTCATACTTAAATGTGAGTTCATGCCTGAGGAGATTGGGATCTGGTTACTATAAGCTCATGATTCATCCCTCTTCTCATCCCCTTCACCCCTTCTCTTTGTTCTCCTCACACTCATTCCTGTCAAGCCATTCCATTCTCCCCCACTCAAGTGAAATTTAAAATCAAAGTTTAGAACATAAATTGTAACAGGGTTGTATATTATTGCATGTTAGGTTTTTCTAACATTTGGGTATTGTGATTAGGTGGTCATGGTGCCTATGACCTTCTTTTGGTAGGACACTACAGAGCTTTACTATTGTCTTCTGCATCCCAAAGCACCCATCTTTTCCTAGGGCTACTAGTCAAACCTAGCTATGCATAGCCTCTGAGATCACAGTTTAGGGTATCTCAAGTCAATGTTGCTTGGGAATGTACGCATATCATTACTATTTTCAAAGTTTATGAAAAAAAATCTGGAAATGGAGTCACTTATTGTGAATATACAGTCATGTATCCTGACCCCAAAGATAAACTTTTGACTAGATATAGTTTATTTTTTCCTTAAGCTTGTTATACTGCCTATCATACCAGCTAAAACAAAGCAGTTCACATTTTATAATAACTAGATAACTGTCAAGCCATCACAAAACAAGGTAACATGGACAAACAAACTTAGGGACCCTTTTACTAAAGCTTAGTGCATGCTAATGGACATCAGCGTGCGTTAAATGGTGCATCCTATTTTATACTTATGGGCCATATGGCACTTAGCGTGTGCTAACGGATATTAGCCTGCAGAAAGCTTTAGTAAAAGGGCCCCTTACAGTACAACAGAACAAATGCTAACACATGCAGTGACTTAATAGAGAGCTAGTAGAGAGTGAGAGAATAAGGAAAAGAGTGCCACTGTCGTTTTATTTATTTACAGCATTTCTATCACTTTTTCCAAATAGTGTTTCACTGTGGCTTACATGGAACTAAGAAATACAATAAGACAGGGGATATGAATTACATAGAATCAAAGTGGCTTGAAGAGGGATAGGGGGAGAAGTGAAGCAGGAGGAAATATGAAGGACAGGGAAGGGCAGTAAGGTGGAGAGGTGGATCTATTAGCGGAAGCATATGAGCCGACTGTGGGTGCTTGAGCACCCCCAACATTGAGAAAATTCCTTGTATGTGTCCAGGGAGGGGTTATTTCCACTGGGCTTAACACCCCCAATAATTTTGAAAAGTTGGCTCCTATGAGCGGAAGGTAATGTGGGGTCATATCCAGGCAAGGGATGGAGGGGTTGCTGTTAAGAGTGATGATTATTCATGGCTGATTCACAGTGAAGCTTCAAGGTAGGATTTTTTGAAGAAGTGGGCCTTCAGTCATTTACAAAAGATCAGGTAAATATCTGGGCTCCTCAATGCTTTAGAGTGCATTCCAGCTCTTAGTACCTAAGTAGTTGATGTAGTATATCTAGATTTTCAGAAAGCTTTTGATAAAGCTCCTCATGAGAGACTCCTGAGAAAAATAAAGAGTCATAGGATAGGAGGCAAGGTTCTGGTGTGGATTAGGAATTGGTTATTGACAGAAAACAGAGGGTAGGGTTAAATGGTCATTTCTCTCAATGGAGAACAGTGAACAGTGGAGTGCCGGTGGAAATCAGAATGACGAGTGAAGTGATCAAATTTGCAGATGATACAAAATTATTCAAGGTTGTTAAAACACGTGCGGACTGTGAAATATTGCAGGAAGATCTTAGGAAATTGGAAGACTGGACGTCCAAATGGCAGATAAAATTTAATGTGGACAAATGCAAGGTGATGCACATTGGAAAGAATAATCCAAATCACAGTTACATGATGCTAGGGTCCACCTTAGGGGTCAGCGCTCAAGAGAAAGATATGGGTGTCATTGTAGATAATATGCTGAAATCTGCTCAGTGTGTGGCGGAGGCCAAAAAAGCAAATAGGAGCTAGGAATTATTAGGAAAGGGATGATGAATAAGACCAAAAATACTATAATGCCTTATATCACTGTATGGTAACATAGTAGATGACGGCAGAAAAAGACCTGCACGGTCCATCCAGTCTGCCCAACAAGATAACTCATATGTGCTACTTTTTGTGTATACCCTACTTTGATTTGTACCTGTGCTCTTCAGGGCACAGACCGTATAAGTCTGCCCAGCACTATCCCCGCCTCCCAACCATCAGCCCCGCCTCCCACCACCGACTCTGGCACAGACCGTATAATGCGTCCTCACATTGAGTATTGCATTTAGTTCTGGTCACCGTATCTCAAAAAAGATATAGCGGAATTAGAAAAGTTTCAAAGAAGAGCGACTAAAATAAAGGAGACGGAACTCCTCTCATACAAGGAAAGGCTAAAGAGGTTGGGGCTCTTCAGCTTGGAAAAGAGACGGATGAGGGGAGATATGATTGAGGTATACAAAATCCTGAGTGGTGTAGAATGAGTAGAAGTAAATCGAGTTTTTACTCATTCCAAAAGTACCAAGACTAGAGGGCACTCGAAAGTTACATGGAAATACTTTTAAAACAAACAGGAGGAAATATTTTTTCACTCAACGAATAGTTAAGCTCTGGAACTCTTTGCCAGAGGATGTGGAAACAGCGGTTAGCATATCTGGGTTTAAAAAAAGGATTGGACAAATTCCTGCAGTAAAGATCCATAGTCTGCTATTGAGACAGACATGGGAAGCAACTGCTTGCCCTGGGATTTGTAGTTTGGAAAACAGGATACTGGGCTAGGTGGGCCATTGGTCTGACCCAGTATGGCTACTCTTATGTTCTTATGTAGTTGAAGCCTGATAAGTTATCCTTGCCTGCACAGAGAGCCAGTACAAAGTCTTACAGCAGTGGTATGGCTCTTTCAAAGCACGATTTTCTGAAGATCAGTTGGGCAGCGGTGTTTTGTGCCGTTTGTTTTTATAATTGAATCCTTGCAGCCAGTATAGTCACCGTTACAGTAGAGTTCTACTGCTCTACTACCCTGGTAAAAAAAAAAGCACTTAAGGCCCTCCCTAAATTTACGGTAAGATTCAGATTTTAGATACATAATCAACAAATTCCACAAAGATATAGCAAGGCTAAAGAAGGCAACTGAGCTAGGAGCAATACACAAAGAGAAGAAGATGTACTGTTGAACTTTCATCCCATTGTACTGTGTAGTGTTTGTACTCCTGCTTCTTCCATCCATGGAGATGGCAAAAAACATCTGTACAGGCATAAAGTTTCCCATGTGCTGTGCCTCCCTGTCTAATAAATACAGTGCAGTCATGCCAGCTAATTTGCTGCTATGTGTAAAGTCAACCCCCTTCTGAACAGTGTCATGGCACTTCTAGTCTCCAAGGATGGTAACAAATAAGCTTGGGTCACCCTCACTAAATTGCAGGTACATCCTTTGTCTGTCACAGGAAGGCTGACTTCCATCTTATTAATATCCTGCCTCATTTCAGCTCCCCTATTCCTTCCTTTCTGTTTTGCTCAATTTTATTTGTTCATTGATTTCTTTAATGCTTAGACTTTCTGCTGCATTTCCCTATTTGTTGCTTTTACGGCTTTTACACTCACTATTGGATAAAGTGGTACAGTTTCATGTTAATCCACTTGAATGCATAGAAATAAAAATTAATAAATGAAGAAATACATAAATTATATTGTTTTATTTAACTAACTCGATGCATTGTTTGAATAGCTTATGGGAGTTAAGACCCCCTTTCTCAGATCAGGACAGGTTTTAACTTCCAAAAGTCTTTCAAGAAATGCATTAATTTGTTTTTCTTCATTAATCTTTCATTTCTATACTCTCCCTATCAGAAGTGGTATGAAATGCTAGTTGTCAATCCAGTATGTAGGACCCACCCCATGCATTGCCACTGTTGTATTCTAATATACCTCAAGCATATTCACTGAGCATATCCTGAAAAACTGCACTGGCTAAGTAAGTGCCAAAAATTGAGTTTAATCCAATCTCCTCTGAAATGGCAGACAGCATGGCCAGAACATTAAAATGTCTAATTTGTTTTGTTTTGGTGTATCTTATGCCTTCTTTTTCAATAGTAGCTCAAGGTGAGTTATATTCAGGAACACTGGCTATTTCCCTGTTACCAGAAGGCTCACAATCTAAGGGCCCCTTTTACTAAGGCGCACTAGTGAATTTAGCTAAGACGTCTATAGAAACATAATGGGCGTCTTAGCATTTAGCACATGATAATTTTTAGTGTGCACTAAATTTGCTAGTGCGCCTTAGTAAAGGGGGCCCTAAATTTGTACTTGAGGCAATGGAGTATTAAGGGGCCCTTTTACCAAAGGGTTGGCTTGCAGCAACAGGCTTACACAGTGGTAATTCCCACCCCCAGCGTGCATAATTTTCCCAGCACTACAAAAATATTTTCTATTTTTCTAGTGTAATGGTATCAGTTTATTATTGAAATATGTAGCATGATATTTTGCTGGATCATATATAGCAATACAAACATACAGCTTTAAAAATACAGTTTTAAACTACAGCAGAGAAAATAGTTTCATTTCAAGCCCTCTCTCCCCCTCCCTTTCTCCTGGGGACTTTTGATAGCAGGGATAGTCAATTACAAACACTTAACAAAGAAAAGAGAGAGATATAGCTTCCTCTGCCCTCCCACCTAACAAAAGCTTGACTAAGGTGGGTACCTGGATGCTCATCAGGACATCTCTGAAAACCAAAGACACAAGAGACAAAGTCTGGAGAACCCATTGAAGACAAAGACTTCAGAGGAAAAGCATAAACAAAACATTTGCCTGTCATCAGAGGTATACCTGCCCCCTCCCATAGGCTGTCAGACAGATGGACCCCAGGGCAGAAAGGAAGGACTTATAATGTGATCATGTGAACAGACTACATTAACCATAATGCCTTGCAAAATATCCAGGACATGCACACACCATGCTTCTCTGCTAACATTATAAAAAGCCTGGAAACAGCCCAGCTCGCTCTCTTGGGAAGCTCGCTTGGGACCTGCTGCTGTCTCTTGGAACCTGATGCTCATTCTTGGGACCTGACCTGCAGTCCACCTGCCTCTGCCTCATGGCTCATCAATCTTCAGTGGACCACAGCATGCTCTGCAACAAAAAGACTGTTCTGTGAGTTATAACTTTTTGATCTAGACCTGCTACCTGGCTTTAAGTGCAGATTCTCTAAGACCCTTACTTCTCATTTGCAATATTATTTACATGATTTGTATATTAAATCAACCTTTTTGAAGCTAAAAATATGGTCTCTTTGTGTTCTGAGTATATGGTATCTTTTAAAGTTATACTGGTAGTACATGGTTACTTTTAAAATTTAGTGCCATGCTCTGAGTACATGCTTTCAAATCTTGCAGTACAGAATACTGCATTTCAACAGAGATATATACTTAATTTATTTAATTTATTGCAATTATCACCTTTGGTGATTAGTGGAGAAATTAATATCCTAAAACGTATAAATACAGCACCTGCTCATAAATTATAAACAGTAGCGAGTGCTTTAGAGCAATATTCCCCAAGTAAATCATTTCTTGTAATATATTTATTTGTGGAGAATGCGGGCACAGATACTGCGCAGCACGGTAGCAGTGTTCTTAAATTGTATCTTTGATTTTGCTATTTTATAATATAGAACTGAGTATCAGGTTTCATTAATTAAACTTCCAATTGATAAATTGATAAGGTTTTCAGGTATTCAGAATGTTATGCTCTGCCAGTATGGCAATATCTAAGTACTTACGCGCTTACGTACTGTATAACAAAACTTTTAGGCATGCTCTGGCATAAAATAAAAAACAATTTTGCAGTTTCTTTTGAGGAGGACATAGATAACCCCACTTTGCCTAAGCGATGCGTAGAATCCTCTGGACCTAATCCTTGGACCCATAATGTAACTGATGATATTTCCACTCCCTCTCTTTTCTTGTAACACTACTGGCGGATTAGCGCAGCAGCCCTTTCTGCCAACTCAATAGGGGGCAGTAAGTGCTCTCCCCTGAAATGGCTGCATGGCAAGTGGTTCATTTACCACCATTTCTTTTGAGAAAAAAAGACAACCTTTTACCCACTGCAGTAAAAAGGGACCTCAGCACATGTCAAAAAACACATGCTGACACTAGTGCAGGCCTCCTTGTACCACAGCCTAGTAAAAGGACCCATAAATAACTTGCCAAGGTCACAAGAATAGCAGTAGTATTTGAACCTTTGCGTCTGTTTTTTAGTCAGCTAAAATAGTGTGATCATACTACTTTTTGCAATATTTCACCAACAGTTTGTAAAGATGAGCCAGACCATGCAATTTCTTGTTTATATTTATTTTTAAATTTGTACCCCGCACTTTCCCACTCATGGCAGGCTCAATGCGGCTTAGGTACTTATTTGTACCTGGGGCAATGGAGGGTTAAGTGACTTGCCCAGAGTCACAAGGAGCTGCCTGTACCTGCAGTGGGAATTGAACCCAGTTCCCCAGGACCACAGTACACCACTCTAACCACTAGGCCACTCCTCCACTCCAATGTTATACGTGTTTTGTATCACTTACAAATCACAAGCTGATCCTCCTCAGTGCAAATAGAATGGGATTGATTTGGTTTTGACCATCTCTAGTCCCTTACAAAGACTGTACAAAACTATTGAACACTACCAGGAAATTACATGGATAAACAATCTATAGCTGGTTTAAGATATTTTTTTTAGGGCATGACAGTGTGGAAAGGCGATCTGGTACTTCTTGAAGCAAGCAAATGGCATACAACCACCGGATCTACTGCCTTCCTGATATTTCCCATCTCTCTCTTTTTTGCCCCTCCCATCCACTAGTAGCCCTTCTCTTTCTTTCTCTCCCCTACCTCACCTGCCACCATACAGCACCTATTCTTCCCTCCCTCCTATCGCCACCTCTGCCGGGCCCGTAGTAGTAATTTAAAACAAAGGCACACAGGACTGTGGCTCTGTGTGTGCTGCTGTTGCTTCCATTGCTAATCCTACCTCCTCTGATATAACTTTTCTGAGAAAGGAAGGCCAGCAATGGAAGCAGCAGTGGCAATTAAAGAGAGCCATGGTCCCGCACATCTTTGCTGTTTAATTACTACCAAGTACTAAAGTGTGCTCTAGACAACTACTTTCTCTTCATATCCGATGTATTACAAAAACCCCTACTTACATAATGTTTACTGTTTACAGAATCAGCTCATATCAGTATATATGCAAGATATTACAGTATTTATATACAGCATACATACATCCCATCACATAACTTTTTTCCAAACTGTTCACCATATACTTATCTTGTGCTGGCAGCCCCTGCATATTCACCCAGCAATATAGTCAAAAGCACAACTCTCTGAAGAGCTTAATGTCCCAATATTTTAGTGATCCTTGAAGCTATACCAGTTCTTTAAATCTGCTTCCAACATCAAACTTTCGACTGCTTTCCAACTGCCAATGTCCCAGGTGAACTGTGAAAATACTTTAAAACAAGATCACTGTTTCACAGGAGTATTGCCATTCTCCTTCACACAGAACTGTGAAAATGCTGAGCTCCCTCTTCACAAACGCTGTTTGTTGATTAACACAGATGGGACTGATTGCCGTCAATTTTAGAGCATTTCCATTTCAAAGCCACAAATGACTTCAAGAGGGCTGAATTCCAAGCAGCTAAACAATAACAAATCACCCCTTCCTCTCATCCATGTTCCTCAATGCTGGCCACATTTCAAAATCCTCTTCCTTAGGAGGAACAATATAGGTAAAAACCCCCAATACCCAACATCAAAACTTAGCATAATCATTCATTTCCAATATACTTATCCACATTTACACATTTCAATCACATACTATTTAAATACCATATCTAGCCACTCACCAGCTAACATCCACTCTCAGTCACGGAATATAGATCCTAAGGCTTCATACCCATGTGCTCTACTGCAGCAATACTATGCTTCAAAACGTACCCACCCTTTTCTCTTAAAGTGACATGACCTAAATCCACTCAACTTCCATGTGTAGTCCATTTAGGGCCACCGTATTCCAAGAGAAAATATACCTTTGTTCCACCAACATCAGTGCCTCAGTAATGTCTCTGCCCCTAAACCTTTTCAGCTGAAACAAGACAACTACTTTCAAATCATCTAACCTATGATTTTTACAGACCCAATGAGACACCAAAGGAGCTTCTTTCCTCTGATGCTGGATGTTACTTGTATGTTCTGCTAGTCTGTGTCTCAGCTGACGCTTTGTGTGCCTAATATAATAAAGATTACAGGGACACAAAATTATACAATAAACCACTAGGTCACTGATACACGTAGTGATATTTCTTAGGTAAAATTGCTTAGATGACCCCGGGATGGTCACATTACTGGTAGTCAAGGAATACCTACAATATACACAGTTTCCACATGGGGAATGCCCCCCCCCCCTACTGAAAAAGCCAGGGTAGGCTGTTTCAACAATTCACCCAAATTAGATCTTCTTCTATACACCACCTTGGGATGCTCCTCAAACTCATGGTGCACAGCCAGAACATGCCAATACTTATGGATGAGACAAGACATTAGTCCCGCTGGTGAGTGGCTAGATATGGTATTTAAATAGTATGTGATTGAAATGTGTAAATGTGGATAAGTATATTGGAAATGAATGATTATGCTAAGTTTTGATGTTGGGTATTGGGGGTTTTAGGTATTTTATTTGTTGCATTTGTATCCCACATTTCCCACCTTTTTGCAGGCTCAATGTGGCTTACATAGTTCAGTTTACGGCGTTAGCCGGTTCCGGTCTGAACAAATAAAATGTATAACGAATACACAAGGTGATGTGGTAGAATGAGGTACATGTGTGATAGGTATTAATTGGGGCGGTATAATTGGGGGGAAATTAGAAAGGGGAGGAAGAGTCAGGTAATGTCCATTACGGTCTTTGGTTACATTGTGTTGCAGGCATAGGCGCCCGGTATAGAGGCTTGGGGAGGCTAAGCCTCCCCAGCCACAAGTGCAAGCCAGCCTTCACAATAACAAAAAACTGCTGGCTCTCTTGCCCGCAGCAAGCAACAGGGGATCTGAGAGACCTTGCCTTCTTTGCAGCATTCTCCCGTCTTTCTCCTCCTCTAGTCCGCTCTTCTTTGCAGCGCCACGGTTTCTCTTCTTCCCCGCCCCGCTCCCCGTGACTCTCACTTCAGGGCTGGCATACTGTAGCGATTACAGCAATCTGCTTCAGCGCCTCAGCCTTCCCTACCACAGCTCTGTCTCGTTTGATGCGACTTCCTGTTCAGCAAAGCGGGAATGCAAGGGATCACTGGCTGTGGGTAGGGCCGGGAAAGGGAAAGATGCTAGAACCGCGAGGGGGAGGGGGAGAGAAACAAGACTTGCTCTGCTGGACCCTTGGGGGGGGAGGGGGATGGACTTGGACAGATAGAAAGAAGTGCTAGAGGGGGAGAGGAAGCGTGACTCACAGGAGGAAACCGGAAACGCTGGGGAAGGATTGAAGATTGGTAAGTGTTCTCAGCTGCAAATAAGAACTGTGCTGCAGGTTTAATAAGTCAAAATAAAAAGAAATATTTTTGTTTCATGCAGATCTCTTTTGTTCAAACATAACTAAATGGATTATAAGCCCCCTAATACAGTGCCAAATTGAAATTTGAAAACTCATCTCTATCTGGTGGTTAATAAAGGAGCTCATGTGAACACTACCTACCCTAAAAGGATGTTTTGTGGCTGTACATGAGAATTGTGATATGATACCTTGTTTCATATTGTTAATGGTCTGTGTTTTCCGTATGGGGTGGTATATTGATGTATTAGGGTCTGCCCAGTGTACCACTTTATGGTACAGTACGGTTCTGAGTGTGTTTTTGCACAAGTTTGTGGTTCAGCGATGTGACCTTATTGAGTGACAAATATCAACATTTTAAATTTAATTTTTAGTTTGTCATAACATCAGACAATGGTTGGTTTTTAAGAATATTTTGGATGTTCTGGTGTTGAATTGTTCCATAGATTGTATATGTATGTGGTTAGTGTTGGTAACTGCTTGAAATAATTTGAGTTTTAAAATATATGTCATTTATGATATATAATCCATTTTTTACATGCACATAGAAGCATTACTTATCGATAACCAGCGCCTTCCTGGGACTCAGTCTCTTCTCCACCCATGACAAACCTTTTCTCCACATGACCAACTTTCACTTGCTAATTTCAATCCTCTCCAATTAGGATGGTACTTGTAACTTTCTCACATTTGGGATGGGACACCCTTCGCTCCCCTAGATATTAACCCTGAGCAGATCATGAACCTATAATGCAAAGTCTAGTCGCCACATGTACTTCACTAATGTGACCATTTCATTTTGGGATTTTCCATGGATGGAATAGCAGTGTTTAATAATTGATAACATTTTTGGAATGTATACATGGTTAGTATAACTTTTTGAGCAATCCATATATGTTATCTAATATCTACATTAATAAAAGGTATTAATTGTGACTTATTTTTACTTATTTTTTTCTGTGTGTTGTCGGACAATTATGGGCCACCGACGCCTTTGGTCGCAGGTATCCAAGTATTTTTATGTTGGGTCGGTGGGGTATGCTCTCTGAAACAGTCTGTCTTTAGTGCTTTCTGGAAATTTAGATGGTGGAGCGTAGTTTTTCCTGCTTTTGGTAGTGTTGTTCCATGGTTGTGCACTTAAGTAGGAAAAGTGGATGCATAGGTGGATTTGTATTTTGAGTCCCTTGCTGTGGGTATTGGAGGTTTATGTATGATCGTGCTGATTTTGTGGTGTTTCTGGATGGCAGGTCAATGAGGTCTGTCATGTATCCTGGTGCCTCGCCGTAAATACTTTATGAACAGTCGGCCGATTTTTGAAAAGTGATACGTTCTTTGCTTTGGTAGCCAGTGCCGTTTCTTTATTGGAGTGGCTTGGCGCTGTCAAACATGTTTGTTCTAAATATAAGCCTGGCTGCTATGTTTTGGGCGGTCTGAAGTTTCTTTATAATTTGATCCATGCATCTACATGGATTCCATTACAGAAGTCTCCATGGCTTTAGTACCATTGGACTGTTATCAGGTTACGAAATATTTCTCCTCAGGAAAAATGGGTGTTCATGCAGCAATATACTCATATACAAAAAAATCATTTTTATAGTTTATATCAAAAACACTCATTCTTTTTGCTGAAGATGCCATCCTGAAATAAACGACAGTAAACAACTCAAAACAACACTTAGCTTTCACTGAAGTAACGCAATAACCCCTCTGGTTGAATAAACAACGGGGCCCATATCGTTTCGCCTTCTTACAGGCTTCCTCAGGTTTTGCCCAAGACAAATATTAGACCCGGGGTATCACTTAACATGCAGCGGCACAAATGCAGGGACGATTCTTAACAGGCTCCTAGAATTTTCTCAAATTCTAGGGCCTGTAAGAATCGGTCCCTGCATTTTACTGTCATTTATTCAGACTGCAATATTCAGCAAAAAGAATGAGTGTTTTGATATAAACTATAAAAATGATTTTTTTGTATATGAGTAAATTAATATGGGTACAAGTTAGCCCTTGGTTAATCCTCGGTCTCTGAGGGCTATACCCATAGACTAAGAACTATTTTACCCTTTGGGTTTATTTTTTGCTGTTCACCAGTATTGTGTTATTAGATTACGAAAGCAAGGGGAACAGCTCATACTGTTCTGTTACACTTATTAGTATTTTTTAATCGCCTGGGTAACTGTATCAGCACTGAGGAGAGCGAAATTGGACCATAATTGGTCAGCAGGGTGTTCACTAGGGGTTGAGTCTAGACCATTAATGAAGTTTTCTATGTCCAATTTGTTCTGAGGTAGGGTTTTGCGTAGGTTTGAGATTTTGTCATTGAAATATTTAGCAAGGTTGTCTGAAAATGGGTTGTCAGTGTTGGTTGTGATGACTGGCGTTGTGTCTAGTAGTTTGTTCATGAGATGGTATAGTTTTTTCATGTTTTTGTAGTCTGGCCCAATTTTAGTATATTGTTCCTCCTGAGGAAGAGGATTTCGGAAGTGGTGATTTGTTATTGTTTAGCTGCTTCAAATACAGCCCTCGAAGTCATTTGTGGCTTTGAAATGGAAATGCTCTAAAATTGATGGCAATCAGTCCCATCTGTGTTAATCAACAGACAGGGTTTGTGAAGAGGGAGCTCAGCATTTTCACAGCTCTGTGTGAAGGAGGATGGCAATTCTCCTGTGAAACAGTGATCTTGTTTTACAAAGTATTTTCACAGTTCACCTGGGACATTGGCAGTTGGAAAGCAGTCGAAAGTTTGATGTTGGAAGCAGATTTAAAGAACTGGTATAGCTTCAAGGATCACTAAAATATTGGGACATTAAGCTCTTCAGAGAGTTGTGCTTTTGACTATATTGCTGGGTGAATATAGTAGCTGGGTCACCCATCCAGGACCCAGCCAGGCTTGACCCTGCTTAGCTGCCTCTTCCTCCACATGACTGTTGCCTTCACTCCACAGCAATCTGGCTCCTCTGAGCCTTGGCTCCAGGCCCTGCGAACTCCCAGGACTTCCTCCTCCCTCCTCCCTCCATTCTTTTCACAGAGGCACATTCAAAGCCCAATGTTTATAAGTAAGAGCTTTTATTTTCTTGCTTCAAATCAACAAAACACCCTTCACTCCAGGTTGTTTAGGCTAGCAGCCCAGAGCACAATTCAGGTTCAACACAGTCAGATTCAGGTTCAAAAACAGTCCATATAACTTCAAACTCAGGTTCAAAAACAGTTCATATAACTTCACTTCACTTTAGCTCAGATTACTTCACTTAGGGAACAGTACAATATCAGAGGGAAAAACCCAATAGCTTGGTAGGTTGCAGCCCAGACCTTTTAGTATGAAACAGTTTACACAGTCTTTCTTGTACCTTCTTACAGCACGGTTACACAGCTTTATTCCCACCTGGTTCAGGCTGGGGTTTCAATTGTGCCCAGCTCGCTTTCTCTCCCACAGGCTGCACCTGTTTCCTCTTTAGTAGAGATTTTCCCCAGTGCCTTAGCCTCTCTCCTCCGGTCTTCCACCAGTCTCTCCAAGGTACAGCTAGCCACCCTCTTACAGCAGCTTTTTGGGTTTGAGCCAGGGCTCCAATCTCCATCTGTTCCTCCCCTAGCCCTTCAGTAATCTCCATTTTATCCTCCTCTCCAACTTCCCCCGCCCCCAATCTCTCCAGCTGACCCTCATCACCTTCCTTAGAGACCATTTCCCAATCTTCTATCTCCTCCCCTAACTCTTGCACAGCCGGGTGGGGAAGAGAAGGATTCTGGGACTGGTAGTTCCTCCCCTTCTTCCTTAACCCAGCCAACCTCTCTGCCCCCGGTAGCCCAGCTTTCTGGATGTGGGTGTTGTGCACATGAAATCTGCCCCGTTGGGATTCCCCGGCACCCTGTACCCCCTTTCTTCGTGCCTTCCCGGATCCCCTTTCACCTGCACTCTCACATACCCCCATCCTTAACTGATTGCTAGGGATTTCTATTTCTTCACTAGCAATCCGTGACAGGACATCGGCATTGGTTAACAGCTGACCCGCCCAGTGCTCCACTCGGAAGCGGTAGGGTTGCAGGGCCAGGTACCACCGGGTAAGACGGGCATTGTTGTTCTTCATATGTCCCAACCATTTGAGAGGAGCATGGTCAGTCACCAACGTAAATGCTCAGCCATCCAAATAGAAGTGACAGGCCTGTATGGCCCACTTGATGGCCAAACATTCCCTCTCAATGGTGGAATACCTCGTCTCATGCGGTAATAACTTGCGACTCAGGTACAGGAGAGGATGCTCTTGTCCCTCATGTAGCTGGGATAACACTGCCCCCAACCCCACCCCAGAGGCGTCCACCTGGAGCACGAAGGTTTTATCAAAGTCCACTGCCCTTAGTACGGGCTCCTGACACAATATCGACCTTAACTTATCAAAGGCCTCTTGACTTTCCCCATCCCACTGAAGAGTGTTAGGGCTCTTACTTTTCTTTTTTTTCTTTTTTTTTCTTTTTTATAATTTCAAAATTTTACATTACAAGATAATCTTGCTTCAGAAAAGCAGACAAGAAAATATTTTGTAGAATTACATCTTCCACTTGAGTACAGTAATACGAGATTCCAATATTTGTCTTTTTTATATCACAAAAGAAAACTTTAAAGAAAACTTTAAAGAGGGGGCATGCATTAGATTAATGGGGTTAAATCTAAAGAAGAAAAATTTATAACAATAGATAGGCTTAGCACGATTTTCCATCCATCTATTCTATAACTCAATCAGTTAGGGGATAACCATAGGAATTTATACTTTCCTAGAATCAAGAAAAACTCTTAGCTGCTCTGGCTGAATGAAGATATATTTTAAACCCTGATATTTAATAGTACATTTACTAGGATAGTTCAGAAAGAAAGAGGCACCCAAATCTTGTGTCTCCTTTCTCATACTCAAAAACAACTTTCTAACTTCTTGTGTCTGTTTTGTAACATCTTGAAAAATGCGTACAATTTTACCACAGATCATTTTGTGAAAATATAGTCTTTTAACAGCATCGACATCCTGCTGAAAAACAAATTGAAACACTAGAGTCATTCTTTCTGATTTTTCGGATAAAGTAGTTTCAAGCAAGTCGGATACATTTAGAACTGTTTGCGCCTCATTAGTTGTAGGTATATCAGAAGGTTTATTCCTTATATAGTAGATTTTATTTATTGGAGGTAACAAGTCTGAGGAAAATTGTAAAACTTCAACCAAGTATTTTTTAAATGCATCCAGAGGTGGAATTCCATTTTCTCTTGGAAAATTCAATATGCGCAAATTTAGTCTCCGATTATAATTTTCAATTTGGTTAATCTTTCTAGTTATTATAATTTTGTCTTTTATTAACTCTGAGGATAAATCTTGTAGCTTCTTCACATCCTGATTAAGCTTCGTTGTTTGAGTAGCAAATTCCTTTTTAATGTCAGCCAAAGACACAGAAAAATTGTTCATAGTACTTACTAGAGAGGAAAGTTCCTTAGTGGATTTCTCAACGGTAACCACCAACTGTTGGAGAACTATCCAAACGTTTTCCAACGACACTGTCCCAGGAGCAGTTCTTACTTGCTTCCAGTCAATGCTCAGGCCCTCTGGTCTTTGCATCTCGTCGGGTTGCGCCTTACCAGCGCCTTCGAACAAGGCCCCGGCAATAACCACTTCGGTCTCCAGGGGTCCCTTCTGGCTTTGGCGTCCTTCCGGATGGGGTGGTGGATCGAGTACCGGAGGAGATAGCGTGACATCTAGGCCCAAATCCTCCAGGATTTCCCCTTCCTGGAGGACTGCCGGGCTCCTCTTGGTTTGGGTGGAAGTTCGCAAGATGAACCGCTCTATCGAGGCCTGATGCGGGGAGGAAGTCCGGGTTATCGAGGCTTGTCCCCAGACTATACCCTTTCTTTTAGTATGTGGCATAATTTAGAAGATACACTTTTTTTTTTCAAGCGCCGATTTCTGAGCGGTGCAGAGCTCGGTCAGCTACGTGCCGCCATCTTGACACGCCAGGGCTGTTACTTTTCAACTTATCTGTTAAAGGGGCTGCTATTGAGGCGAAATGGGGAATAAACCTCCGATAGTAGCCCACTATGCCCAAAAATCGCCTTAACCCTTTCTTTTTCCCCGGACGTGGAAACTCCCTAATGCTAGCCACTTTGTCGCACAAGGGAGTGATATGTCCGTCCCCCACCATGTACCCCAAATATTTCACGCGTCGCTGGCCGAAATGACATTTCTGGGGGTTTAAGGTTAAACCTGCCTGTCAGAACGTATCCAGTACCCCTCTGAGCCGGACTACATGGGTGTCCCAGTCCTCACTATGGATGACCACATCATCCAAGTATGCTGCCGCATACTCCTGATGTGGACATAATATTCGATCCAACAACCATTGGCAGGATGCAGCTGCTGAGTGCAACCCGAATGCCATTCTTTTAAACTGATAAAGTCCTACTGGGGTAGCAAAAGCAGTTTTTGGCCGTGCTCCCTCCGTCAGGGGTATCTGCCAATAGCCCTTGATCAAATCCAGGGTAGACAGATACCTGGCAGTTCCCAGACGATCCAGTAATTCCTCAATGCGGGGCATTGGGTAAGCATCCGGGGTGGACAGGGCATTGCCTTGGCGGAAGTCAATGCAGAACCGCCAGGTACCATCAGCTTTTGGTACGAGCACCACTGGGCTTCACCAGGAACTGAATGACTCCTCGATTACCCCAAAGAATACCATCTCCTTAACCTGCCGGACCACCTCCTGCCGCTTGGGAGGTGAGAGACGATAGGGCCGCTGCCTCACTACTCTCCCTGGCTCTAATATCATTAATTATGAGAGTGGTCTCCCCGGGACGAGCGGTCAACACATCCCGAAACTCATCTAGAAGTGCCCGCAGATCCCGCTGCTGGGGTTCACTAAGGCCTGGATCTATCTGGGGTTCCCCCCTCTGTGAGAACTCTGTAATCTGGGGCCCCAGGTCTTCTTCTCCTTCCTGTATCTCCCGACTCCATAACCCCTTTCTCTCCCGCCAGGGCTTCAGAACGTTCACATGATACGTTTGTATCCGGCCTTGCTCATGTCTCACGGCATAGGTGGTGGGACCTAACTGTTTCTCTATCATTACAGGCCCTTTCCACTGGCTTGTAAATTTATGTGGTGAGTCAGATATCAATACCAGCACTTTTTGCCCCACCTGAAATGTCCGATTAGCACTCTTCCTATCATAATAGGTCTTTTGGGTGACCTGGCTTCTGGCTAGCTGCTGCTGCGCCCCCTCCTGTACCCTCCTCAAGCGCTCCTTTAGATCCTCCAAATACCTATTAACGTCCTTATCCTGCTCCTCGGGTGGCACCCACTGCTCTTTTAAAATATCCAGCCCTCCCCTGGGTACTCTCCCATACATCAACTCAAACAGAGAGACCTTTAGGGAGGCTTGCACACTTTCCCGACACACATACAACACAAAAGGAAGTAACAAATCCCACTGTTCATGATGGATTCCAAGTCCCTTTCTTAACAGCATTTTCAGGGTCTTATTGAAGCGCTCCACCAACCCATTGGTCTGGGGGTGGTAGGCTGCTGTACGTATGTGCTGGATCCCACATGCCTCCCATACCTGTTTCAGAGTACGTGACAAAAAATTGGTACCCCTGTCTGTTAATACCTCTCTGGGGAACCCCACCTCACAGAAAATCCGTATGAGATGGGAGGCTATGACTTTTGCTGAGGTGTTATGGAGCGGAATTGCCAAAGGATACCTAGTAGCCATATCCACAACCACCAATATATATGAGAAACCCCGCTTACTCTTGGTGATGGGGCCAATCATATCCATGGCCACCCGGGCCATCGGGATAGCTATCCGGGGCAGAGGACATAGGGGTGCCCGGGCAGGCACCTTCTCCGACACCTTTTGGCACTGGGCACATGTAGCGCAGAACTGCTCAATACGCTTGTACACCCCCGGCCAATAGAAACGGAGAAGCACCTGCGTAAGTGTCCCTTGGACCCCCTTATGCCCCCCCAAAGGGTGATCATGAGCTAGCCGCATAACTAACTCCCTGAAACCCTGGGGCACCACTAACTGCTTTCTGGTACCCTCTTCACCCGGAGCCCGAGCTATACGGAATAGTAGCCCCTGGTCCACACTGAATCGCGGGAAAAACCTGCTCTCCCTCCTGTCCCACCTGCTCCCAGGCGTACCGTAAGCTAGCATCCGTTTCCTGCTCCTTATGGAAGTAAGGAAACTTCTCCCGCACCCCCGCCGGGTCTTGGGGAAATTCCCCATGCTTATTCAAATCAGCTCTCCTATGCTGCTGGGCTCGCTTCTTCTGGCTAGAGCTAGGCTTCTCTCTGCCCGGGCTCGTCTCCACTCAGACCCCCTCTTTTTGATGCATTCCCAGACCGCACCATCTCTTGTACTAGGTCCAACAAGGGTTGTTGCTGGGCTCTCGACGCTGCCAGGGAGTCCTCCATGAATTTCTGTGCCAGTTCTTGCTGCTTCTGGAACTGGTGTGCCATGAACGCCATCAGCTCCATGATCTCAGATGCACGTTGATCCCTGACAAACACAGAATACAAGACCCAAGTGCTGCTCTTCACACAATACCCCCACTCGAGAGTAAATGATTCCTCCCACCGGTTTCACAATCCTTGCCCCAATTCTGAGTCTGCTTACAAGAATCAGGGTAAATATAAGCCTTCCTTGGCAGGTCTTCAATAGATCCCACCACTGCCACCACTTTGTAGCTGGGTCACCCATCCAGGACCCAGCCAGGCTCAACCCTGCTTAGCTGTCTCTTCCTCCACACGACTGTTGCCTTCACTCCACAGCAATCTGGCTCCTCTGAGCCTTGGCTCCAGGCCCTGCGAAACTCCCAGGACTTCCTCCTCCCTCCGTCCTTTCACAGATGCACATTCAAGCCCAATGTTTATAAGTAAGAGCTTTTATTTTCTTGCTTCAAATCAACAAAAACCCTTCACTCCAGGTGTTTAGGCTAGCAGCCCAGAGCACAATCAGGTTCAACATAGTCAGATTCAGGTTCAAAAACAGTCCATATAACTTCACTTCACTTAGCTCAGATTACTTCACTTAGGGAACAGTACAATATCAGAGGAAAAACCATAGCTTGGGAGGTTGCAGCCCAGACCTTTAGTATGAAACAGTTACACAGTCTTTCTTGGACCTTCTTACAGCACGGTTACCAGCTTTTTCCCACCTGGTTCAGGCTGGGTTTCAATTGTGCCCAGCTCTCTTTCCTCTCACCACAGGCTGCACCTGGTTTCCTCTTTAGTAGAGATTTTCCCCAGTGCCTTAGCCTCTCTCCTCCGGTCTTCCACCACGTCTCTCAAGGTACAGCTAGCCACACTCTTACAGCAGCTTTTTGGGTTTGAGCCAGGGCTCCAATCTCCATTCTGTCCTCCCCTAGCCCTTCAGTATCTCCATTTTATCCTCCTCTCCAAACCTCCTCCCCTAACTCTTGCACAGACCGGGTAGGGGAAGAGAAGATTCTGGGGACTGGTAGTTCCTCCCCTTCTTCCTTAACCCAGCCAACATCTCTGCCCCCGTAGCCCAGCTTTCTGGATGTGGGTGTTGTGCACATGAAATCTGCCCCGTTGGATTCTCCCCGGCACCCTGTACCCCCTTTCTTCGTGCCTTCCCGGATCCCCTTTCACACTGCACTCTCACAATATGCAGGGGCTGCCAGCACAAGATAAGTATATGGTGAACAGTTTGGAAAAAGTTATGTAATGGGATGTATGTATGCTGTATATAATACTGTAATAATCTTGCAACATACTGATATGAGCTGATTCTGTAAACAGTAAACATATGTAGTAGGGGTTTTTGTAATAAATCGGATATGAAGAGAAAGTAGTTGTCTGGAGCACACTTTAGTACTTGATTATATGTGAGTGCTCTGGTTGAAAAAGAATTATCCCCTTTTGTGTTAACTTTGTTTAATTACTACAGCAGGCCTGGTGCAGGTGGCAACCAGAAGGAGAAAAGAAAAGGTACTACATGGTGGTGGTTGGGATATGGGAGTGAGAGAGAGGCAGATGCAATACTGAATGGGAAGGAGGGGGAGAGGGAGAGAGACAATCAATTTTGGATGGGGAGAAATAAAAGGGCAATAAAAAGGGAGAGAGAGAGCAGACAGAGGCAATACCGGAGGGAGAGAAAGAGACAGGGGCAGTGCTAGATGGGAGTGAGGAAGAGAGCAATGCAGATGGGCTGGCGGGAGAGAAAGAGGGGGGAAATACTGCATGGGGAGAGGAAAAATAGAAAGGGGTCATGCTGGATAGGCTGTAGAGAAAGAGGAAGGGGCAATGCCTGAATGGTAAAGGGGAAGAGAGAGAAAGATATGGGCCATGCTGCATGCCAGAGGGGAGAGAGACAGACAGACAGGGCAATGCTGGATGGGAGAAGAAGAGTCAATGTTGGAATGGGGGAGGGGGGGGGGGGGGGGGGGGGGGGAAGAGAGAGAAAGAAGAAAGAAAGAAGAAGAGAGAGAGGGGGGCATTGCTGAATGTTGTGAGGCAAAAGGGGGAGAGAGACAGAGACAGTGTAATGCTATATTCCAGAGTAGAGAGACACGAGGAAATTCTGGATGGTGGGAGAAGAGAAGCAAAGAGAGGAGATGCTGGATGTCAGGGTAGCACAAGAGAGACAGACGACCAGAAAGAAAATGCTGGGTGGTAACAGAAGAACGAGAGAGAGAGACACACATACACACAGAGGAGGTGGGGGGGGGGGGGGGAGGGAGAGACAGAGAGGCAATGATGGATAACAGGGGTCTAATGAGAAAATGCTGGATGGCAGGGGGAGGAAGAGAGGCAAAAACAGAGGCAATGTTGAATGGTAGGGGGAGAGAAGAAAGAGTGGAAGACTGGGGAATAAAGGAAGAATAAGAGGGCCAGTTTAAAGGAAAGAGATAGAAAGTTGTAGGTAGACACAGTAAAAAGTTGGAGAATGAAGAATGGTAATAAGAATTAATGAAATTGAATGGATAGAGAGGCAGAAAAAATGGAAAGAAGCTGAAAGAAGTAGATCAGTGTTGGAGCTGGATGTAGTGGAAGAAGTGAAGACAGAAGGAGAAAAAAATGACAAATGGACAGGAGATCATTGGAAAGAGTTAAAAGAAGACAGGAAAGCAGTAACCAGAGACTGGGACCAACAGAGCTAGAAAAATTAAATGGCCAGAAAACAAAGATAGAAAAACAAATTTTGGAGGGGGGTTTAAGCCACTGACCACCATAGGCAGAACTAAGCCCAAATATTGAATGCTGGACTATATCCAAGCTCTGATGTTGAATATCCTAGTATGTGCAGTCACCCAGAACCAGGCACTAGATAATATTCGAACTGATGCCGAGTTAGTTCAATGGATAAAGTTACAGCTTTGTGATTTGAAACACATTCTTATAATTCTCTTCTTGATCATATACCTCGTAATCTATTCACAGGAACAAAAAAAAGAGCAACACTGGGCTTTCAGGATCGAGATAATCAATGTCCTCCATTATTGAATGACGACCCGACATGGGCCATGTTTCGGCACACAGGCGCCTGCCTCAGGGGTCAGAAAATCCTGTTTGTGACTTTCTCAGAGATGTGTGTATAACCAAATAGGCGGGGTACAATGTCTCTAATTGTCCTGTCTGTCCTAATTTAGATTGTAAGCTCTCGAGCAAGGACTGTCTCTTCTTCATGTTCAATTGTAAAGCGCTGCATACGACTGGTAGCGCTATAGAAATGATTTGTAGTAGTAGTAGTAGTAATGTAGGCAGTGTCTCTTAACTCAAAGAACACTGTCGATACAAAATCCGCTTTCTGTACAGAAAAGCCCACCAAACAGATTTAAATGCTCTACCCAGCATTTTAAAAACACATTGATCACAACATTTGAATAGTGACTTCATAATATTTGCTTTTCAATTTTCAATTTGACAGTAGGAAAGGAGTAATAATTTTCTTGAAACGGACTCCATTCACTGAGACAAATATAGTTTTGATAGATATCTAACCTTTCATCCTATCATTATTGCTTATGTAAAATGGCAGACACTATTTTAATGTTTAACTGATAAAAAGTGTGATTTTTGCTGCTAACCTTTTAGCATCAGCCATAAAATTAATCCAGTTGTCATCTTTCTGTATATCCAAACTCTGCTTTATATGTTTTAAGCTGGACATTTTTTAAAATCTTGCTCCATAATGTCAAATATATTATTTTATCTACATAAGAGGGATTATCTGAGAATAGAATTTGCAAGGTTAATGCTATCATCTACAAACCATTCAACTTCACTGGGAAATGAATTACCAGATATATCACCATTTACTTTGCATCCTAGCTACTGCTGCATGTGCTGTGCACACATTTCACTCAGTGAAGTGGAGTGTTTTTTTATTGACTTCTCTTCATGAAGATAAAAAACGACCTTGGCTTTTAGAAACTGAACATGTGGTAAGATTGGTTAGAATCCACCATTAAGGTGTATAAGAGATTGAATTTACTTCACTATATATTACCTCATTTGAAGCTTAATATAGTAGTATCCACCAAGGGAAAACCCTTGCCTTTAATGTCTTATTGATGATAGCTTAAAGAAATTGTCTTAGCTGACTTGATTGTGAACTATAGCTTACAAAACAACATAACTGATCTAGGGAAATGCTGTTTGTGTTATGCAACTCAACTTAGGATATGGCTCTTTGAAACTGCAACTGCTTTCCCACTTCTAATTAGCAATCTGAATCCTAAAATAAAAATTTCAAATATAAAACATTACATATTCATTCAGCTAGCTGTCTTTTTTAAATCCACCTTTCCCTCTTTGTATCATCTTCCTACCCAGGAAAACCTGGCTAGGCAGCACTAGCACCCTCACTAGCTCCAGTGGCTGGAGGGAATTCTCTGACAAGGCTCACCTTTGTTTTCAATAGGACAGACTGAGTTGAAAATATTGGCAGTTGTCTTTCCTCCATCCATAGGCTTACATGTCTCATCCCCACCATACACCTGAGCTCTACTAGCTGCAGACAGGAGACAGACACAAGCATGTAACAGTGCAGTGACCTTATCGTATATACTGGCTCCACAGCTCTCTCTCAACCATGCAGGAGAGGCTTAACTGGACAGTGCTGACCACCATGGTACTTGTTCTGTGGGGTTCCCACAGGGATGAAAGCAGTTCCTGTGGGATTCCCGTGGGGATGGAAAAAATTCCTGTGGGGTTCCCATGGAAGTGTAAGCTGCACCTGCGCTAGCCTCTCATCTACCAAGTACCAAGATCTTTGAGTACAAATGCGAAAAGTCTTCCAATAAGGAGGTGGTAGAGACACAAATGATGACGGAATTCAAAAAGGTGTGGGATGAACACAAAAGATCTCTAATTAGAAAATGGAAGTTATAAAAAATCTAACCTTAAATGGCTGCATGTGTGTGGATGTGTCAAGTGACACTTAGATGGCGATGCTGGCTGTGATGAATTAGGGCTGATACCGGGCAGACTGGTTTAGAATGGGCTGGAAAGGGCTTAGACAGCAATTTCAGTGGTTGGAACATAATGACAGTGCTGGACAGACTTTTACAGTCTGTGTCCTGCAAATGAGAAGATCAATAGACTGGAGTGGGCTTCAACGGCAACTCCAGCAGTTGGAACATAAGGATAGGACTGGATAGACTTCTATGGTCTATGTCCCAGAAACACCAAAGAAAGACCATAATCAAATATATAATATCACACTCATTGATTTAATCATGAACTGATAACAAGTGTGACTATTGGGCAGACTGGATGGACCGTTCAGGTCTTTATTTGCCATAACTTATTATGTTACTATTAATCCTCTTTCAGTGGCGTTCCTAGGGGGCGGCGGTGGGTGCGGTCCGCCCTGGGTTCACGCCGCTGGGGGGGGTGCCGCGTGCCTGTCCGCTACGTTCGTTCTGTGCTCCCTCTGCCCCGGAACAGGTTACTTCCTGTTCCGGAGCAGAGGGAGCATGGAAACGAACGAAGCGGACAGGCGCGCAGCACCCCCCCCCCAGCAGCGTGCACCCAGGGGGGGTTTCCTTCGCTGGGGGGGGGGGGCGCGCTGGACCCGGGGGGCGGGGCGCATCGGCAATCCGCCCCGGGTGTCAGCCCCCCTAGGAACGCCACTGTTGTCTTTGTGCCCAGGCTGATGCGCAGACCTCAGCTCTGACATAGGCACGAGCATCAGATGTCACCTGACCTACTGGCGAGTGCATATGGCAACCTCTCAGCACACAGTGCCAGTAAATCAGAGACAAATCTTACATGTGCGCACCAGAGTGTTCCAACTTCCAACGTCCATTCCTTCCTTGCCTGCAGTGCTGTGGCTCTAATCCAGAGAGAGACTGAGAGAGCTGACTAGCATAATTTTCTTTTATGTACCCTTAAATGTTTGCAGAAATGGGTGGGGACAGGTTGGGACAAGTTAAATTCTTGCGGGGATGGGTAAGATTTTTGTCCCCGGGCAACTCTCTACACTGTACTTTCTCAAGCCTCACAGATCTCAGCCCCCTCCACCACTCTCCCTTTTAGTAGCCTTCAAATACCATAGGCTTCTTGTAATAGGTGTGCCTTCAATTTTTTCTGGAAAACAAGAAAATTTTCCTCTGCTCTTAGATCGTAAAACACCCTGTTCAACATCATGAAGCCTGCTACAGAAAAGGCCTGGGTCTGTGTATCATGTAACATGAAAAAATCATCATCAAATGCCTTTCTAATGAGCGCAGGGCTTGATAGTGGTCCTTAAAAGCAGTATCTTAAATTTCA
This sequence comes from Microcaecilia unicolor, assembly GCF_901765095.1. Lineage (NCBI taxonomy): Eukaryota > Metazoa > Chordata > Amphibia > Gymnophiona > Siphonopidae > Microcaecilia > Microcaecilia unicolor. The sequence goes on along the minus strand of NC_044031.1, from coordinate 345,168,065 downwards.
TCCAACTGACTATGTAAACCAGTAAAGACACATGAACATAATATCGTCATTCCATAATCAGGTATGCCATGACATTCTGCACAGTTTGCAATACTCTCATTACAAGATCAATTAGAGAGACCTAATAATATTGTATTGTAATAGTACAGGCAAGAAACTGCAAAGCTTGGACAACAGACTAACAAATCAGGGTTTTTCAAATAGTATCACAATCTCCATAGGAAATGCAACTTAAAACAAATGCAGAGCAAGCCATAGCCTTAATATGAGATTTCAAGGTTAGAGAGTTATCCAGCTCCACTCTGAGACTATGCATTCCATACAAATTGTCTAGTTCCTATAATGTGGAGGCAAAAAAACACATCGGTTCATCAAAGACTTGTTTCTTATTTGGAAATATTAACACAAAGACAGTTGTCTTTAAGCCATCCATTAATAATCAACAAACAGTAGTCCACTGAAGTGGCAGTGACATTCAAGGACTGCATTATAAATATCAATTGAACGTCTGTTTTGACAATAACAATGCCAATGGAAATAGATAATAAATAACACCAGGGATAGACATGAGCCTTGTGGAACTGAGACTGGATGTTAGGCATCCATTCTGAGTCATCCTTTCCTCATCTAACCTGTTGCATTCAACTGTGTAGAAAAAACAAAACAAACCTATTTTACCATCTGGCTAGTACACCTGATCTCTTGAAGTTAATGCCCCAAGATGTGATTGAGCTTATCAAACATGGAGGACATATCCAATGAGGTCACTACATTTGATTTCCCAAAAAATAAAGCCCCAGTGAATCATCTCTAGCATCAAAACCAAAAAGGATTTCTGTGTTGTGCCTGTTTTGGAAATGTGACTGGTTGTTTATTCACTATTTTAAATTCTCAACATAATCCTGCAATCTTCTCAACACAATTCAATAATTTTACCAATAAAAGACATTACTGTAGATAACAGGTGATAGGATTTTGGTGACCTAGGATTCAAAATAGATTTCTTCTAAATTGAGTATACAATATACCAATTTGCAGGATGAGCAATATCTCATCCTGCAAAATTGCATGAAAAATAGCTTTCTCCATCTTAAAAACACCCAGAGGCCAAGGATGAAAGAGTCTACATGAAACAATGACCATAATTTTGACTGCAAACAGATGTCCATGCAGACCTGTCATGAAATGCCTAGCTACCTGCCTGGGGTTACCCCACCATTTAGAGGGTCTATCCCCAGCCCAGCTCAGGTCCACCTACACCTGCCACTTTGCTCTACATTGGCACCTTCCTCCTACCAACTGGGTCACAACTTTATCTCCAGTGATTTCTAGGTTACTGGAGCCACACTCCCAGTGGTCCCACAGTTCCCAGAAAGCACTCACAGACCCAACACACAAACCACCAGGATTCTTTATCAGTCCATACATGCAGAATGAACAAACATATGTGTTTATTCTTAGAATTTGGAACAGTGAACAAAAATAATGTGCAAATAGTAAACAGTAACAAGTAATTGAAAATGGATCATAGAAAACTAACTAAACATTTGCATACTTCTTAGAAAGAACCTTTGGAGATCAGGACATACAGTGGGGGAAATAAGTATTTGATCCCTTGCTGATTTTGTAAGTTTGCCCACTGACAAAGACATGAGCAGCCCATAATTGAAGGGTAGGTTATTGGTAACAGTGAGAGATAGCACATCACAAATTAAATCCGGAAAATCACATTGTGGAAAGTATATGAATTTATTTGCATTCTGCAGAGGGAAATAAGTATTTGATCCCCCACCAACCAGTAAGAGATCTGGCCCCTACAGACCAGGTAGATGCTCCAAATCAACTCGTTACCTGCATGACAGACAGCTGTCGGCAATGGTCACCTGTATGAAAGACACCTGTCCACAGACTCAGTGAATCAGTCAGACTCTAACCTCTACAAAATGGCCAAGAGCAAGGAGCTGTCTAAGGATGTCAGGGACAAGATCATACACCTGCACAAGGCTGGAATGGGCTACAAAACCATCAGTAAGACGCTGGGCGAGAAGGAGACAACTGTTGGTGCCATAGTAAGAAAATGGAAGAAGTACAAAATGACTGTCAATCGACAAAGATCTGGGGCTCCACGCAAAATCTCACCTCGTGGGGTATCCTTGATCATGAGGAAGGTTAGAAATCAGCCTACAACTACAAGGGGGGAACTTGTCAATGATCTCAAGGCAGCTGGGACCACTGTCACCACGAAAACCATTGGTAACACATTACGACATAATGGATTGCAATCCTGCAGTGCCCGCAAGGTCCCCCTGCTCCGGAAGGCACATGTGACGGCCCGTCTGAAGTTTGCCAGTGAACACCTGGATGATGCCGAGAGTGATTGGGAGAAGGTGCTGTGGTCAGATGAGACAAAAATTGAGCTCTTTGGCATGAACTCAACTCGCCGTGTTTGGAGGAAGAGAAATGCTGCCTATGACCCAAAGAACACCGTCCCCACTGTCAAGCATGGAGGTGGAAATGTTATGTTTTGGGGGTGTTTCTCTGCTAAGGGCACAGGACTACTTCACCGCATCAATGGGAGAATGGATGGGGCCATGTACCATACAATTCTGAGTGACAACCTCCTTCCCTCCGCCAGGGCCTTAAAAATGGGTCGTGGCTGGGTCTTCCAGCACGACAATGACCCAAACATACAGCCAAGGCAACAAAGGAGTGGCTCAGGAAGAAGCACATTAGGGTCATGGAGTGGCCTAGCCAGTCACCAGACCTTAATCCCATTGAAAACTTATGGAGGGAGCTGAAGCTGCGAGTTGCCAAGCGACAGCCCAGAACTCTTAATGATTTAGAGATGATCTGCAAAGAGGAGTGGACCAAAATTCCTCCTGACATGTGTGCAAACCTCATCATCAACTACAGAAGACGTCTGACCGCTGTGCTTGCCAACAAGGGTTTTGCCACCAAGTATTAGGTCTTGTTTGCCAGAGGGATTAAATACTTATTTCCCTCTGCAGAATGCAAATAAATTCATATACTTTCCACAATGTGATTTTCCGGATTTAATTTGTGATGTGCTATCTCTCACTGTTACTAATAACCTACCCTTCAATTATGGGCTGCTCATGTCTTTGTCAGTGGGCAAACTTACAAAATCAGCAAGGGATCAAATACTTATTTCCCCCACTGTATATAGCTGTTCACCAGTTATCAAATATAACTGGTTTTTTTTTTTTTTTTTTTTTACAGCAAAGAGCTTTCTTTCTCTCCCTCCTCCCAGGCTGAAACTGAAGCAATAGCCAGCACTGGGTAATTTCAAACTCCAGGCCAATCAGAGCCCAGAATAGTCAAGTTTCAAATAGAAACTGGTTACATCACTACAGGCACTTCCTATTATCTGTGTGCCAAATAAAAGAAAAGAGAAGTCAGTTCTCTGTAACAGCTTTAAGCATAATCATGCACCATCTGCTGGCCAACCAGGAGAAATACAATTCAGACATATTTAAGACAGAAAACATCCAATACATTTTACAGGCTTAAAACACACTGTTTCTTCACAAGACCCTATTATCAACTGACATTCGCAGGGTCATTTAAGGCTGATGAATCTGATTAGACCAATAACTGCTAAGATATCCCAGATGAGCAGAGGGGGTCATTTATCAAGCGCCTGATAAGTTCCTTTCTTCCTTTCTCACTGACTGACACCTGGCTTTCCTTCATCTCCTTCCCTCATTCTTGGGGGATTTTAACATTCATTCTAATGATCTCTAACTCTTATGCTTCTCAGTTTCTCGCTTTAACATTTTATTTATTTATTTGTATCCCACATTTACCCCCCCTATTTGCAGGCTTAATGTGGCTTACATAGTACCGTAGGTATGCGCCAAGCTGGTAAAGAACAAATACAGTGGTTGTAAACCCCCAGGGCTGCTTGTGTGGACTGAGGCCCTCTAGTGGCTCTTGTCCAGGCTCACATGGTTTCTGCCTAGCTTGTAAATATGTGTGTACTCTTCCTGCCCTCCAGCAGGACTCTAGCAAGTCTTCGCCCAGCAACTTGCAAGCACCAACCTCAATATCCTGGGCTCCCTTCTCACTCAGGGTGACTGCTCGGCCATGCCTTCCTCCTACTGGAAATCCTTTCCAGTTATGTCCACCATGCCCTGGTCACTTCTCTGGTTCACGGACAGTGGCCCACTGCACTTTCCCTGGGACTATAACTCGGATTCTCCAGCCTTCCCCAATATGCAAATTAGGCAGTCATCAAATGCAAATTCAATTTATTAGTACTGGGCTTCAGTCTTGTAGGAACAACTTCTTTACAAGTATTACTCTCTTACAAGTTGCCTCTTTACTGAGCCCACTCCCTTAGGTAGACCTGGGTCTCAGTTTAAACAGCCTCCACCCCTGGACAGGACTTTCTTCATTCACCACAACTTTACCGTCCTGTCCTCCACCCCACGGCTGTTAGTCCATTTCAAATCATTCATAAGTCCATCAACAACATAGCCTGGTAAGTACTTTCATTTTCCCCCTGCTGTCCTCAAGCTTCAGGCAGTCCAGGTCCCTCCATCTCCTTCTCCAGGTAATCTCCTCCAGCAGGCTTCTGGCTCTCTAGGTTCCCATCTCTCTCTCCAGCTCCTTGGGAGGTACTGTTTAAATAGGACTGCTTCCTGGGCCCCTCCTCCTAGTTCTGGAAGAGTCCAGAACCTTCTGGGTGCCTTTTCTCTTAAAGGAGAATCCTCGGCTACAGGTACTCCCTGGTCCCCATGTTCAGTCCTTGGCTGGAGCTCTTTCTACTGGCCCCTTCAGGTCATTACCCTGATGTCCAATGGGTGCTCCCTCTAGGGACCATATCATGGCATTTTCCCTGTTTCCAGGCAGAGAGCACCCTCTGGCGGCCTCCTCAGGGTAGAGCAAGCACTGTGTTTATCACATGGTATTATGGTAGAATAAGATACATGTGTACAGACACATTTGGGAATCGTAGAGAGGAGGAGTGGCATTAAGTCCATTATTAGCATTAGATAATTGTGTAGCAGGGTTCAGACTTTTAGGTTATGTCAGTAAGGTATGTTTCTTTGAAAAGGTAGGTTTTTAGTGATTTACTGACGTTTTGATGGTCGTATATTGTTTTCACAACTTTTGGTAGTGCATTCCACAGTTGTGTGCTTATGTAGGAAAAGCTGGTTGCATAGGTTGATTTGTATTTGAGTCCTTTGCAGCTTGGGTAGTGAAGATTTAGGTAAGTTCTTGTTGATCTGATTCTGTCTTTCAATCTTCAACTGTGCTCCACTACCCCCACTCTCCAGAATGACCACTGTCTTCATCTTATCTTCTTCTCAAACTCCTCACTCTCCAGTTTCTGCACCTCAGCTCTTCTCCTCTCTGATCATCATCTGATAACTTTCACACTTAAACACCCTTCCCCCAGTGCCGTCCAATCTCAACCAAAACAATAAGGAATCTTCAGGCTATTGACCCTTCTACTCTGTCCTCCAGTGTTTCAAATCTCTTCTCAACCACTATGTTATCCAAATCTGTCAATGAGGCTGTCTCTTCCTATAATACTACTCTCTCTTCTGCTCTGGATACTCTCATTCCTCCCATTCCCTGATCTGTAGGGCGTACCAAACCCTAGCCTTGGCTGACCTCTAGAATCCGCTACCTACGTTCCTGTGCCCGCTCTGCCGAATGCCTTTGACTGAAATCCTGTGCCCATGCTGACTTCATACATTTCAAATTCCTGCTGACCTCCTTCCAGTCTGCTCTTTCACTTGCCAAACAGGACTACTATATCCAGTTGACAAATTCTCTTGGCTCAAACCCTCGACGTCTCTTTGCCACACTGAACAGTCTCCTCATAGTGCCTTCACCTCCAGCTCCCCCTTCACTTTTTCCCCAGACTCTGGCTGAGTACTTTCATGATAAAGTTCACAAGATTAAACTTGAATTCTCAACCAAGTCGCCTCCACCTCTCCTTTCCTTAGTCAATTATCTCAACCTTCCGTCAACTCCTGCCTCCTTTTTTTCCTTTTCTGAAATCACTGAAGAGGAAACTGCACATTTTCTTTCTTCCTCAAAACTAACTACCTGTTCCTCTGATCCTATTCCCACCCATCTACTTAGCACTATCTCTCCTACTGTCATCTCTTTTAACTGTCATATTCTCAATCTTTCACTTTCTTCTGAGACTGTTTCTGAGGTCTTCAAACATTCCGTAGTCACACCACTCCTCAAAAAACCTTCATTGGACCCTACCTGTCCTTCCAACTACATTTTTTGTTACATTTGTACCCCGCGCTTTCCCACTCATGGCAGGCTCAATGCGGCTTACATGGGGCAATGGAGGGTTAAGTGACTATTGCCCCATCTCCCTCCTCCCTTTCCTATCCAAGGTACTGGTTCATCGCATTTGTCTTGACTTTCTTTCATCTCAAGCTATTCTTGATCCACTTCAATCTGGCTTTCACCCTCTTCATTCAACTGCTAAAGTTTCCAATGACCTGTTCCTGGCCAGATGCAAGGTCTCTATTCTATCCTCACCCTTCTTGATCTGCTGCTTTTGACACTGTTGATCGCTGCCTACTCCTTGATACATAGTAACATAGTAGATGATGGCAGAACAAGACCCGCACGGTCCATCCAGTCTGCCCAACAAGACAAACTCATGTGTATACCTTACCTTGATTTGTACTTGTCTTTTTCAGGGCACAGACCGTATAAGTCTGGCCAGCACTATCCCCTCCTCCCAACCACCAGCCCCGCCTCCCACCACCGACTCTGGCACAGACTGTATAAGTCTGCCCAGCACTATTCCCCGCCTCCCAACCACCAGTCCCACCTCCCACCACTGGATCTGGCACAGACCATATAAGTCTGCCCACCACTATCTTCGCCTCCCCACCACCAACCCCTTTTCCCCCCACTGGCTTCACCACCCAATTTCGGCTGTCCTCACTTGGATTTCAGGGCTCTGTTCTTTCCTTGTTTTCTTATTATCTCTTCTATCAGACTTTTAGTGTATACTCTGGTGGATCCTCCACTACTACTACTAATATCTACTTAACATTTCTAGAGCGCTACTAGGGTTACACAGCGCTGTACAGTTTAACAAAGAAGGCCAGTCCCTGCTCAAAGGAGCTTACAATCTAAAGGACGAAATGTCAAGTTGGGGCAGTCTAGATTTCCTGAATAGAGGTAAGGTGGTTAGGTGCTGAAGGCGACATTGAAGAGGTGGGCTTTGAGCAAGGATTTGAAGATGGGCAGGGAGGGGGCTTGGCGAATGGGCTCAGGGAGTTTATTCCAAGCATGGCAGAAAGGGCGGAGCCTGGAGTTGGCGGTGTTGGAGAAGGGTGCTGAAAGGAGGGATTTGTCTTGAGAGTGGAGGTTACGGGTAGGAACGTAGGGGGAGATGAGGGTAGAGAGGTAGGGAGGGGCTGCAGATCGAGTGCATTTGTAGGTTAGTAGGAGAAGCTTGAACTGTATGCGGTACCTAATCGGAAGCCAGTGCAGTGACTTGAGGAGAGGGGTGATATGAGTATATCGGTCCAGATGGAAGATAAGACATGCAGCAGAGTTCTGAATGGACTGAAGGGGGGATAGATAGCTAAGTGGCAGGCCAGTGAGGAGTAGGTTGCAGTAGTCAAGGCGAGAGGTAATGAGAGAGTGGATGAGAGTTCGTGTGGTGTGCTCAGAGAGGAAAGGGCGAATTTTGCAAATGTTATAGAGGAAGAAGCAACAGGTCTTGGCTATCTGTTGGATATGCGCAGAGAAGGAGAGGGAGGAGTCGAAGATGACTCCGAGGTTGCGGGCAGATGAGACGGGGAGGATGAGGGTGTTATCGACTGAGATAGAGAGTGGAGGGAGAGGAGAAGTGGGTTTGGGTGGGAAGACAATAAGCTCGGTCTTGGCCATTTTCAGTTTCTAGAGATAGGCAGGTTACCTGGAGCCCTGCAGATACTGCTCACTTGATATCTCTGGTACCATTTATAAATGGTTCTCCTCTTTCCTAGAGGAATGATCTTTTAAACTATAGGTTAAACTATAGGTTTCAACATGGTCTTTTCCCAAAGGAAAACAGCAACATCCTACTCACCCCAATACCAAAAGATACCAAGAAAAAAACAGACGATATCACCAACTACCGACCAGTAGCATCAATCGTACTGGTAGTCAAACTGATGGAAAGCATGGTAACCAAGCAACTAACAGACTACATTTAAATTCACAATACTACATGAATCACAATCAGGATTTCGCTCCAACCACAGTACTAAAACAGTATTAATTACGCTCTTAGCCAAATTCAAACAAGAAATAGCAACAGGCAAAAGCATACTTCTCCTACAATTCGACATGTCAAGTGCGTTCGACATGGTAAACCACAATATACTACTAAGCATCCTAGAATATTTCGGGATTGGTGGAAGTGTACTTAACTGGATCAAGGGTTTCCTAACTACTAGAACATATCAAGTGATATCAAACTCGAACATATCATCACCATGGAAAACAGACTGTGGAGTACCTCAAGGATCACCACTATCACCACTCCTTTTCAACCTAATGATGACACCACTAGCCAAGTCCTTATCTAACCAAGGCCTTAACCCTTTCATTTACGCAGACAATGTCACAATATACATCCCTTACAAACATGACCTAACAGAAATCAAACTCAGCTTGAATATCATGAACTCATGGGCGAATGCATTTCAACTAAAACTGAACACAGAAAAAACACACTGCCTCATCCTATCATCCCAATATAACACGAACAAACCCACCAACATAACCACCCCAGACCACACCCTCTCTGTCTCAGACAGCCTGAAAATTCTCGGAGTGACAATCGACTGAAATCTCACACTAGAGAGCCAAGTGAATGCTACAACAAAGAAAATGTTCCACTCTATGTGGAAACTCAAATGAGTGAAACAATTTTTCCCGTGGGAAATATTTCGTAACTTGGTACAATCTATGGTTCTAAGCCACCTAGACTACTGCAGTGGAATTTATGAGGGATGCAAAGAACAAATCATAAAGAAACTCCAAACTGCCCCAAACCATGGGCGTAGTTTGACTGTTTCATTTGGGGGGCAAAGGATGGGGCAGAGCATATTAGCATATTCATTTGCATATATATGCAAATGAATATGCTCATATGGAGGAAGGAAGGGAAAAAGAGCTGGCTTTTTTGGGTAATAACCATAATGAATATGTATGAGATATCAAGCCAGCTTATTCTCCCTTCCTTCCTTCCTTCCTTCCTTCTTTCCTCCATACCCAGCACTCCCTCTTCATCTCCAGTAGTATTTCCCCACCCCCCTTTCCCATACCATGCTAAACCATAACAGCACTAATTCCAAGGACAGGACGAGCTACAACCTTATGCGTGAAAAGGCAGAACTGTAATTACACCAGGCTCTAAAACACCAATACACTACCTCATGAAAAAAAGCAAAACAAAAAGGGCTGCAAATACTACACGCTAGCAGAATGTTAAACTTCCTTCAACAGACCAGAATTGAGTTAAAGCAAAGTCAAATACTCAGGCTGTATCCCAAAGGTATTAAGTTAATCTGAGAAAAGGATGCCACTGGCCAGCTGTGTTCTGACTCTCTACTTGTAGCGCTATAGAAATAAGTAGTAGTACTTTATGTAAAAACTCAGGCCCTGCCCTTCCTTTGGAAATATAAGAGGAAAACTGCAAAAGAATGCAGAAGGTGCAGTGGCTAAAAATACCAGAGGAGACTCCAGCAAAATGCAGTGAGTGCAAGGGTGAAAATGCCACAGAACACTCCAGCATCATGCAGAGGCTCAAAATACCAGAAGAGAGTGCAGTAAAATGCAGAGAATGCATGGTCTGAAAATACCAGAGAAAATTGTAGTAACATGCAGAGAATGCAGGAGCTGAAAATACCAGAAGAGACTGCAATAAAATGCAGGGGCTGAAAATACCAGATGAAAGAGTACAGGGGCTAAAAATACCAAAGAAGACTGTAGTAAAATACAGGAACTGAAAATACCAGAGAAAACTGTAGCAACATGCAGAGAATGCAGGGGCTGAAAATGCCAGAGGAGAGTGCAGTAAATTGCAGGGGCTGAAAATACCAGAAACTGCAGTAAAATGCAGGTGTCTCATGAGTTGAAAACGTTTACTCCCTAGAGGGATTCTGGGGAGAGTCTGACTTCTAACCTCTTGTCCTTTCTCTTCTCTGGTGCCAGATATTTGTCATGATGTCTGTGATCAATGACCAGAGCAATCCAGGATCCGATGTTGCCCACTATAAGTGGCTGATGTTCTTCAGAACAATTTCCATCAAGCGAGCAGGGGTTGTAATTGCACGCTTATGTAAACCCCCTCGTCGTGGAGCAGGTAAATTACAATAATTAAAGAAATAAATAAATATATATGAATGTCACAGTTTCAAATAGGGTTCCCAAATAAACTCCACTCAACCAAGGGATTTAAAAAGAAAAGAAATATTAAAGGTTTATTAAATGATAGAATAAATAGAAACACTTGTTGGTTATGTTCCTAAAAGTTGGTGCCAATTGTTAAAATGTGATGGTATTAAATAAAACTAGTGCAAGGTGTTAAATACTTTGTGGTAAGTTACAAAGGAAATAAAGACAATAACATGTTCAAAACTACAATCACAGTTATCAAGACCCCAACCCCACTTCTGCAATAACATAAAACATCCCAAACATGTAAACAGCTCTAATTATTGTACTCAGATCTGATATATATATTTTTCAGTTTGTGTGCACACAATAATGTTACCGGTATATCAAATCTTCGCTAGCATCGCTGCTTTCTTGCGTTGGGTACCTTGGTCTTCTCCACATCCACGTCTCCTCGGTTGGCGAGGTCAGCTCACCGGCTCAGGAACTCCAGGATACCTACTGCTCTGACTCAAAAAAACTCAAAAAAGGAAAACCCTGACTCCATGTGCTTGGTGTGTGTACTAACCTCAATCAGTATTTTCTTTGGCAAAGGACCTTGTGGACTAACTAGATTCAAATAAAAAGATAAGCAGGGGAAATTCCTATCTAACCCTCCCAAAACATGACCCCTTTTCTTTTGTTCTGCTATACAACCACCCTATAATCATACTGCTGGACTGCTAAACTAAATCTCCTAAAGGCAGGCACTCACAGGACTCAAGGCTTAGGCTGGGCAGCTTTTCCCCAGGCAACTGGCTTCTGTCTGGATTCTCCTGAGACAGGCACTCAAAGAAACAGTTCCTTTTAGTCTGGGCACTCAGTGCAAGGGGGGGGGGCGTCTCTCTGTCTCTCTCCTTGTGGGGATTCTTCCCTCTCCGGGTAAGCCTCTTCTTTACAGGACAGACAGTTACACGGCCGGCTTTCTCCTCTCTGGACAGGCAAGCACTCACACGGAGGGATGCGCTGGGTGGACTTCTCTGGGATTCTATTCAGTTCTGCACTGCTCCCAATACGTCTCAGCTTCCCAGTGTGTTCCCTTCTTCCTGCTCTGCTTCTCTCTCTCTGTCTGAAGAATGGCCTCTGTGGGTCCTGCTACGGCTCCTCTTTTGCCCCCAGCTCGCTCCAGACCCCCTTTCTCCTCCTCCTCTGCTTCTCCCTCTGCCTGAGTGCCCTTAGAGAACTCACCAGTTTTCTCTCTTCATCTTCTTTTCTTCCTCTGCGGTTCACTCCTGCTTGGATCTGATCTGCTTCTCATGCAGCCTGCAGCTGTCCTTTTTTTTCCTGCATGAGCATGCCCTTCTCTGTTCCAGCTTGCACACTCTGCCTGAATCTGATTTTCTCCTCTCAGACCATGCTTGCAGCCTCCATTGTCTGGGCTCGTCCTTCCTCCCCCTTCTCCCAGGCTGCCTTGGGACTGCCTGAACATGCCCTTCTCTGCCCCCTGGATTGGCTTGAAATTCGCGCCAATCTATGGGTCAGACTGCCTCCTGCCACCTCATTGGTCCAAATTCATGCCCTTTAGCAGATCCTGGCTCCTATTGGCTGTCTTCCACACTGTCCCTTCCCCTAGCTCCCAGCTTGCTCTGGGGCCTCAGACAGCAAATCGGGAGCCTTGTAACAGATGTCACTGCCCATCATCCCACAGTTACAAGCTCGTGAAGTTTTAAACACATCTCTAGCATTTATGGGCACCTGAGTCCTTTGTTTTACAGCAGTGCTGGAGCATTCTAAACACTTTAAACATTTTAACTAAAAGGTGTCAGTGCTGTTGCTGCCCTGAGACCTCTGTACCTCCCTGTCCTCTGCAGGATGCCCCCCTCCCAGGAGAAAAGGGGGGGACAAGGCAAAGGCTTCTTTTTTTCTATATTTACACTTACTTTAACCCCTAAGAAGAGAATGTCCCATAAAGAGCAAAAAAGAATGAATTTGCAGAGGTTGGTTTTACAGTATGTTGTGCCTTGCATGGAATCATATGGCTTGTGCATAGTGGACGACAACAACAATGAAATTGTCCACTATGCACAGCCAGATTCATATTTGGAAAAATGAGATTCGAAAGCGCAAAACCCTTAAGAGAGAAAGCGCAAAACCCTTAAGAGAAAATCTACACTGGCGCCCAATCAAAGAACATATTGCATTCAAAATCTGCACCCTCATCCACAAAATCATCTACGGCAAAACCCCAAGATACATGACAGACCTCATAGACCTACCAATCAGAAACACATCAAGATCAACACGAACATACCTAAATCTCCACTACCCAAGCTGCAAAGGACTCAAATACAAATCAACCCATAGGAGCCAACTTTTCAAAATTATTGGGGGTGCTAAGCCCAATGGAAATAACCCCTCCCTGGACACATACAAGGAATTTTCTCAATATTGGGGGTGCTCAAGCACCCACAGCACCCACAGAGTCGGCTCCAATGAATCAACCTATGCATCCAGCTTCTCCTATATAAGCAAACAATTATGGAAAGCACTACCAAGCGCCATGAAAACAACATATGACCACCTAAACTTCTGGAAACTACTAAAAACCAACCTGTTCAAAAAGGCATACCCTAACGATCCAACTTAAATACTTCAACCCTGCAACACAACAAAACCAAAGCTCGTACTGGACATTACTTAACTCTTCCTCCTTTATGATTCCTCAATCTATCTGTCACGCATGTACCTTACTCTACCACAACCTCACTCTGTATTTGTTCATACCGATATTGGCTATCACCTCTACGGTGATAACACACAGAAAAAAAAAATAAAAGTCACAATTAATACCTTTTATTAAATTTAGATATTAGATATGTATCATATGTCAAAGAATAAAGTGGTTGCTCAAAGCATATACTAACCACAATTGCTCAACTGCAAAACACTATGCACAACTTTGTGCAAAAAAACACTCAGAACCTTACTGTACCACTGGGCAGAACCTAATACACCAATATACCACCGTACGGAAAATGAAGACCATCAACAATATGAAACAAGGGATCATAATATCATGATACGTGTAGAGCCACAGAACACACTAATTCATGTTTAATGTGGGATAAAATGTCATAAATAAGTAAATAAATATAAACTTTTAATGTTGAGCACCTGATTCTAAAAGTGGACATATTCCAAACACTATAATGAAAATAAAATGATTTTTTCTACCTTTGTTGTCTGGTGACTTTGTTTTTCTGATCATGCTGGCCCAAGATCTGATTCTGCTGCTATCTGTCCTCTTAACTCCGTTTCCAGGGCTTCCTTTCCATTTATTTCTTTACTTCCGCCTTTTTTTCTTCATTTCTTGCCCTACATCTGTAAGTAAAAGCTGGGTCCTCCATAGACTTGACTGCCCAGTGGATCCAGCTTCTGCCTGTTTTCTTCCTCCATGTGCAGTTTTTCTCTCTTCCTTTCCCCTCATCTCCTTCCTCACTCTTCCCTCCCCTCCATCCATGTCCAGCAACCCTCCACAAACTTTATTTGTGTGAGAGGCCCTTAGGCAAATTTCACTGGGTGGCACTACAGTCCTAAAAGATTCAGATGCCTCACCATTACCCCATAGGTGCCCTGCCATATGACTAGCTAGGGTGCTGCAACTCCAGCAGTCCTGAATGGTCAATCACACCAGTATCTAAAGGTCATGTTTAACATCATGTCTCATAATTCTGCCTTTTCTCAAGCATCCCACTGTGACAACAGTTTGTAATCAAAAAACAATTCAAAATGGAGCATACACTGCTACAGGAATTAAGAAAAATAACTAGAGGGAGAGAAAATGGGTACATCATGGCAAAAAGGTACCGGGATGGGGTGTCTGCTCCCACATCAACTCTTTTTTCTCAATCCTACCCAAATTCCACTAGCCCTCATCCATCTCGCCAATCACCTGACACCACCTACCTGCCTCTTCTCATTCAAACAATAACAACCAGACCTTTTTTTCCTGCAGTTACCTGTCATGCACCACTCTACATTCCTCCCTCAGCCCCCCCCCCCCCCTCCGGGCCTTCTGCATCCTTACCTTTACCAGTTTCCTGTTCCAGCAGCCAGAGCTGCTGCCCAGCCACTGTTCTCATTTTGGAGCAGTACAAAACCAGCTCAGCACTTTCCTAATGAAAACCTACAGGATGTACCTAGTATAGGGCAGTGGGGATATATATATATATATATATATATATATATACAGTGGTGGAAATAAGTATTTGATCCCTTGCTGATTTTGTAAGTGTGCCCACTGACAAAGACATGAGCAGCCCATAATTGAAGGGTAGGTTATTGGTAACAGTGAGAGATAGCACATCACAAATTAAATCCGGAAAATCACATTGTGGAAAGTATATGAATTTATTTGCATTCTGCAGAGGGAAATAAGTATTTGATCCCCCACCAACCAGTAAGAGATCTGGCCCCTACAGACCAGGTAGATGCTCCAAATCAACTCGTTACCTGCATGACAGACAGCTGTCGGCAATAGTCACCTGTATGAAAGACACCTGTCCACAGACTCAGTGAATCAGTCAGACTCTAACCTCTACAAAATGGCCAAGAGCAAGGAGCTGTCTAAGGATGTCAGGGACAAGATCATACACCTGCACAAGGCTGGAATGGGCTACAAAACCATCAGTAAGACGCTGGGCGAGAAGGAGACAACTGTTGGTGCCATAGTAAGAAAATGGAAGAAGTACAAAATGACTGTCAATCGACAAAGATCTGGGGCTCCACGCAAAATCTCACCTCGTGGGGTATCCTTGATCATGAGGAAGGTTAGAAATCAGCCTACAACTACAAGGGGGGAACTTGTCAATGATCTCAAGGCAGCTGGGACCACTGTCACCACGAAAACCATTGGTAACACATTACGACATAACGGATTGCAATCCTGCAGTGCCCGCAAGGTCCCCCTGCTCCGGAAGGCACATGTGACGGCCCGTCTGAAGTTT
Source organism: Microcaecilia unicolor (assembly GCF_901765095.1). Lineage (NCBI taxonomy): Eukaryota > Metazoa > Chordata > Amphibia > Gymnophiona > Siphonopidae > Microcaecilia > Microcaecilia unicolor. The sequence goes on along the minus strand of NC_044031.1, from coordinate 345,152,676 downwards.
GCCAGTGAACACCTGGATGATGCCGAGAGTGATTGGGAGAAGGTGCTGTGGTCAGATGAGACAAAAATTGAGCTCTTTGGCATGAACTCAACTCGCCGTGTTTGGAGGAAGAGAAATGCTGCCTATGACCCAAAGAACACCATCCCCACTGTCAAGCATGGAGGTGGAAATGTTATGTTTTGGGGGTGTTTCTCTGCTAAGGGCACAGGACTACTTCACCGCATCAATGGGAGAATGGATGGGGCCATGTACCGTACAATTCTGAGTGACAACCTCCTTCCCTCCGCCAGGGCCTTAAAAATGGGTCATGGCTGGGTCTTCCAGCACGACAATGACCCAAAACATACAGCCAAGGCAACAAAGGAGTGGCTCAGGAAGAAGCACATTAGGGTCATGGAGTGGCCTAGCCAGTCACCAGACCTTAATCCCATTGAAAACTTATGGAGGGAGCTGAAGCTGCGAGTTGCCAAGCGACAGCCCAGAACTCTTAATGATTTAGAGATGATCTGCAAAGAGGAGTGGACCAAAATTCCTCCTGACATGTGTGCAAACCTCATCATCAACTACAGAAGACGTCTGACCGCTGTGCTTGCCAACAAGGGTTTTGCCACCAAGTATTAGGTCTTGTTTGCCAGAGGGATTAAATACTTATTTCCCTCTGCAGAATGCAAATAAATTCATATACTTTCCACAATGTGATTTTCCGGATTTAATTTGTGATGTGCTATCTCTCACTGTTACCAATAACCTACCCTTCAATTATGGGCTGCTCATGTCTTTGTCAGTGGGCACACTTACAAAATCAGCAAGGGATCAAATACTTATTTCCACCACTGTATATATATATATATATATATATATATATATATATATATATATATATATATACTTTCCTAAACATACAGGGAGAGCAAGCATTTTAGAAAAATACATGTATACAATAAGAGCAGCATCACTCAGTGCCTGATACATTTAAGCACTGATACATATACATGTATATGGTGATTTTCACAATTACCCAAGTACTAGCACTTAGACCTATAAGCACCATATTCCACAAAATTCCATTTATTAAAGAACCCAATTTAGGAGTCAAGCACTTTTTTTTTTTTAATGTCTTTTTATTGTCATCAGTACAGTACATGCCCTCAGGCTAAAAAAAACTGAAACAGACCAACAATGCCTGTGCTAGCATATCTTGCAATCCAAAAGCGAAACCAAACATATAATCCCATAACAAAGCAGATTTAAAAATGTACCTGGTTTCTTCGAGGCGTGGGTTCTGGGGTGGTCTGGGTTTGCAGGCAGGTCAGAGCAGAAGAGGCTGTTGTGGCTGAAAGATGCCCCAGTTGTTAGAGGCCCAGTGATTTGAGTTCTGGGACAGCATCAGGGCTGGCATGGCCGCTGGTGTGGAGATCAGTGACGGGGAGGAGAGTGAGTGCTGGACAGGAGCAGAGACAGAGATGTCAGGCTGCATTGACACGGAGGCAGAGGCATTCCGAAGTTTGAGTGGCCTCTGCTGAGCATATGCACTTTTCCCTGCACGTGCTGAAGGAGTCTAGATTGAGGCTGACTCGGGAAACCGGCCCAAGTTAGAGAGCTGAGCCAGTGAAGAAGCTTGTGCTCTGATTTATCCTCATTTAAGAAATAAGTGGGTGAAAGGTTAGGTGTGGGTGAAAGGTTAGGTAAATAAACATGCTAGTGGCACTGGAAGTATAAGGAGTTACAGAAAACTCTTGAATGCTTAAGGATAACGTGCTCAAAGGCTAGAGCATTTTTATTTTGCTGGTTGCATAGAGGCCATGGGCGTAGATTGGGGAGGGCGAGGGGGTGCATTGCCCCCCCAAACGAGTCGCACCGGTGAACTGGCGGGGCTTAATTGTGTCTTCCCCGCCGGCGCTGCCTCAGTCTCTGACTCCCTGCGGCATTTTTGTCTTCACCCATCCTGTACCCGTCGCCGTCAGCGCTGCCATTCATTCTCACAGGCAGCCTCGTTCCCGCTCCCCTTTGCCGCGTCCTCCGGCTCTCTCTGATGCACTTCCTGTTTAACAGGAAGTGCATCAGAGAGAGCCGGTCGGAGGAGTGGACGCCTAAATCATGACACACTACCTCTTGAAGGATCTACATATAGAGCTTATGCATTTCTAAGGTCAACACTGGCATGGTATAGGAAAAGAGGTGGGGAAATACTACTGGAGTGGAAGAAGGAAAGAAGGAAGGGAGAAAGAGCTGGCTTGATATCTCATACATATTCATTATGGTTATTCCGAAAAAAAAGCCAGCTTTTTGCCCTTCTTCCCTTCCTCCATATTAGCATATTCATTTGCATATGTATATATGCAAATGAATATGCTAATATGCTCCGCCCCATCCTTTGCCCCCCCAAATGAAACAGTCAAACTACGCCTATGATAGAGGCTCATGACTCCGATAGCAGAATCTGCTCAAAGAGATGATATTCAATAATTATGGGTTTATGTACAGCTACCAAGCACATGTTTAGATAATGTAGCACTGAGAGCAGCAGTTATTCAAGAAAACTAAAAGGTGAGGCTGCAGTACTATCAGGATGCAAGCACAGAAAATGTTTGTCCGTGTTCCCATCCACAGCACAAGGCTAGGAAGCATATCCGGGAGCATGAGCATAGTGGATGCCTCTGACGCTGGAAGCAGTGCGGCAGCGGCTGTCAGCTGGCTCGGAGGCTGCTGAGTGCACTCTGCAGGGTCTCTGCCTCCCAGGGCTGAACGCAGCCTTCGGCTTGAGCACAGGGAGGAGTGAGAAACCTGTGTCTTCTCGCAGCATGTGAAGAAGGACTTCATGATCTGAACGGGGAGCAGCTTTTTTTCTTGGTTCCTAGTTATGGCGGGGCACTTGTTTCCTTGTGTCATAGAAGCTGTGACCTTTTCCTCCTCCTCCCCCCCTCCCACTGAGCCTGCTCTCTCAGCTCCCCGACCTCCCTGCAGTGGCTGCCCGGCGTTTAAACCTTTTTAAGTTGCAGCAACGGCTCACCTCCGCTCCAGCCTTTCTCTTCTCGCTCAATAAGCCTCTTATACGGGGCGCCTATGGTTAATGGTTAGTGCAGTGGGCTTTGATCCTGGCAACATGGGTTCTATTCCCACTGCAGCTCCTTGTGACCTTGGATATTTTTGGATATGACTCTAAGTCTGAATTTGTAAAACATCCAAAATCCAAAAAGGAAAGAGGGTTATTTTCTACAAAAAAGGTCTATCTTTCACTTTTGAAAATGCTGTTTGGAAAAATGTTTTGTAATTTGGACGTTTTATTTTTTGGTCAATTAAAAAAAAAAAAAAAAAACGTCCAAATGCAAAACATACAAAATACACAAGAGTGAATAAAGTGAAACCATTTGCATGTATAGTTTGTGGTAAAAGTTTTGGTCAGAAGGTAAACCTCATAGTGCATCAGAGAATACACACAGGAGTAAAACCATTTACATGTTCTGAGTGTGGTAAAAACATTGGTTGGCAAGAAAGCCTCACAGGGCATCAGAGAAGCCATACAGGGATAAAACCATTTTCATGCACTGAGGAGGTAAAAGCTTCAGTTATATTGGGACAGATAATTAGGGAATGTACACTCTTGCTATGAAGTATAGAAAAATAGCACTCTGGTATTTAGATATTTAGACCTCCTTTTTATCTATAGATCTGAATTCAAAGCCCAAATCTACTGATAAACAATAGACACTAGGCTCAGATGTTATAAAAAAAAAAAAAATAGAAAGCTTGCCATCAGGTAGAATAGTGGAAAAGTGACATCCTAGGAAAGCAATAGAGCATTCTTTGGGGCACTGCAGTGGACTTTATAAAATGCTCCCAGGTACACATCTCACCATCGCTCCCTTACCTTGTCTGCTGAGCCCCCCAAAACACATTACCCCCAACTGTACATCACTACCATAGTCCTTACAGGTGAAGGGAGCACCAATAAGTGGGTATAGTGGGTTTCTGGTGGGTTTTGGAGGACTCACAGTTTCCTCTGCAAGTGTAACAGGTAGGGGGGAGGTAGAAGCCTGGGTCCACCTGTATGCAGTGCACTGCACCACTACTAGACTACTCCAGGTACCTGCATGCTATTCTAATGGATCTGAGTATAACATCAGAGGCTGGCAAGTAATATTTTAAATCACATTTTTTTTTGGGGGGGGTGGGAGGGGGTTAGTGACCACTGGAGGTGTAAGGGCACGTTTTTGTATAGAGTGGAGGAGTAGCCTAGTGGTTAGTGCAGTTGACTTTGATCCTGGGGTAGTGGGTTCAATTCCCACTGCAGCTATTTGTGATAAAAACAGGTCTAACTTAAATCATCTAAGTTTTAGTCTTGGATGTTTTTGTTTTGCTCCATTATGGCTGAAAACCATCTAATCTTAGGAACGCCCAAGTTCCGCCCTGAACACGCCCCTGAAATGCCCCCTTGAGATTTGGATGGACTTCAGAGAAAAACGTCTAAAAAGAGGTTTTGAAAATACCGATTTGGACGTTTTTGTGAGAAAAACGTCGAAATGCAGACTTAAGTCACTTTTTGAACGTTTTTCTCTTTTGAAAATGAGCCTAATACTGACATATATGCATGTAAACACACACCTACACAATATATGCTATTTTTCTAAACATTTACACATACAATGGGCATATTAATGTTAGTGTCCAGTTTACTGAATTGCCCTTCATGTGTTTTTTTTAATTTGCTTTTAGAAACCATACATTTCCCAATAATAACAAAGGAAATAAGAGTGAAAGTCCTTTATGTGTTTTACAGGAATAAACATTTTCCAGATGTACCACTGTCTTAAGGGAGTTTGTCAAAGAGGAAATAAACTTGTCCTTTCTCACATGTAGCTTCATGGAGTTATTATTCTCAATATCTGAGACTCAACAATATGCAAACTTCTCTAAGAAAATTTTCCATCCCCTAATACATAATATTTATTTATTTAGATTTTGCTCACACCTTTTTTCAGTAGTAGCTCAAGGAGAGTTACATGCAGGTACACTAGATATTTTCCTGTCCCCCATAGTCTCACAGTCTAAAAAGGCAATGAAGGATTCTGTGCAAGATCATCCCTCCTGTTTCTGATTGCTCTGAGTGCGGGTCTGTGGATAGCGATCTGGGCTTGCTTTACACTGGGAGTGCTGGGAGGTGTCCGACTGCTCCTGTTCTACGCCACCTAGCCCAGTCCTGCTGGTTCATTACCTGTGGATTTACAATCTGTCAACTCATCCATCAGCTCTAGAGGGCATCCTTTACAACTATCTCGTCAGATGTCACCCTATCTGCATCTTTGCACTATACTTTACTCCCTATGTCATTGGCTGCCTGAAGACTTCACCCTCTTACCACTCATCCTTTAATATTCAAAAACTAGATTTCAACCCTACCCCATCTCACCTCTACCTCTGCTACCCCCTGGATCAATCATGTTCTCGTCGTCCGCAACTCAAATTCTCTACCTGTCAGCCCTGTTGCACTCTGTCCTTACTGCTACTGAACCATCCTATGCTCACATTCCTCTCATCTCTGGTCATAGGAGACTTTCATCCCGTACGCAGCCTCGCTCCGCACCACAGTTTGACCTACTGTCTGCTCCAGTCGCATCTCAGTCCCATCCTCACATGCAATATCATCACACAATTGTTCCCCTCGCGCGTGCGAAACAAGTGCATTTCCAATCATTTCGAGTGGGATATATAAACGCAAGATCCGTACTGAGCAAACCCGAACTGATTTCTGACTGGATCTCCTCTGATGCTCTTGATATGCTGTTCATCACAGAAACCTGGATCAGAACACCTAAGGACCCCATTGTGCTAGATCTCTGCCCGAAAGGCTACAAGATCATCCACTGGGACAGAGCGGACAAAAGAAGGGGGTGGGCTGGCGCTCATTTATCGTTCCTACCTCATGGTAGACACAAGTTTGGATTTGATATTTTCGTCGCTGAAAATTGCAGCAGTCAAGGTTCATCACTCCTCCCTTCATGGCCAGCTGGTCTGTGTGCTGTTCTATAGACCTGCGCTACTGGATTTCATCTCACACATCTGCTTGAACAACTCGAATATACTCCTTTTGGGTGATCTCAACCTCCATTTGGATAATCCCGCCTCTCCAGACGCATCCCAGTTCCTGGATTTTCTCCGCTTTGTGACCTCGAATGCCCTATCAGTGGTCCACCTCACTGGCCTCCCACTTAGTCACCTCCCACTTAGTCACCTCTCCCCTCTCCAGTCGGTTCAAAACTCTGCTGCCCATCTCATCTTCCGCCAGGGTCGCTTTACTCATACTACCCCTCTTCTCAAGACCCTTCACTGGCTCCCTATCTGTTTTCGCATCCTGTTCAAACTTCTTCTACTAACCTATAAATGTACTCACTCTGCTGCTCCCCAGTATCTCTCCACACTCGTCCTTCCCTACACCCCTTCCCGTGCACTCCGCTCCATGGATAAATCCTTCTTATCTGTTCCCTTCTCCACCACTGCCAACTCCAGACTTCGCGCCTTCTGTCTCGCTTCACCCTACGCCTGGAATAAACTTCCTGAGCCCCTACGTCTTGCCCCATCCTTGGCCACCTTTAAATCTAGACTGAAAGCCCACCTCTTTAACATTGCTTTTGACTTGTAACCACTTGTAACCACTCGCCTCCACCTACCCTCCTCTCTTCCTTCCCGTTCACATTAATTGATTTGATTTGCTTACTTTATTTTTTGTCTATTAGATTGTAAGCTCTTTGAGCACGGACTGTCTTTCTTCTATGTTTGTGCAGCGCTGCGTATGCCTTGTAGCGCTATAGAAATGCTAAATAGTAGTAGTAGTAGTAGTAGTAATCTCTTCTCACTTAAATTTTTAGACGATAAGAACTTTTCCCTTCATGATATTGGCTGGCTTGAAACGACTTGGTTGGACCACTTTAAGCTGTAGTTCACTCTGCGTTGGCAAATCTCAGGCCTCCCTCAGCCTCGTAAGACTCGTCAATATTACACTAGAGGTGTCATCGACCCCAGCATGTTCTGGAAGTCTCTCTACAGCTACGGCTTGGAATTGCAACCAACCTCGCCCACCTACCTCTCTGACTGGGAACACAAATGCAAGGCTGTGCTAGACACTATTGCACCCCTACGTCTCAAAACTTCCTACATCCGTAAATCAACACCCTGGTTCTCTGCAGATCTCAGAGCCTTGAAAACAGAGACATGACGGCTGGAAAGAACTTGGTGTAAAAGCAAAACAGATCTTGCTCGGGAGGCCTGGAAAAGCTGTCACCGCAAATATAAGTACGCCATCCGACAAGCAAAGCGCACCTACTTTTCTTCTAAACTGCAGTCTGCTGGCTGGGATACAAAAAAGATATATCAGCTGTTAAACTCCTTTCTAGATACCCGTAAATTAGAATTCTCCAGTGTTGATCTTCCTTCAGCTACCCAACTTGGAACTTACTTCAAGGAGAAAGTTCTTACCCTGCGGTCTTCAACCGTAAGCTGCCTCTCTGATGTGGATGACTTCCTGGAATCTTTGGCCGTGCCTATGGGTGTTTGCCCGGCAGATCGCATTTGGATCAAATTGAATCGCCTGTCACATGACAATGTAGCTACTGCTTTACTTAAATTCTCCAACAAATGCTGTAGATTGGACGTTTGTCCCACCCATCTCCTAAAAGTCGCACCAAAATGTTACGTTGAAGAACTGACTTGCTACCTCAACTTTATGTTAAGCACAGGATCTTTCCCGCCAGGTCATGGTAACATCCTCCTCACTCCCATTCCGAAGAACATAAAGACCAAGCCAGACGTCATCTCAAACTATCGCCCAGTGGCTTCGATACCTCTAGTTACCAAGTTGATGGACAGTATAGTCAATGTCCAACAACGAATTCCTGGCTGATTTTGATATCCTACACCACTCGCAGTCAGGTTTCCAAGTTCAATATAGCACAGAGACTGTCCTGGTTACCCTCTTATCTAACTTTAAACGAGAGCTATCTATCGGACGGAAGGTTCTTCTGCTGCAATTTGACATGTGTAGTGCTTTCGACATGGTGGACCATGAATTCCTGCTTCATCTGCTGGACTCTTTTGGCATAGGAGGGCCTGTCTTGCATTGGTTCAAGGGCTTCTTGACTACCAGGTCATACCAGGTCATAGTGAACTCCACCACTTCTGATCTGTGGAAGGCCTTCTGTGGGGTCCCACAGGACTCTCCCCTTTCACCTACCTTATTTAATATTATGATGATGCCTTTAGCCTCAGCTCTCGCAAAATTGGACCTCAACTCTTTCATATATGCAGATGATATTACAGTCTACATCCCCTTTCACACCACCATATCAGAAATTGCCAACCTCATTGATGCCTGCTTCTCCGTCTTAGAGCATTGGGCTCAGGTGTTCCGCTTCAAATTAAACAGGGACAAAACACAGTGTCTCATCCTCTCGTCCACTCACGTCCAAGTATCTGACACAATGCTTCCAGTAATGGGCTCTGCCCTTCTGATTGCCAACAGCCTGAGGCTTTTAGGAGTGCACCTGGACTCACACCTCCAGTTGGCCGATCACGTGCACTTGGTCTCCAAAAAAATGTTTCACGCAATGTGGAGGATTTGGCGCATAAGATACCTCTTTACTAGAGATTTGTTCCGTACACTTGTCCACTGGCTCGTCCTCTCCCATCTGGATTACTGCAGCAGAATTTACGCGGGCTGCCAGGCCTCATTGTTGAAAAGTTCCAAACAGTTCAGAACACTGCTGCGAGACTCATCCTTAGAGAACGATGCTTTGCCCACGCCGAACCCTTGCGTTTTAAACTCCATTGGCTGCCTGTACAGGATGCATTGCCTTTAAGCTTTGCTCCCTAACCCACAAAATCATCTATGGGGCTGCCCCGGATTACATGCTCCCCTTGATCGACCTTCCGCCTAGGAATGCCAACCCTGCTGCTCGGTCCTATCTCCACCTCCACTTCCCGAATTGTAAGGGTGTCAAGTACAAGAAGATCTTCACCTCGTCCTTCCGCTACTGGAGTCCCAAACACTGGAATGCTCTACTGCACCACCTTAAAACTCAAGCGGACCATGCCCTGTTCAAGAAGTTGTTGAAGACCTACTTCTTTGATAAGACTTATTCCCCACTTTACGCCACTGATTGATGCACCCTCCCTGACCTTTACCCTGCCTAGTTTGCACTGTTAGAAACTACTCCCCCTATTTGCTTCTTGTATACTTTCCTAAGTTTTCAACTTTGTATTTTTTACTTAACTTTCTGTAAGCCACATTGTGCCTACATGAGTGGGAAAATGTGGGATATAAGCGAACCATAAATAAATAAATAAATAAATAAATAAATAAATAAATAAATAAATAAATTAAGAGGCCCTTTTACTAAAGGGTTGCTATGTGGCAACTCGGAACTACTGCTGGCTCACCGCGCTAGTTCTGCCTTTTCCTGTGCTATGGAAAATTTCTTTAATTATTAGTGCAGTGCTAACATGGCAGTAATTAGGAGCACCACGTGCTGCCTAGTTATCACTGGGTTACCACAGGAGCTCTTACCACAATGTCAATGGGCAGTAAGTGCTCCCCCACCCCCATGGCCACGTGGCCAATCAATTTTACCGCATGGCCATGACAATTTTCAGCCTTTTTTTACCCACTGCGGTAAAAAGGGCCATGACACATGACAAAAATGGCTGACGCTTCTACCACAGAGCCCCTTTTACCGCAGCTTGGTAAAGGGACCCCCTAAGTAACTTGCCTAAGATCACAAGGAGGTGGAGGAGTGGCCTAGTGGTTAGGGTGGTGGACTTTGGTCCTGAGGAATCAAGTTCAATTCCCACTTCAAGTACAGGCAGCTCCTTGTGACTCTGGGCAAGTCACTTAACCCTCCATTGCCCCATGTAAGCTGCATTGAGCCTGCCATGAGTGGGAAAGCATGGGGAACAAATGTAACAAAACAAAAAAAAGAGCAGCAGTGGGACTGGAATTGGGAATGCTCTAACCACTAAGCTATTCCTCCAATCTAACCTCTATTCTTAGTGTTCCCCACTCTAAAATGAACACAAAGCAAAAATATATCAAAGAGTAGACTGCCTAGGAGACACATCCCCTTCTAGTTCTGCAAAAAATCTGGTTGAGCATGAATCTGAATAAAAAACTAAATTCAATGAATATTCATCTTTGTATCTTGGAAAATCCACACCCTAAAAAAAAAACAAAACAAAAATAAAAACTAAGAACCCAGAATTGATACGGAATCTAGAACGTTCACAGCCACCAATTTGTTTCTTACATCTACATGTAAGTTAAAATCTCCTAAGAACATTAGGATCTCACATCCTTATTCCTATCCAGCAAATATCAGAACAAAATCTTGGGAAGAGCAGCAAGCTGATCCAGGTAACTAGTACTCAAGCAAAACAAGAATCTGAGCAGACAAGGTTACAATCCCTTATAATGCAGTGGTAGCTGCAACTGCTGCCAGTCAAAACTATGAAAATCTCTATACAAGGTCAGTGCATCCCTTCCTCTCTAACCTAATTGAGGTGGGTTGATTCACACATTTAAGCCCATGGGATGTAGTCTGTACCAGGGAGGGTCAGAACAACTTTATTGCCTGTTTGTAATTGTACTTTGGATTAAGTTGTGCACAAGTTATATATTTTAGTTGTGAAAGTTGCTGTTAGAAGCATCCACCTAAAGTTATAAGTAAAACAGGTAAATAATATACTAATGTCCTGCCTCATGTTTGGAAAAGAGAACATATTGCTGAGTTTCTGACCCAGAAAGCTGATCTAGAGGACTGACCTGTGACATAAAGTCAGTTCTATAAAGGGCATCTATCTGGAGCCCATTCTATAGAGGAAAGTAGATGCCTTCTTTCCTTTATAGAATATTATTGTAACAGTTCAAATACATGTGTATAATTTAGGCACGACGGAATTCAAAAATGCATGGGATAAACATAAAGGAATCCTGTTCAGAAGAAATGGATCCTCAGAAGCTTAGCGGAGATTGGCTGGCAGAGCCGGTGGTGGGAGGCGGGGCTAGTGGTTGGGAGGCGGGGCTAGTGCTAGGCAGACTTCTATGGTCTGTGCCCTAAAAATGGCAGATACAAATCAAGGTCAGGTATACACAAAAAGTAGCACATATGAGTTTATCTTGTTGGGCAGACTGGATGGACTGTGCAGGTCTTTCTCTACCGTCATCTACTATGTTACTATCGTTACTATATCAGGCTTATTTTTGAAAGTGATCACCGGCCATTTCCCAACATAAATCGGGAGATGGTCGGCGATTTCTCAAACTGTCATTTTCAGGGCACAGACCGTATAAGTCTGCCCAGCACTATCCCCACCTCCCAACCACCAGCCCCACCTCCCACCACCAGCTCTGCCACCCAATCTCGGCTAAGCTCCTGAGAATCCATTTCTTCTGAACAGGATTCCTTTATGTTTATCCCACGCATGTTTGAATTCCGTTACCGTTTTCCTCAATGTGGCTTACATAATACCGTGAAGGCATTCACCAAATCCGGTATGGGACAGGTACAAAATGTTGTATTGGGATAGGGAAGATATGTTGTATTGGGCTAGGGAAGATAAGATTCAATCAAATTGGGTTGAGGTAAAAGAGTTCATTAATGTCCAATACGATCTTTAATAGTGAAGTGTTGCAGGGTTGAGTAATTTAAGTTGGGTCATTCGGCTATGCCCTTCCGAATAGGTGAGTCTGTAATGACTTTCTGAATTGTAGGTAATCATAAATTGTTTTCACCACTTGTGGCAATGCGTTCCACAGGCGCGTGCCTATGTAAGAGAATTTGGACGCATGGGTTGTCTTGTATTTTAGTCCTTTGCAATTTGGGTAATGGAGATTCAGGTAAGACTGTGATGAACTGGTACTATTTCTAATTGGGAGATTGATTAGGTCAGTAATGTAATCTGGGACTACTCCATAGATAATCTTATGGACCAAGGTGCAGATTTTGAAATAGATGCGTTCTTTGATAGGAAGCCAGTGCAATTGTTCATGGAGTGCTGTGGCACTTTGGAATTGTGTCTTACCAAATATCAATCTGGCTGCTGTGTTTTGTGAGTTTCCTTGTGAGTTGTTCCTTACATCCTGCATAGATTCCATTGCAGTAATCAACGTGGCTTAATACCATTGATTGAATTAGATTGCGGAAAACATCTCTTGGGAAGAAATGTTTTAAACGCTTGAGTTTCCACATTGAATGAAACATTTTCTTTACGGTGGAGTTGACTTGGGACTCAAGTGTAAGATTTCTATCAATAATGACACCTAATATTTTCAGACTATCAGAGATGGGAAGAGAATGCTTTGGAGTGAATAAAGTTGTGGGTTTATAATTGTTGAACTGGGATGAGAGGATAAGGCAATGCGTTTTATCGGTGTTCAGCTTCAGTTGAAATGAGTTAGCCCAAGAGTGCATGATGTTCAATCCATTTTTGATATCGTTGAAGATTTCTGATAAATCATGTTTAAAAGGGATATAGATTGTAACATCATCAGCATAGATGAATGGATGGAGACCGTTGGGACTTGACCAATGGGATCATTAAAATGTTGAAGAGTATTGGTGATAGAGATGAACCTTGGGGAACTCCACAGCCTGATTTCCATGATGATGATATATTTGTATTAGATTTAACTTGGTATGACCTGGTGGTCAGAAAGCCTTTAAACCAGTCAAGTACATTTCCACCAATTCCAAAGTGATCTAAAAGTCGAAGAAGTATGCTGTGGTGACCATATCGAATGCACTCGACATGTCGAATTGAAGTAGGAGTATGCTATTTCCTAAGGCTATTTCATTCTTGAATTTGGCCAGTAGGGAGACCAGCACAGTTTCGATACTGTGGGAAGGGCGGAAACCAGATTGAGATTCATGTAATAAAGGGAATTTGTCCAAATAGTCAGTGAGCTGTTTGGTCACTAAACTCTCCATCAATTTAACTACAAGTGGGATAGATGCAACTGGTTGATAGTTTGTGATGTCATTTGTTTTTTTCTTTGCATCCTTCGGTATAGGGGTGAGTAAGATGTTGCCATATTCTTCAGGAAAATGACTTTGTTGGAGCATGTAGTTTAAGTACGATGAGAGGTCATTTAAGAATTGATTGGGAGCAGATTTGAGAAGGTAGCTGGGGCAAGTGTCCAGTTTGCAATGTTTGTTGGAGAATTTGAGAAGAGCTAGAGTTACTGAGTCGGTGGTGAGAGGAGAAAATTTGATCCAGCTACGGTCAGTTAGGCATGAGCCAGAGTTAGAGTCCATATCATTGATGAAATTTTCAATGTCATTGCTATGTTGGGGAAGTGTATTGCGTAATTTTATTATTTTATCACAGAAGTATTTAGCGAGACTGTCTGCAGATGGGGTGTCTGAATTGTTGGTGATAATTGGAGTGGTATCTAATAACTTATTCATGAGTTGAAATAGTTTCTTTGAATCATTGTATCCTGGGCTTATTTTGGATTTGTAATAAGATCTTTTGGATTGTCTTATTGCATATTTATATTTCTTATGTGCTTGTTTCCAAGCATTGAGTGAGATCTAATCCTTTTGTTTTCTCCATGCTCGTTCCAATTTCCTAGTTTGTGTTTTGAGTTTTTTTAGTTCGTTATTAAACCAAGGGATCGAATTTTGTCTTCTTGTTACTCTTAATCTTAAGGGTGCCGTTTCATCTAGTACGTGTTTACATCTGACATCCCAATCATGGAGGAAATGAATGGAGTCTGTTTGTGGTTTCCACTCCTGATTGCATATTGTAGTGGAGGAGTGGCCTAGTGTTTAGGGTGGTGGACTTTGGTCCTGAGGAACTGAGTTTGATTCCCCGCACAGGCAGCGCCTTGTGACTCTGGGCAAGTCACTTAACCCTCCACTGCCTGCCGCATTGAGCCTGCCATGAGTGGGAAAAAGTGCGGGGTACAAATGTAACAAAAATAAATCAAAATCTGTAGCCAGAATACTTCTGGGTCTATTTGGCCTCCTGTGCTGTAAGTTGTGGTTTCTCGTGTATGGTGTGATACCTTCTTCCTCCAGGTCATGGATATGTTTAATTGGCAATTGTCAGACCATGGAATCTCTGTCCATTTGGCATTATTAACTAATATGTTATTTTCTGTGGATAGTTTGTAGGAGAAGAGATCCAATGCATGACCTTTAATGTGGGTAGGTTGCATTAGTGGCCACATGAGATCACATGAATGTAGGAATTCCACAAGGTCACGTGCACGAGTGGAGTTTGGGTCTTCTAGATGGAGATTTATATCACCCAGTATTAATACATTTGAGTTGATCACACTAACATTTGAAATGAAGTCCATTAAATTTGATTGGCATTCAATCCAATTACCGGGTGGTCTGTAGAACAAGACACAATTCAGATGGTTGTGCAGGGATTTGTTGCAAATCCTGATTGAAGCAATTTCTAACTGGGTTGTTATTGATTCGGTAATAATTTCGGTGGTGAAGTTGGAACAGTAAATGAGCGCTATTCCTCCCCCTCTCCTTTCATTCCTGGTCCAGTGAGAAATTTTGTATCCCGGGGGGCATAGATCGAGGATAATAGGATCTTTTTGATCATGGATCCATGTTTCGCTGATGAAAAGTAGATCTAGATTTCCAGAGGTGATCCAATCTATAATAGATGTTGTTTTGTTTACTACTGATCTTGCATTAATATAACCCACTTTAATAGTTTGGTATGGGGATTCTGTAGTTGGAGATATGTAGATATCCATTAATTGTCGCTGCTTAGTAAATGAATTTTTGTTATGTTTTTTTCTTTTACCAGTATGTTGATGAGGTCCCCATTTGGTACATCTTCCTTTAGTTTGGTGATTGTTGGGTTGGTGAACTGTGGAGTATTTAATCTGTCTTTGGTTATTCAGTAGAATAGGTATGATATTATTGATTGCGGATGGAGTGGAAAATGTGAGGTGAATCAAAGATGGAAAGTACATTACTAGAAGAAATTTCACTATATTCATTTTGATGTCAGTTGGAGATTTATCTATCGTTGTTTCACTTGTATCTTCAACCCGACAATCAGATGATCTGTCGATTAGTCGGTCAACAGATTTCCAAGGCTGTTGTGAAATGATTAAATTGATACCAGGACTGTCTCGAAATGACAACTACTGAATATAAATGGTCTGTAGTTAGGCATATAACAGTATAGATATACTTGTCTGCAATTAGACATAAACAGTTTTTGATTAACTCAGTAGCAGTAATTCAAATTCAAACTTCAGGAAGGAGACAATTATATATGCAATTAGGCATCTAATATAAGTATATAGATATACTTGTCTACAATTAGGCATGAACAATTTTTGATTAACTCATTAGCAGTAATCAAATACGAACTTCGGATGAAGATAGTTATTTAAGCAATTAGGCATATAACAGTATTTGATATATTCAGTATCAGTAATTCAGTTCAAACTTCATGATGAATGTTAGATGATGTCAATTAACAACATATGCCAATTAATTTCTGGTGAGGTTTTTATTAGAGATATAAAGGTCATTAATGGTGTAATGTTACAATAAAAATATCTGGACTATCTAGGGAAGGCATCAGCTAGGAGAGGTTGTTATTGGTATGTTATGGTAGTTTGTCCTGTTATGATTAGATAATTTATAGTGCAGCTATAGTCAAATAGAGGTTTCAAAGGTATTTCCACATCAGTTACTGAGCATAATTGTCTGCAATAAAGCAAATGGCAGTTAAGTAAATAGCTGCTATGAGATCTGAGTATAAATATTCAGCAATTAGCCAATGGTTGTAATTAGGTGAGGACAGTTGTGGTAAATTGAGGTGTTAGGGAGGGCAGAGTGGATTGCTGCCTATCTCCAGAAGGGGAGATCCTCTATGTGGCCCAGATGCACTAAACTTTAACTACCCTTTAACAACCCTTTAACGAACAAATTTTCAACCGTAGCATGCATCAAAGACCATTTTCTGACGATGCTAGCAGCTAACGAAAACGGAATGCAGATGAGCGCTTCATGTCCAAACCCTATTGTAACGAGATGCACCAACCTTTTCCGAATGCCTTTACGAAAGAAAAACGCCGGAAAAACAACGAGAGGTCTGTACCTCTCGTTGTGGCTGTGTGTGGACTCGTAAAGACAATTGTGTTAAAGAAAAAAAAAAACCTAGCCAATCTCAGCACTGCAGATCAGCGGAAAGCACTGTGATTGGCCAAAAAACAACTTGCAGCTGTGTCGGAGCCTGTATTTTTTAATAAAGCTTATAGAAAAAATGTGAATCCTGTCATAACCACGTAAATGTAGTGCATGCTTGCCGACGCACTATATAAGTGTTGGTACACGCGTGTGCACATTTGACGGGGGAGTCATGGCTGCAAGAGGCAGAAAGTCAAACCTTTCGGACATAGACGTCCTATGGCTTGCCCAGCTATTCACCATCAATGAGAAGCGCCTTTTCCCACGTGCAGGGAGAAGGCGAAATATACAACGCATGGACATGGGCTGGAAAACGCTGCAACGCCTATTCAATCGGCGTTCATCGTACCCCAGATCAGTAAGTATTGGCAGTATATATGTGACAAATGTATGTGTTTGTTAAAAATGGGTATTGCTGTGATGGTTACCTCAAGAAGTCAGACTCAGCATGCAGCAATACTAGAAACATTGAAACTTACAATGCAAAATATGCCAGATGCACATTTCTAAATGCTGATGTTTTTCAAGAAAGAAATTATTAATAAAATCATTTTTTCTACCTTTGTTGTCCTATCTTTTATTGTTTATACTCGCCTTTGGTCCCACCGCTGTCTTCTGTTTTATGCAGTTCTACACAGTGTCTTCTTTCGTGGTGTTCTCTGGAACGTGAGTACAGCTTATGAGGTTGATATCTGTTCGCCCTTCTTCTTCTTTGGCAGGTTGAGGAGCTGAAAAAACGGGCCTGGGCCTTGAGGAAGGACCACCCTGCTTGGCTCCATGAGGTCAAGACAAATCTTGACAACAGCCCAGGTATTTGTTCATTGACGTGAGTCTGCCACATGAGGTTTGGTAATACCCTCCTGCTTTTAGCTGACAAACGATGTTTGTCCCTACAGAATTGTCATCTTCTGAGGAAAAGGAGGGAGAGGATGATGATGATGATGATGAAGACAACAACGACAATGAGGGGTCACTGGCGGGTGTTGCTCCTCCCCGCCCTTCAGCTCTCCATGGTCCCCACCTCCTACCTTATGCCCGTATCCGTCCCGGCCCCTCCTCTGGTCCCCCCCCCACCCACGAAAGAGATCTCGCCCTAACATTATATTGTGGCTCCCTGCTCCAAGATACGGGCCCTTCCCACCTTTCCTCTCCTCCTCCCCGAGTACATTCGAGACCCCCTACCTCCTCCCCAGCCGCACAGTCCCACCAGCCCTTCTGTTTCCCCCACCCTCCGCCGCAATCTCCCGCGAGTCCTCCTTTTTCCCCCGCCCCCCCCCCGGCCGGCCGCTAAGTACCACCGGGCCTTCTGCTACCCCCTCCCATGCTCTCTGTCCAACTTTCCTACCCCTTTCCCAAGGCCATGCCAGTGCCTCCACCTCGGCAGAGGAAGTCACCCCCGTCCTGGAACTGTTCCAGATGGATGTACTGGTCGTACAGGGTGAGTTTAAAAAGTTAGTGTCACAACTTCTTTTAAGCCAGAATCGTTATACTAGTATCTTTGTTTCAGGTGTTCAGCGCTGCGTGGGTCTGGTTGCGCAAAATTATGCTGATAGTAATAATGATACTTATTATTGCATACCATTGTATTTTGCATTTTACAGCTTTCTGTGGTGACGCTTTCTGAATGTCCTTTTATTGTCTTTTCTGACAGGTGCCACAGTGGACCTAACAGGGGAGGACATTGCTGAATTCCCGTCTCTTCCCCCCCACCCCTCCCCCCCTACCAGTTGACCGCACCATGTCGCACATGTCCCCTGCTCACACCATCTGCAGATCAACCTCCCCTATCCCTCTCGCTCCTACAGTGAACTGCAGTACCTCTACCATCCCCCCTCCTCCCACCCGCGACTGATGCACCTCCACTGTATTTCCCACCCTTGAGGACCGCGCAACATCTCCACATATCCCTCTTGCCCTTATAAACCTTCCCCCCGATGAGCTCCAGCAGATGGCCGATACCCTGCACATGGGAAGCCAGGCACTGGAGGACCTTTCCCAGGTTGTCCTGTACCTGGCTTCCAATGTGCAGCGTCCTTGATCCCCTCTTCTCCCCCCCCCCCCTTTTTCAATGTTCAACCCCTTTTGCCACCCCCATTGTATATATACCACAATTTCTACTTTATATTTTGTAAAACAGTTATATATTTTTTACAAATTTGATAAAGTTTTGTGTTTGAACCTGTCTCTGTGTCATGATTAACAAAAGGATATTGTGGGGGGTTGTAATACGGGGGTATAACAGGTGTTAACAGGTGGTCTGTGTGGTTTTGGGGTAAAAAAAATTGTACAAGGGAGCATAACAATGACGTATATATAAAGCGCCATCTAAAAATGTGCTGTGAATGCGTTTGTCTTACATGTTACATATGCTGCCAATTATGCTTCCAGATTAATGGTAAATGAAATGCCTGGTGTGCAGCGATTCGGCGCAAATAAATATGGAATATATATATTGCACCGTCAACAAGCGCCGAGGTAATCTGAAGGTTATCATCGCGTGAGTCTTCAACGTGGCACAGGCTAGCGAATCAGATTGTTTTCTGGTGATCTGTGTTGTCCCCGGTTGGTTGAGCAGGTATATGACGTTCATATTGTGCGCGAGAAACAAACGTGTTTCCTCGATTTAGCCTTGTTCATGAATCGCTACAACAAGGAAATGGATGGTGGGTATTTCCTGGCACAGTTGGACTTTTGCCCTGACATGCAATATGACCTTGTCACAGACTGGCAGGGACATGAGCCATGGGAAGCCAACCCTGAAAAACCAGCCCACGTTTCCCATCGCCAGCTGCCCAGGCCACATGTGTTTCATCCACGGCTGGTTTTAGAACCAATATCGGACAGGAAAATTATAGATGACTACTGCTTATCAAGAGCAGCTATGTATGAGCTGTACCAGGAAATTAGAGAAGATATTGACCTGACCACTGCTAGATCTCACGCAGTACCTGGCATGGTGAAGCTGCTGACTGTTCTACAGTTCCTTGCAACAGGGATATTCCAGCATGTATTAGGGGGAAACAGCGGCGTGGACCAGTCCACTGTTTCACGACATTTAACACAGGTACAAGTGTGGTTTTTGAAAAACTCTGTCCCTGAATCCCACCTCTCTGTGCCCCACCAAGTCTGTGCCCTCCTATGTTTCATCCCCCCACCCTCAGTTCTTTACTGTTTAAAAACTGCATTGCCAATTAAACACCTTTGATATATGTTTCAGGTTCTGCACGCCCTTAAAAAATGTGTCTGCAAGCACATAACTTTTCCAATGGGGGAAGAGGAGCAGAGGAAGATAAAGGGTGAATTTTTCACGATTGCTGGCATGCCTAATGTCCTGGGAGCTATCGACTGCACACATGTTACCTTTACCCCGCCGGTGGATCAAGAGATGCAGTACCGTAACCGCAAGATGGGGTACTTGCTGAATGTGCAGGCGGTCTGCGATGCAAACCTTAGGATCCGGGATGTTGTGACACGTTTTCCAGGGAGCTGCCATGACTCCTACATCTTGTCTAACAGTGCACTGGGAAAGAAGTTTGCCGAGGGCAGATTTCCAAAAGGGTGGCTTCTCGGTAAATTTTTCCATCTTTGTAATATGTATGTCAGCGGTTCTGGAGGATACAGGGCTGTGTGTTGCATACTTTCAGTATGCACATTATTCTTAAAAGTGCAGTTGCCTGGTCTACTGACCTTTTCCGACTTTTACTTGACCCCGCAATCTGTTATGTCCCTTTACTCTTGTTATGCCCCCTTACCCTTCCTTGCCTTATTCTTGTCTCTTAACATTTTCTCTTACTGCGTTCTCATTTTTTGTTGTCATATGCGAGCCACATTGTGGTGTGTGGGAATATGTGGGGTACCTATGTACATTAATAAATAAAAATTGTTTTGTTCCTGCAGGGGATGCAGGTTATGGATGTAAACCATGGCTACTGACCCCAGTACCGATCCCCCGTTCAGACGCTGAGAAGCGCTACAACGAGTCACATATCTCTACTAGATGTACGATTGAGCGTACTTTTGGAGTCCTGAAGAGCAGGTTTCGCTGTTTGCACATTTCCGGTGGATCCCTTCAATATTCCCCGGTGAAGGTTGCAGATATCATGCTTGTATGCTGCATGCTTCATAACATTGCACTGAAGCATCACCTGGACATCGACATCGACGTCCCTCTAGAAGTGGACATAACTCCTTTACACAGAGGATCTGATGTAAGCAGGGGAAATGCTGTGCGCCAGCATGTCATTAGGGAATACTTTTCCTAACCTTGGGAGCCTGTGTAGCCACGTCACACTTATATATGTTAACAAGTAGCAGGCATATGTGCACATCTTACAGTTACCCCCTGAAGGACGGTGACATAAAGGCCACTATAAGGTTTCTGAAAACCCTTTCCTTGCATTATAGTATTTGCACCAATCATTTCTATGTATACAGTTGTGGACCCTGTGTCCCACATAAATATTGCATGTCAGTTTAAAAACGGGCATTGTCAGACCAGTACTACTACCACCTTTCCATCTGTAGATGTTACCCTCCGTCATTCCAGCCAACAAGCAAGCTATAACCTAAATTATCATTTTAAGGTGAAGGTGTTCATATATTCCATTTCAATGGCCAATCTGTATGTCTCCCTATTGTTTATTTACTTAAAAGTGAGTTCAATCATATATTGAAATCAATTTTTTGCAATCCTTTATTTTAACGTAAGCAACAGTTCAAAACGTGATTCTGTAACAATTTTTGTGATACATAGATGACGTAAACTACAACAACAGATAATGCTTTCCTAACTGCAAAAAATGTTGTCTGAATACATATATTAAAAATAACCGGTTTATACGACAAAAATGTTGAATAAAGTAGTACAAATGCTTTGATAAGCAGCAAAAAAGTGTGTGCTGAAGATGTCTTCTTTGCGCTGCACGCAGGATCCTGCTGTTTGTCAGCACCTATGAGAAAACAAAAATTGGTTGAGAATTCTGATGTATCACTGTGTTTTTATAGGGGGGTTGGAAGTGGGGACTGCGACACCGCACAGGTGACAGTGCAGTGGCGTAGCCAAGGGAGTGCCCAAGCCAACCCACTTTGAGTTGAGGCCCACCAGTAGCAGCACATGATGTGTCTGGCAGAGTTTCCAATGCCGAAAACTCCCAATAACTTGTCATCCTGCATACCTTATAAATAGCAGCTGTTCACCAGCAGGAAGCAGTGACTGACACATACTGCTTACACCGGCACCACAGATTTTCCTCTGATGTATTCCCGTGCATGCGGAAACAGGACGCTGCATCAGTGGGAAGGATGTGGAGCCTGCATGAGTAGTGTGTATTAGTTGCTCCTCACTGCCAGTGAAAATCTGAAATTTAAAAGGTGTGCAAGAGAGGAGGGATATTTGATAGACCATATGGCATGCAGGCGAGAGGAGAAACCAAATCACCTATGGGATGGGGTGGGGTTTTTCTGCCCACCCATCTTGGGTACAGGCCGACCCAAAATTGGGTTTCTTGTTATGCCCCTGTGACAGCAAACCTTAAAATAGGAGGCAAAAAAGGACAAACTAACCTAAAAAAGAAAGCAATGCATTCCTCATCATTATATTGGAGTTTTTATCAGTACATGGAACTCACCATCGAAAGTTCGTCCACCAAACAGGGGAGGTACAAGCGGTTGTTCTGCTGTTCTTTGGCTACAATGGAGAAAATGAAATAAAACTTGTTATGTGAAACATACATCAGTTTACAGTGGTGACAGCAAACCCTTTAAATTGGACACAATAGCGGGTAAAGTAATGAAAAAAAAAATGCAGTCAGAAAAAGTGTTTTCAGTATATCTGGAAATAACAATTACCATGGAGACGGTGCCTGCCACAAAGGGGTGGTATAGGTGGGTGTCCCGAGGTCCCCTGGTCCCGTTTGGGGTGTGCTGTAGTCCTGCCTGTGTACACCCCAAAAAATAATTAAATAAGTAATCTACATGAGCCAGCATGAATGAATATTTACTATCGAGACAGGTGGTCGGGGCACACAGTGATGCGAGATACTTACTCATAAAAGGAGGCCTGGGAGACCATGGCTTGGCCAGAGGCGTCTGGAAGAAAAGAAACGGTCGATGTCACACAAGAGCAGCGGGATAACGAGGAAATAAAAAACATGAATTAACAGAAGAAGCACCTTAAATGGCTACGTACTTGCAATAGGTGTAGCCGAGTATAAGCCCCATGAGTGATGGGGGACAAGGAAGGGAGCGTGAAAGGAACATTTGTCCCCCAGGCTGTTGGTCAAAAAAGACATGTCAGAATTTTGTATATACATGTGTAGGACTGAACAAACAGGTCAGGACACAAGAAGCACCAGAGATCCTATACTTACTTTGAAGAGCATGGCCGGTGGCCCGTGGCCGGCCTGGAGGACAGACTGAAATAATGTAAGTGAAAAAATAACAGACACATGAGACGGGAACATGACAACCAGGGTGATCAAAAATATGCAAAAGTAGAAAAGATATATGTGGGGAAACAGACAATATACCATCAGCGGGAAATGCAAGCAGAGTCGTCCCGCAGTATCTTGCGCTGCTTGCACCTGAGCTCATGCTGATGCTGTTGGGAAGAATCTCTCATCAGAAAGCACAGGTCGCTGAGATGGGCGTTGGTCTGCTCAAATTGGGCATAGTTTTTCTCCATAAGGGCATAGATTTTGTCCAACATGGCGTTGGATCTTTCCGATTGGGCGTTGGTGCTCTCCATCAGATTCTGCAGCTGTGCACATATGGCCTTTGAGGAATGCTGGACTCTCTCTGCCACTTTTGCAAGCAGAGTGTTTATCCCGTCATTCCACTTGCCCTGTATCTCTCACAGCTGGCGACGAGCCTGCCATTCTTCTATTGGGGTTCTATGAGGATGGGTCATGGGCACCTACCAAATAGAAATGAAAAAAGTTTAACGAAGAAACACAAAGGTACATAACCTTTCCACAACAGACACTAACACGAAAGTACACACGTGCTTCTTCTTCACCATGTCGCGTGGCACTTGGTGTAGCAGTCCCTGCTGACAATGTAGAACAGCCTGGAACCGGATTCCGTGCGGCACATGGTGTTGCAGAGGTGAGATATGACACAAGTGTATAAACAATGGTGTAGGTGGACACTCAGGTTACAATTGCCTGTCATACCTCAAAAACAAAAAAAGGAAAGAAGCTGCCAAAACAATGATAGGACTAGCACCATAGATACTATACGTACGTGGAATCACGCCACTGCTAGACAAGGAAGGGGAAGGGGTGACGTGGTTTGTATTTGGCAGAGCACCGCTGAAAGAACAGGAAGGGGCAGAGGGGGACTTGCTTGCCGTCCAGACTGTAATACAGGGAACATAAGAACACACACTCGATGGACCTTGGTGTTTCACACTCTGGCAATACTTATGTACTTATGTCCCCTCCAGCACACCCACAGCACATCACAGCACAACTCACCACCTTCTGTGTCCTCTGACATGGGGCCTGACAATCGGGTGTCTTCCAGATGTACACCTATAAACGTAGACACAAACGAGGTTGGCCCAAACAGTCCGCAACAAAAGTTGTTACCCACACACATCCCGTTGTCTGCGCAAAGCTAAACATACTCACCGTCCATACCACCACTAGTATCCTCCGATGTGTCATCACCAGCAGGAAGTCCGACCACCTGCGCATGACCAAGGGTAGCCAACACTGTCTCCTCCAGGGGATTCAGCTCCACAATACATGGAGGCCACCCCCTGTACCCCTTACATGATTCCACTTCTTCTGTGCCTTGGCTTTCACCATGGCTCTAAAGTTGTGCCAACGGTGCTTACACTGCTCCACAGTGCGCATCCGCACACCAAGAGCATTCACGTCTTTCACGATGTTCCGTCATATGTTGTTCTTCTGTCCAACCGTGAGCCTGCCCTTTTTATAAAGCCTCCCAAAATCGTCACATACTCCATAAACCAACACTTGCAGCTCGTCCTCTGTAAATTTTGGAGCACGCTTACGCTTACCATGGCCCTCACTGCCAACTGTCTCCTCTTCCTCACGCCACAAATCATTATCACCCATTGCTTCCAGAGAAATAAAATGTAGGAGAAGTTAGCTTGAAAATGCATAATTTTTGCAACCTGCTACCACCATACCACTGTTATGAAAATGAGAACTATCAACCAGAAAGGTAGAAAAAAGGGCCACACACCACACACCTTGAAAAGAAGAGATTGGAGTATTTAACAGCAATAAAATGGCATCAAAATGACATTGTACAACAATCATACGCTCATGGGAACTTCTTACCTAGCTATGAACACGTTCAAGGGAACACAAAGGAAGAAACAACGTGGCACACACCACACACCTAAAAATAAAGGAAATGGAGACGTCAACAGCTGTGAAAGGACAGCAAAATCACAATTTAAGCGTTTAAAATGTCCTACTTACAGATTGAAAAGCGCTTGCAGAAAAAACAACGGGAAATCAGGCCGTAGGCAATACTGAGCAGAAGCCTATGATCGAAAAAAAACAAGCAGTGCAGCGACGCGATTCTTAAACATCGTTGAGGCACGCCTATGAGATCACAGACGCAATAGCCACGCCTATATCGTACATTTTCCGAATGGATCTGTGCGCATGCGTTTCATACTTCGATACCGGAGACTAGCGAAACTTTAATGCATCCGGGTTTTGAATACCGCACAGAACATTTAGGAGCTGCGTTTTTGGAGCATTCTGCGTTTTTTGAAATTCGATAAGAACTTTTACGATTTTTATTTTTTAACGTATGGTTGATGCATCTGGGCCTGAGTTGTTTGTTCAAAGGCTAATTTGCTTTCTCCCAACAGAGTCACTGGTCCCACCCACTAAGTTTAAAACAACTGTTAGGTGGGGGAAGGGAGGAATTAGCTATTTTTGATGATCAAGAGAGAGAGATCTGATGGTAAATAAGTTTATCAATATTGTGCTGAGAACAGCAGATACCACTGCAAATTGGCAGTGCACTTCAGGCAGGCAGACCCAGGCCCACCCCCCCTACCTGTTACACTTGTGGTGGTAAATGGGAGCCCTCCAAAACCCACCTGAAACCCACTGTACCCACATGTAGGTGCCCCCCCTTCACCCCTTAGGGCTATGGTAGTGGTGTACAGTTGTGGGGAGTGGGTTTGGGGGGGTTTGGGGGGGCTCAGCACCAAAGGTAAGAGAGCTATGCACCTGGGAGCAATTTGTAAAGTCCACAGCAGTGCCCCCTAGGGTGCCCAGTTGGTGTCCTGACATGTGAGGGGGACCAGTGCACTACAAATGCTGGCTCCTCCCATGACCAAAGGGCTTGCATTTGGTCGTTTTTGAGATGGGCGTCCTCGGTTTCCATTATCGGCGAAAACCGAGGTCGTCCATCTCGAAGGAGAATTTACTGAACAACTCGGGAGGGGGTGGCATGGGTGGATGGAGGGGAGAGAAGGGTCACTGGTGCATACAGGGCAGGGGAGAGGAGAGGAGGGTCACTGCTGGACATGGGTGGATCATGGAGGGCAGGGCAGGGGAGGGTCACTGCTGGACATGGGTGGACGGAGGGCAGGGGAGGGTCACTGGATATGGGTGCATGGAGGGCAGGGGAGAGGAGGGTCACTGCTGGACATGGGTGCATGGAGGGCAGGGGAGAAAAGGGTTGCTGGATATGGGTGGATGGAGGGCAGGGGAGAGAAGGGGAGAGAGAAGAAATGCTGGACATGGATGGAGGGGAGGGAAGAGTGAGGGAAAAGGAAGAGAGGAGAAAAACTGCACATGGATGAAGAAAATAGGCAGAAGCTGAGGACCAGAAATGAAGAAGGAGGAAAGGAAAGAAATAAATGGAAAGGAAGCCCTGGAAACGGAGTTAAGAGGACAGATAGCAGCAGAATCGGATACTGGGCCAGCATGATCAGAAAAACAGTCACCAGACAACAAAGGTAGAAAAAAAAAATCATTTTATTTTCATTATAGTGTTTGGAACATGTTCACTTTGAGAATCAGGTGCTCAACATTAAAAGTTTATATTTATTTACTTATTTATGGCATTTTATCCCACAATAAACATGAGTGGAGGAATGGCCTAGTGGTTAAAGTGGTGGACTTTGGTCCTGGGGAACTGGGTTCAATTCCCACTGCAGGCACAGGCAGCTCCTTGTGACTCTGGGCAAGTCACTTAATCCTCCATTGCCCCGGGTACAAATAAGTACCTAAGCCGAATTGAGCCTGCCATGAGTGGGAAAGCGCAGGGTACAAAAAAAAAATTAGATTGGAACCTGGGATCATTTAATTTTTTTTCCCTTGAGTAATGCATTGCCACCCCTCCCCCCAGGCTCTCTCCCCGGCCATAGCCAGCTCTGCAATTTGGGGGGGCGCAGAGGGGGACCGGGGGGGGGGGCGCAGAGGGGGACTGGGGGGGGGGGGCGCAGAGGGAGACCAGGGAGAGAGCCTGTTGTTAAACATTTACCAGCACACCACTGGGTACAACTTTCTCCTTATGCTGTGTTCCAATGGAAGTCTGCTTCCAAGCCTGGTAGTCCTGAGGAGTAAAAGCTCTGCCTACAGCTTTCACCTTTGCTTGGGTCCAGTGAAGCTTGCTGCAAAGCATGTGAGTCCAGAGCCTCCCGTGCCTCAGCTGCAATTCCAGTCGCTCACTGTTAGTCCTTGGTCACTGTATACAGCGAGTGACTTTGTGCTGTGTTTGGGACTGTGTGGGCTGGATGACAGGAAGTGCTGCAGGTGCAGCAGCTAAGGCCACATCTCAAGGCATCTCTGGATGAGGGAGCGGTGCTTGGAACGCAGAGGGGTCCGCGTGGGCTGTTCCTGGCCCTTGGTTGCTGTGCTGGACCATTTAGTCTTCTGCCTTGGGAGCATTGGCTCAGGTTTTGCTTCTTCACCTTGCTTGCCTTGGGAGCGTCGGCTTAGGCTCTGTGGCTTTATCTTGCCTGCCTTGGGAGCATTCGACTCGGGCACCTCAGTTACTGTTTGCTTGTCTTAGGTGACATCCCTAGTCTTCTGTCAGCAGAGTGTTCCGCTCTTGCCTCTACCTGTGGTGTAGATCCTCAAGAGACTCTTTCTTTTCCCTTGTTTTGCTTCTGCTCCACTCTGGTTTGGAGGGAGCTTGCCACGGTTGTTCAGTGGCTCATCTGAGTGTTCTGAACCCTTTTCTTAACCACTAGCGGTGTTACCGCTGTCAGCCAAGTATTGCCTATTTGTATTTGTCCTGATAGGGTGGGCCCTTTGCCTAGTCTATTGTGTTATATTGTATGCTATATGTTTGCATTGCTCTGTTAGTATTGAGATGCGCAGCTAGGATGCTTATGTTTGATTTCCCTATACAGCTAGGCTGCTCTACTTTACCTTATTCTATGTTTATGTTTGCCTTGCTTCAGCTAGGTTAGACTGTATAGCTAGGCTGCCTGTTTTCCTTTCTGTGGCATTTGGCTACCCTTTTAGTTTTTTGCTACTAATAAAGTTGCCTCAGTTCATCTGCACTTTTGGTCCAGTCCAGTTCTTGGGAGTACTCTTAGTTCTAAGGGGACTCGGTCTACCCAGAGATGGTTGGGTGATTCTCACATGGTCACCTTTGGGCCAAGGGCTCACAAATGTCACAGTAAGTTTATTTTCACCAACTACTGGGGACATCTAGGTTTCAGAAAGTTACCAATTTTGTTCAATGTTCAACTGGAAGGATTAGGGATGGTTGCCCCCTTAATTCCCCAATGTTTTTTGTTCTCTTTCAAAAACAATGCTATCCAAGGATATTGTGCTGTATATCAGCTCTGAAAAAATATACATGTATATTTCAAAATTGGCTGACATAAATGCGTATGTTCTGAAATATCAACATACATGTTAATATTGCTTTGTTGACCCCATTGATATTTTAGATGTTTTACCTGTGCCAAGTGACTTAATCTAATCAATTTGGTTACATATAATCTGGTGACTCTGTTGAATCTAGTGTCTGTCTTAAAGGTGCATTCATTAGAATTGTGCTTTGAATCTTCAGTGCCAGAGACTTAATTCAATCAATTTGGTTACATAGCATCTGGTGACTCATAGACTGTGGCCTCTGGAGGAGGGGCAATTGTATACAGCTGTGTGGTAAAAGAAAAAACAGAACTCAGTTTACCTGAGAGCTGTGCATTTTCAGACTTGGTTTGATTTGTAAACTGATGTTACCTGTGTCCTGCTGTTAATATCTTCCTGATAAACTACTGACTCTACCTGCTTCTATTCTAGCCTATTAAAAAAAAAAAAAAAAGACTTGTTTTTTCACTTACAGAGGGTCTGACTCTATAGTCTCACCCACCCACCTCTCTCCCACCCACCCCTAAGTGAACTCCCTTTATATATCGCATTCAAGGGACAAGTATCTTCAATACACCATAATTGGTCAATTCTACTTCTTGTTATCCCCTATCATATTTCACCTTTTCAGACCCTGTCAAATTCTTTTGCTGCGTTGCATCATGATGATGCTGAAAAAAGAAGTACCATGGTGGAACCAGAAGCAATGAAAGTAACACAACCCAAGAAACATCCCCCAAACAATGACAGATTGGTGAAAAGCAGAAAACTGTTACTGCTCGGAAATTCCATTATCAGAGGCATTAACTTAGGGTTCCAACCTAGTGAAATGCCTTCCAGAATCTTCAGCTACCATATGTACTGACCAAATTGATCCGAGAAGAGAGCAAGGCTTCAAATACTGATGCTGTAATTCACCTGGGGACAAATGACCTGGCCAACAGTAGCAAGTTTACAGCACAGACAGCATTCCAGAAGCTTCGGGAGGCACTGAAATCTTTAGTTCGGACTGTGGCTTTTTCTGAAGTAATTCCCACATGGAGGAAGAGAGAAGAAAGACTACGCAAAACAGTGGAATTCAATAAGTGGCTTGAGTCTTGGTGTAAAGAAGAAGGTTTTAGATACATAGGAGCATGGGGTAATAAGTGGAAAAAATAACAGGTTATACTGTAATGATGGACTACATCTTTCTATGAAGGGAAAAAGGATCCTTGGGGAGAAATTCAGACAGTATGTTTCTGGGTATTTAAACTAGAGGGCGGCGATGAAAAAAGGAAACAAGGTAATTCAGAAAGTCACCCCCAGAATAAACATGATGGCAGAGGGAAAGGTAATCTAAATATAGAAAACCACCTAAACTCACTAAGCACATGGAAAGCAATGAGCACAAATGCTTGTAGTCTAAGTAAAAAGATTCAACACTTACAAGCCCTGTTTGAAGAAAACTTGGATATTGTTGCTATTAGAGAGATGTGGTTCAATGAGTCCCATGAATGACATGACCATACCGGGCTATAATCTTTTTAGGAAGGATAGAGAGGGCCGAAGAGGTGGAGTGGCACTGTATGTGATAGACATCAGAGCGGCTGAAACCTGGGGAAAGGACGAAGCTTTATGGATCGTCCTGGAAAGAGAAGATGGAACCTGTATCCACACAGGGGTTATCTACAGACCTCCAGCACAAACGGAGAAGGTTGACAAGGATCTGATAGAAGCTATTCAAAAGATTGGTATGAAATGGGAGGTGTTACTGTTGGGAAATTTCAACTTGTCTGATGTGGATTGGAGCGTCCCTTCAGCAGAATCGGAAAGAAGTAGGGAAATTGTGGACACCTGTCAAAGTGCCTTGCTCAGACAAATGGTGACAGAACCCATGAGTAAAGGGTCGATGCTGGATCTAGTGTTCACGAATGGAGGACGTGTTTCCTGTATCCGGATGGGTGCCCCCCTATGTAATAGTGATCATCACACGATATGGTTTGATATAAGGGCAAAGGCAGAGTGCGGACACAGAAAACTCAAAGTACTGGATTTGAGACATACTGATTTTGATAAAATGGGGGAATACCTGAAGAAGGAGCTGTTGGCATGAGAAGACATAGGAGAAGTGGAAAATCAGTGGTCAAAACTAAAGGCTGCTATAAATATGGCAATTGAGATTTACACAAGGAAAGTAAACTAAAACAAGAGAAACAGGAAGCCTAAATGGTTCTACAAACAAGTAGCTGAAAAAATTAGAGCAAAAGAGGCTTTGTTCAAGAAATACAGAAGAACGCAACAAGAGGATCACGGAAAAGATTATCGGATTAAACTCAAAGAAGTGAAGAGGGAAATATGGCTAGCACAAGTGGAAGAGAAAATGGCTAAAGATGTAAAGAGAGGTGACAAGACCTTTTTCAGATATATTGGAGAAAGGAGAAAAGATAGGAATGGAATTGCAAGATTGAAAGATAATGAGAATGGCTATGTGGAGAGTGATGAGGATAAAGCAAACATGCTAAACAATTACTTCTCTTTGGTGTTTACAGAGGAAAATCCTGGAAAAAGACCATGGTCAGCTGCTGAGGAAACATCTGGAAATGGAGTGGATACTGCACCGTTTACGGAAGAAAGAGTTTATAAACAGTTTCAGAATCTGAAGGTGGACAAATCTATGGGGCCGGATGGGACACATCCCAGAATACTGAGGGAGCTCAGAGAGGTCCTGGCAGGACCTCTTAAAGATGTCTTAATAGGTATTTAGAGACGGGAGAGGTTCCACAAGATTGGAGATGAGCGGATGTGGTCTCTCTTCCAAAAGTGGAGACAGGGAAGAAGTGGGAAACAAGAGACCAGTAAGTCTCACATCGGTAGTAGGAAAAATAATGGAGTCGATGCTGAAAAAAAGGATAGTTAACTTTCTAGAAGTCAACGGGTTACAGGGCCTGAGGCAACATGGCTTTACCAAAGGAAAATCCTGCCAAACAAATCTTATTGACTTCTTTGACTGGGTGACCAAAGAACTGGATGAAAAACGTGCGCTAGATGTAATCTACTTGGATTTCAGCAAGACTCATGAATAAGCTGAAAGGGCTGAACTTATGACCAAAAGTGGTGAACTGGATAGAAAACTGGTTGACCGATAGGTGGCAGAGGGTGGTGATAAATGGAATCTGCTGGGAGGAAAGGAAGGTGAGCAGTGGAGTTCCTCAGGGGTCGATGCTGTGGCCTATTCTGTTTAACATATTTGTGAGAGATATTGCTGAAGGGTTGGAAAGAAAGGGTTGCCTTTTTGTGGATGACATAAAGATAGCCAATAGAGTGGATACCCTTGAAGGGAGTAGAAACAGTAAGAAGGGATCTCTAAAGGTTAGAAGAATGGTCGAGGCTCTAGCAGTTAAAATTTAATAAATGTTAAATCCAAAAAACCTTCAAAAATAAAAACTTAAATAAATTAAACTGAAACTATTATAGTGATTGTGTCTATTATTTTTTTCTTTTTTAATATGCGAATGGTGCTCAGTGACTGGGGCATGTCCCGCAGGACTCACTCACAGTGTAACACCCGTTTCAACATCATGGCACCTCAACCTCCCTTTCCTAATGATGTTATGAACATAGCAATACAATATGGTTCAAATAAGTCTGTTATCCTACTTCCGTGGAGATCAATGCTCTAATCAGGAATCGTACAATTTCTGTGTAGTGACACATGATTTATCCTTTATACGGAGAAGGATACATTGTTGATTTAAACTTAGAATGAACTCTTATCTTATGGAGCGATTGTTGCGGTCATGAGTGAAGTTCGTCTTGCTGGGGTCCCAGTTGATAACGTGACATAAAAGTGGCTGTGGTGTACAGTCCAGTCCCTGTAGGGCAGTGGCGTAGCTAGGGTAGTTGACACCCGGGACCGGTCATTTTTTAACACCCCCCCCCCAAAAAAAAATCCAGTACTAGGCATACCAAGAATACAAAACACTCAGGACCTATAGAGCAATTCTACCATACCATAAGCAGTAATTTGTTCGAGTCACACAAGGAAAAGGAAAGCATCTTAAACACTACAGTGAGCACTAGAACATCAATTCACCTATTGTAAAACGAAAACAGACAGATTAGTACAGATCGTCGATCCTGCACAGTCAATGCCAACCGAAAGCCATGTCTTTTTCACAAATAGATACACCCTAATCCACTATAGAATAAGTAATCATAAACTTTCTATTTAGACAAAAATTAACTGAACCCCAAGATGCCAGACTCTGCATACAATGCAACACCACAGAAACAGAAAATGTCCTCTAGTACTGTGCAAAATATAAAGACAGCAGATGTAAATTTGAAAAAACTAACAAATACCAATCACCACTTTACAAATTAACAAATAGAAATAAAACAAATAATATCATTTTATTGGTCTAATACATTTAGCTTTCAGAGGCCAAAACCTCCTTCCTCAGGTCAATTCAGTATAGTACTGTTACAGTGTCCTATCCTGACCTGAGGAAGGGGGTTTTGTTCTCCGAAAGTAAAATGTATGAAAAATTAGTCCAATAAAAAGATTACCTTATTTACATGTTCTATTACAAACATTTATTAACACAGCTACAATACTACTTTATCCTAAAGCAAAAAAAATATATATATATATTTACAGTTCGTTGTCTCTGGTTTCTGCTTTCCTCATCTTTTCACTGTCTTCCTTCTATCCAGCATCTGTCTTCGCTCTCTCTCTCTGCCATCCAGTGTCTGCCCTCTCTCTCTGCCCCTTCCATCCAGTGTCTGCCCTCTCTCCCTTCCATCCACTTCTACCCCTTCCATGCACCATCTGCCCCAGTCTTCCATCTCTCTTCCCCCTTCCATCAACATCTGCCCTCTATCTCTGCCCCTTCCATCCACCATTTGCCCTAGTCTGCCCTCTTTCTCTCTCCCCTTCCACCCACCATCTGCCCTTTCTCTCGGCCCCTTCAATCCGTCTGCCTTCCCTCTCCCATCCGTCCAGGGTCTGCCCTCCCTCACGTGCCCCCCTTCCATCCAGGATCTGTCCCCTCTCTCTCTGCCCCCTCTTTTCAGCCCCCAGTTCCAGTCCCCTTCATCCACCACATGCCTTGCATCCCCCCCTTTCAGCCCCAGACCCATTCTCCCACCTGCCCCAGGCATGGACCCATTTTCCCTCCTGCCCCCATATCAGACTCCAGTTCCAGCTTCAGACCCCTTCTCCCCTCTGAGCACCCCACCCTCCCCAATCCCCTTCTCCCCTCTCTGAGCTCCCCACCCTCCCTAATCCCCTTTAAGCACCCCACTGAGCTCTCCCACCCTTCTCCTCTCTCTGAGCTCCCCCACCCTCCCTAATCCCCTTTAAGCACCCCTCTGAGCTCCCCCATCCTTCCCCAATCCCCTTCTCCCCTCTCTGAGCTCCCCCACCCTCCCTAATCCCCTTTAAGCACCCCTCTGAGCTCCCCCACCCTTCCCCAATCCCCTTCTCCCCTCTCTGAGCTCCCCCACCCTCCCTAATCCCCTTTAAGCACCCCTCTGAGGTCCCCCATCCCTCCCCAATCCCCTTCTCCCCTCTGAGTCCCCCCCTCCAGATCCGTTCTCCTGCTGCTCCTACCCTGTCCTGCCTTTAACATTTTTTTTTTCGAAGCGCTGGAGAGTGGCAGGCAGCGTGCCTCGCGTCTGCCTATGCTAGTAAAGAAGATCTCGCTGATGCTGACGTCGTCGTCCTTCCCACACTGAGTCCCGCCCGCCCTCGCGGTAATAGGAAGTTGCCTCAGAGGGGGGCGGGACTCAATGTGGGAAGGGCGACGACGTCAGCATCAGCGAGATCTTCTTTACTAGCAGGGCAGACGCGAGGCGTGCAGCCTGCCACTCTCCAGCGCTTCGAAAAAAAAAATGTTAAAGGCGGAGCAGCGGGAGCGGAGCACCCCCCCACCCGATGACACCCGGGGCAGACCGCCCCCACCGCCCTGCCCTTGCTACGCCACTGCTGTAGGGTTTTTGATGTCCAGCCATTAGTGTCTCATGCTCAGTTCCCTACATGCAGGCATGTTTTGCTCGCTAGTGTCATCAGGGGAACGGTATGCTGAATCTAAAATTAAAACTTCACATTGCCACATTGAGCTTGTTAATTCTTTAGCAACTTTAAATTTTATCTTATCACATTATTTCTGCATCTCTAATAAACTAGTGAATGAACAACATTTATTGGCTAACCTGTAGCGGAAACCGCCAGCCTCAACTTTCCACCGGGCGAACGTCGGTGCATGCGCACTGCTTCTGCGCCCAAAGTTTTCCCTAGCAATTTAAACCTAAGGGGCGCCTCATGTCCACCAATCAATTTCTCTGTTTAGTCCATGTGGGATCACTGTCTGCCACTGGTAAATCAAGCGCTGTTCCCTGCGGACCAAAATGGATGGTATATCTCCCGTGACGTTTACTGGAATCTGCTGTAGTACTATAAACAAAAGATCAGTTTCCTAACATTGACATTCGCACCTCAGTCAGTCTATTTATCACACCTCTGCTACTATAATCAAATAACACAATAACACTTTCTTTGGAATAAAATTTGGCTGCAGCTTTATTCACCAAACATCAATAAATAACTCAACGCCACTTAACATCCTCTTAGTAATATATAAATCTTTTTAACACCAGGTTAATTTCCCATAGCAGTTCAATAGTGCTAAGCCATTTGGTAACGAAACTGGCTCACTTTCCCCCACATTATCCCCCTTCTCCCCATGTGACTTACGATGCAGTCAAGCCACATCTTACTCGTGGCGGTGCCGCCCCCGAGTTCTTTTCCATTCCATATATTTCACAATATTCATTTAACCGCCTCTGGTGCCTTTTTAACCCCTCAAACAGGTCACAAGCAGTGACAGACTACATCTTGTCACCGCTCCCCACCATATAAGCTGCCGCCAAATCCTTTTTTAAACAATCCTCCAACAGATCCTGGAGTGTTGTCAAAAATATATCAATCCCAATCTCCGAAAGATGAACTCCATCTTTTCTATATAATTCTGTGCAATCCGCAGAAATCAACTCATGCACTAACAGTAAACCCCCCATTCTTCCCATAAATTTCGACACTTCCCCATTCACCCTAAGCCGCAAACGTTCAATACCCTTAGGATTATTAGCCCCCCCCCCCCTCCACACTCATCTGGGAATTATATGTGACCATACAATCAGCGCCTCTGGGAAATAACACAACACCTCTAATCTGTTTTCATTACCCGAATTAACTCAACTCCCTTTATATTACATAAATCATTACCCCCCAAATGAATACAAATTAAAACTGGGGACGAAAATCTCCGAGCTTGTAGCAATGCTGATAACAACTGCTTTCACATCATGCCTCGTATGGTCAACCAGCGGATCCAAATACCGTATTCCACAAGTCCCAAGTTGGATCCCCACTTTGACTCCCGAGCATGCTTGTGTGCCCAGAAGACATATGAATGTCCACAAATCCACACACAAATGTCCAGAGGCAATACATCTGCAAAAGAAACTAAATCAATTAGCATGCCATATTCACTTTTCCTTCAAGAATATACCCTTTATATTGATTAGAACGCCATTGCCCCAAACGCTGTATTAAAGCCACCGAACCCCCTGCCTGCGCTGCATTGGAAGCCGCGCCAATTCTAAACGAGTGTGTCCCATAATCCTTAGGCTTCAAACCCATCTGTCCTAGACCCTTCTTGAGCACTGCAGCAAACTGATACCTAGTCAATGGCATACCATTTTTATGCATCAACCAAACCTCCCCACCTACCGTCCTTACCCCATTGTAATCCACTGCACATTGAACCGGACAAAATTCCAAACCCTTAGCTGCCCTCAAAATAATCCACGTGCCCTTACCCTCCTGATCCGTTTTTGACTTACGTAAATATAAACGCAACACTCCCTTCTCGACAATCACATCCCTTCTCTGCAAACCCTCATCATCCCCTGCCCTCTTAGAGGAAACCACCAATTCCCCCACTCTGCAAGCTGCAAAGAAAGCCACCACAAACACCACTTGAAATAACCGTACTTCATATTCCGAGAAACAAATCCTCGGTAAAACTTTACACAACTGCACCACCTGCACATAGAACAGTGGCAGCCTCACTCTCTCAATATGTGATTTCCCTTGTCCTCTGGAATAACCACACAATATTTTACGAATCAAGAAGGTCCCAACTGGATCTGTCCCACCCAGCAACTTAGAAATGAATGCTATTGCCATCCCAAACGACCATTCTCTGTCCACCGCAAAAACAATCAATTGGACCACTCTCTCTTCCTCAATCGGAAAAACCAATTCCCAATCTTTTTCTTCCAAAAAGGTTAAAAATTGACGCCATCCAACTCCATAAGACTTCCAAGTATTCTGAGCTAACGCCCTCATCATCAGCGTTTCACAACCTCTTGAAAAATGTGCCACAAATCTTCGGACATCCTTGTAGCCTCCCAATTTTTTTTAATTTGTACCCCGCACTTTCCCACTCATGGCAGGCTCAATGCGGCTTACATGGGGCAATGGAGGGTTAAGTGACTTGCCCAGAGTCACAAGGAGCTGCCTGTGCCAGGAATCAAACTCAGTTCCTCAGTTCCCCAGGACCAAAGTCCACCACCCTAACCACTAGGTCACTCCTCCACCCAACCATTGGCTAACGGGGCCAGAGCTCTGAAATGATGTAGCTGCAAACGAGGTAAAGCATCAGCAATCTCATTGGAAACACCAGGCACATGTCTAGCAGTTAACCATACATTCAATTCTAAACATTTTAATACGATTAACCGCATCAGCTCCACCAACAGCGGACAACGCAAATATTGCTTATTGATTGCCCATACCACTGACATATTATCCGGGGATAGTGCTGGACAGACTTGTACGGTCTGTGCCAGAGCCGGTGGTTGGGAGGCAGGGCTGGTGGTTGGGAGGTGAGGATAGTGCTGGGCAGACTTATACGGTCTGTGCCAGAGCCGGTGGTTGGGAGGAGGGGCTGCTGGTTGGGAGGCGGGGATAGTGCTGGGCAGACTTATACGGTCTGTGCCCTGAAGAGCACAGGTACAAATCAAAGTAGGGTATACACAAAAAGCAGCAAATATGAGTTATCTTGTTGGGCAGACTGGATGGACCGTGCAGGTCTTTTTCTGCCGTCATCTACTATGTTACTATCTCATCTCCCATAAACACAATGCCACCCAAATCGGAAATAATTCCAACAGAGCAATATTCACACACCACCCTATCTCTTTCCACCATTGAGGCCAAACCTCCGCACACCATGCACCTCCAAAATAAATCCCAAATCCTATCTCCCCTGAGGCATCAGTAAATAATTGCAAATCCACATTAGAAACTACTCCCTCCTGCCATATACATATACCATTAAACACTGACAAAAATTTTTTCCACAGCTGCAAATCTGCCCGCACTGCTTGCATCAAACACACTCTAAAATGCTTCCTCCTCAGACCCACTGACAACAATGCTAACCGTCTTGAAAATACTCTTCCCATTGGAATCACTCTTGTAGCAAAATTAAAATGGCCAAGCAAGGACTGAATCTCCTTCAAGGTCACCTGATGCTTGTAATACACCCTATCAATCTCCTCCCGCAACGCAATAATCTTTTTGCTGGGCAGACGTGACTCCATTCTCACAGAGTCAAGCTCGATTCCCAAAAACACCAACGTAGTAACCGGGCCTTCACTTTTATCCACTGCCAAAGGTACACCCATCTTCTTTGCCACCGTACTAAATGCTGACATCAACGTAGCACACTGATCCGAATTCTCTGGACCCACAAATAGAAAATCATCCAGGTAATGAACCATAGAATCCAAACCTGTTCCACTACCCACTGTAGAAATATAGTAAATGCTTCAAAGTAATTACAGGAAATCGAACACCCCATAGGCAAACGTTTGTCAAAATAAAAATTGCCTGCAAATTTAAACCCAAGCAACCTAAATGCTGTCGGATGCACCGGCAGAAAACGAAAAGCTGCCTCAATATCTGCTTTTCCCATCAAGGCACCTTTTCCCATCTTCCTCAACAACTCCACCGCCTGCTCAAAACTTGCCTATTGCACCGTACACAACTCTGGATCGATAAAGGTATTGACACCATAACCCTCCTGTCACGTTTTCAAGGCAAAAACTAGGTTTGTGAGCCCTTGGGCCACTGCCGTGGGGCAGCAGTGGCAGGCAAAACCACCCCACACCAGAGACAAGGCAGACCTCTGACAGAAACAGCTAGACTTCACCTGCGCTTGACCGCCGTTCCCCAGGAGTTGAGCACCTGGGTGCAGGTGGCCAGCAGGACTTACAGGACAGGGCAGGCTCTGGATACCAACTAGGCTGAACAGGGACTGAGGGTCAGAGGGGAAAAGAATATACATGGGCAGCAAGGCAGGAAACTGGGCTAGGACTCACAGACAGACAATACTACACAAAGCAGGAAATGGACAAGCTAAAGGACAGGAACTGAAAGCTGCCATGCAGCTACTGAAATAGGGTACAAATACTGACAGACAAGAGACAGGACTGAAAGCTGCAGAGCAGCCACTAAGCAAGAGACACAGACAAGCAGAAACTAGACAAGAAATACAGACCAGAAACAAGACTAAGGAAACAAGCAAATAAATCTAAGCTAAACTACGCACAGACTAACTAGAATCAGACAAGGAACTATACAAGAAATCAGACTAGGCAGAAGTGCAACAAAGCACCAACAAACCAGGAACCTTAGATGTTGCAAAGGCAAACTCAGAAGGTTTTCAGGTGGTAATAAACCCATCAGCAGCTGAAACTCAGATGCAGGAATCATGAGGCAGCTACGGGTGAGGCTAGCTGCCAAACCAAGTCTGGAGGGCTGGAATATCTGGACCGGACCGGAAAGAAAGTCTGGAAAGTCTATGGCAGCCACCAGTTCTGGCCACCAGAGGGCGAGAGGAACACAAACCAAGACACAGGCAGAAAGCATACTGAAGCACAGAGAGGCTTAACACACACAGGTGCAGTATAATGGAGTAATCAGAGCCATGCTGGAAGCAACCAGCACACAGAGACAGAGACAGAACTAACTCAGGAAGAACAGACAGAAGCCAACTCAGAAGCTGACCGCCGGAAATAAGGTGAGTCTGAGAGGGGTCATGACCACCATCGTGACAGTACCTCCTCCTCAAGGCTCCCGTGTCCCCAAGGGAGCTTTCAGGATTCCATGGGTAACAATGGTGAAACCTACGGAGGAGCTTCAAAACAGGACCATGGTTAGCTGGACTGGAACTTGGACTGGCATCCGCATCTGGGCCGAAACTGGAACTCGGCTTGGACTCAGCATCTCGACTGGAACTGGAACTCGGTCTGGACTCAG
Organism: Microcaecilia unicolor; assembly: GCF_901765095.1. Classification (NCBI taxonomy): domain Eukaryota; kingdom Metazoa; phylum Chordata; class Amphibia; order Gymnophiona; family Siphonopidae; genus Microcaecilia; species Microcaecilia unicolor. Next base: position 345,113,251 of record NC_044031.1, on the reverse strand, counting down.
CAGCTTGGCTGGAACTGGAACTCGGCTTGGACTCAGCAGCTTGGCTGGAGCTGGAACTCGGCTTGGACTCAGCAGGTTGGCTGGAACTGGAACTCGGAGTAGCCTCAGCATCTTGGCTGAAACTGGAACTCAGAGTAGACTTGGCATCTTGGCTGGAGCTGGACCTCGGCTTGGACTCAGCAGCTGGACCTCAGCTTGGACTCAGCAGCTTGGCTGGAGCTGGAACTCGGCTTGGACTCAGCAGCTTGGCTGGAGTTGGAACTCGACTTGATCTCAGCATCTTGGCTGGAACTGGAACTCGACTTGGACTCAGCAGCAATTTGGCTGACAGCGTCCCTCAGGATGGACTGCTGGTAAGCCTAGACCTCGGGATTTGCAAGACGCTTTCTTTCAACGGCAGCTTCCCGAGTATCCTGCAAGACTGGGTTGGAGATAAGTAGGCGGCGGTATTCCCAGAGCGGGGTCCTAGGATCAATGGCAGAAACTGGGTTTACAATGAGCCCAAGGTGCCGGACACGCTTCCTCTCCGCTGAAGCTTCAGGCCGCTTCTTCAAGATTGGATCAGACAAAAGTTTTCTATGATATTCCTCAAGTGTCATGAAAAGATCAGGAACAATAATAAAGCCAGAACCGAACTTCACAAGGGAAACAGGAGCAAAACCCGGGTGGTGACCCGGATTGCCAACAGGGGCAAAAGTCCTAGGCTGGAAGCCCCTCGGGTAGGGTGATCCTGCCGAGCTCATGGACTTTGCATTCTGTCAAGCTTTCATGGCAGAAACTAGGTTCGTGAGCCCTTGGGCCTCTGCCGTAGAGCAGCAGTGGCAGGCAAAACCACCCCACACCAGAGTCAAGGCAGAACTCTGACTTCACCTGTGCTTGACCGCCATTCCCCAGGAGTTGAGCCCCTGGGTGCAAGTGGCCGGCAGGACTTACAGGACAGGGCAGGCACTGGATACCAACTAGGCTGAACAGGGACTGAGGGTCAGAGGGGAAAAGAATATACATGGGCAGCAAGGCAGGAAACTGGGCTAGGATTCACAGACATACACTACACAAAGCAGGAAATGGACAAGCTAAAGGACAGGAACTGAAAGCTGCCACACAGCTACTGAAATAGGGTACAAATACTGACAGACAAGAGACAGGACTGAAAGCTGCAGAGCAGCCACTAAAACAGGGTACAAATACTGACAGACAAGAGACAGGACTGAAAGCTGCAGAGCAGCCACTAAGCAAGAGACACAGACAAACAGAAACTAGACAAGGAATACAAACCAGAAACAAGACTAGGGAAACAAGCAAATAAACCTAAGCTAAACTACACACAGACTAAGTAGAATCAGACAAGGAACTATACAAGAAATCAGACTAGGCAGAAGTGCAACAAAGCACCAACAAACCAGGGACCTTAGACGATGCAAAGGCAAACTTAGAAGGTTTTCAGGTGGTAATAAACCCATCAGCAGCTGAAACTCAGATGCAGGAATCATGAGGCAGCTACGGGTGAGGCTAGCTGCCAAACGTCAAACCAAGTCTGCAGGACTGGAATATCTGGACCGGACCGGAAAGAAAGTCTGGAAAGTATATGGCAGCCACCGGTTCTGGCCACCAGAGGGTGAGAGGAACACAAACCAAGACACAGGCAGAAAGCATACTGAAGCACAGAGAGGCTTAACACACACAGGTGCAGTATAGTGGAGTAATCAGAGCCATGCTGGAAGCAGCCAGCACACAGAGACAGAGACAGAACTCAGGAAGAACAGACAGAAGCCAACTCAGAAACTGACCTCCGGAAATAAGGTGAGCCTGAGAGGGGTCATGACCACCCGGTTCTTTTTTCGGTATCACACTCAATGGGGATACAACCAAATTTCTAATTGGAGGGTCAACAAAAGGTCCTGCTATCCTACCAAGACTCAACTCCTTCAACAACTTTTTCTTAACTACCTCCGAATGTTGAACCATTGATACTGAATTTTCACACTTATGATCCAACAGTGGTCCCTCATACGGTATCGGAAAACCTTCAGAAAAACCAACCCAGAGCAAATATGCATCCCCACTGCACGGATACCGGCGCAACCAGTTTTTTAAAGCCAACAGTGTAATGGGAGAAAGGGCCTTGCCAGCCCAAACCAGGTCCACTCGGAATTCCTCCTCGACCCAACCTCCCCCGACCTGCGAATCCCCCTCTTGGACATTTAAACGCAGGGTGAAGTCCCTGACAGATGCTGCAACAATGCTTGAATCTGCAGGAAGGCCGACTACATCTTCCTGCATTAAATTGGAAACAAGCATTACTGGGGACACTCCCTTTACCTCCGAATCCACTCGCCCCGACGCCTCCTCCTCCTGCCATGCCAAAATTACCTGCTCACAACACCCCCACTCCCTCGACACTTGCCACTGAGCCACTACCATACCCGAGAAATCCAGCAGAGGCTCCCGCATGAAAGGGAACATTAACCGCAGGTGTAAAATTTGCAATCCACAAATCCACATCTCTCACACCCCAATTCTCAGACTTGTCCCTTGCCAAACTCCACCTAAACTGCTCATCATAACTGACCCAACCCCAACCTCCATACATTCTGTATGCTCTTAAAATTAAATCACAATACCTCAACAAACCCGGATACAGCTCAGGCTTCCTTGCTCCCAGCACACTTTCAAATACATGAAAACTCAGCAACCAATTCATAATCATCTTCACGACTCTCCCTTTCTTCTTTTTTCCTTCCTCTTTCCCCCCATCCTCCCCCGCATTACCATCCCTATCCTGCGCCAGCAGGGCAAATAAATCAATAAATTTACCCCTTAAAGTTCTCTGACGCCACTTCACCGTTATATAACAATCCAAAGGTGCAATATTGCATAATCTATGACCCATCCTCGAACCCGCACACACACCTGCCATCTGATTATTCTCCAGACCCGTCACCCCATTCCCCATATCCCCTTCCCCTTCTTCAGAAGAAGAGGAAGTCGACCCCGATGAATCCCACGAGTCCGACGATTCCCAAACCTGCATCGGGTCTCCTGTCACTCCCTTCCTCTGCCTTTTTCCCTCTCCAATCTTACTACATGACACAAATTACGCAAAAAATTTTTATTCCTCAACTTCTTCCTCAAACCCCTACCGTTCACCCCTTTTCCACGACCACTCTTTTCCCGAATCCCCTCCCGCAACTGCCCTCCCTCCCCACTCCATACACAGCTGCACATAAATCCTCCAACTCACCAGTAGCTCTCCCCATAGAAGGCCCCTCTAATGGATCTTCACCAGCTCCTTCAAACACCGGACCGTCACCTCACATTCGAACACCACTTGTCCTTTCATGTCCTGCAGGAGTGCCCACTTCCATCAATTCAGCTCTCTCCTGCACCATGCTCCATCCTACTTGACACCCCGTTTCCACCAGCTGTCCACCGTGGGCCACTACTACACCATCCACATCTCTCACCATATTCATACCACTTCCCCCAGAAGCCGCCCCTCTCATACAATTTTTCTTCTTCCCACTCACTTTAGCCCCACCTTTCACTACTTTCTTTGGAGCCATCCTCACAAACTCCTAAGTATCCCCAATCACTCCACCTCACTTTGCCCCAAACCCCTTATCCAACAGCCCTGCCCCACCTCCCCCAAATACTCAATTCCCCCCCACACGCAACCTCTTACTTTCTCCCCAGAAACCACACCAATCCCCTCACCCCTTCCGGTTTCCCACACGCAAACCCTCTTCTCCCTCACAATTCACCCCCTTCGTTAACCCTCCTGTTGTACTACAATAAACATCCCACCCTCTCTCTCTCTCTAAACCGTCCTCACCCAAATAATGCGTCACAAACTGCCTTTCAGCCCGCTCTCCGCTTCACACAACCGCTGGCCCCACCCCCTCAACTCGTCTCTCCAATGCCCGCCCCCACACCGGAACCTTACCACCGAGCTTCATCTCACCGTGACACCGACTACCCTTCCTGGTCCGTTCCCACTGTCCTTTCCCTTCCGCTCCCACACACACCACAAACCGCGAATAAATCAGCCCTCCGCCGTTTCGTGGTCCCCGCTTCCTGCCCATTCCGCTTCCCACAACCGACAGCCCCGCTCTCTTCACTTGTCTCTCCGACGTCCGCCCCCCCCCCCACGCAACCTTACCGCCGTCTCCTCTTCAATTTTCAAGTCCTCCAACTCCTCTCACCATCGCAGTGCGAAACTGGAAGTGACCTCGCACTTCCCCGAAGTAACCACAACGATGCTCTCCAGCTCCTTACCAGTCACCCCCAGGCACTCAACTTTTATTCCCTCACCAAAATCAGCAAAACTCCCATCTATCCACCCTCACCCTCTCCTACCCAACTACCTAATACTTTTTTAGCGCCAAATCCTTTACCCTATCTAATCCTCTCCCCATTCCAACCAATCCCCATCCCGCTTCTTTAGCCAATCCCTTTCCTTCTTTTCTGTTGTTATCCTGCCTAACCTTCTCCTGCCCTGCCCACGACCCTTCCCCCTCCCACCTTTCTTCCCACAGCCCTTCCCTTTCTATACTTGACTGACTTTGCCTCAGTCAATGTTATTACCCCCACAGCTTAGACTGTGAGGGTTTCCTTATGATTCATCTGTTCCCAATGGGATACCAGTGGTGCCTCTTTTTTATGGTTCCTAAGATTACTTAGATGTTCTGCTATGCGATCTTTGATCCTACGTTTAGTTTGTCCAATGTACCACTTAGCACATGGTCATTTGATGCCATATATCACAAGCGCAGACTCACAATTGGTCTTGTTCCTAAGTATGTAATCTCTGCCTGTGATCGGATGCTTGATCACGGAAGTCTTCCATGCAAATTGACAGTAGACGCATCTTTGGTATTTATCATGTCCTCCTATGCTGTCAGGTAAATTCAGAATGTGTCTGTTAGCCAGTATTTCTCCCATATTGCGAGCTCTCGTGTATGCAAAATCTATATCCGGAGGGATATTGTTTAATTGCAATAGCGGCCAATGTTTCCTTATAATTTTTTTTAATTTACTTTGCTTGTGACAAGAAGGGAAGCACCCACATCATTTGGTTACGTTGTTCCCATGTGGTAGTATGAGGTCATAGCAGAATAAATGTCTTCCTTTAAAAAGGAGGTGTACTTGTGTTACAGGCAGTAAAAAGTACTAACAATAATAAAAGGAATATGGTCAACAGCAGAACCTTCAAGAAGGATGTATATTTTGTTTTGTACTGAGAGCAGAAGTAAGAAGTTTCAGGACAAGCCCACGAGCACAGGGAATTGTGCAATAGACAATTAAAGCAAAAACTAAAATGATAACCTAAATGGAGATAAAAATAGACATAAAAAAGGTTTTACAGTTACCAAAGGTTGTATCCAACTAGTATCAACACCAGTCTTATGGAATATGGTATCAGAATTAGCATTACGAATTTTGAGATCATAGTGATGCGTGTGTGGTTTGGGTAACCAAGGTTTAAGGGTTATAGTAAACAAGATTATTGCCAATATGGTCATCAGGACAGATGTATATGTGTTCAGTAACATATTTGCGTTCTTGAGCTAAGCTTGTGCATGTAAGGACATTAGGTGTTAACCTAGGACTGAGAATCATGTCAAGTTGCATGGAGAACAGATGAGTTGTACCTTTTAATTGTACAGGCTCTAAAGAATGAGTTACAGAAAGGAAACAAAACAAAGATAGAAAAGTAGTTTGAAAAGTAAAGGTTAGAGGAGACATTTTTTTTTTTAAATCAGGGAAAAATAGAAAGTGTGCATTAAGCGGAGGTAGAATGCAGCAACAAGAGAGGTACAGCACCTATGTATCCGAAAATGGAAAAAAGTCTAAAAATTTCAAGATATAAAACTATAGTGGCATATTTCTTACATATGGATACAAACCTGAAAAACAAATATCAACAGAAAAAACAACAGAATGAGCAGATGTTTGCTAAATTAATGAATTGAAACATGTTGACAGGTACTGGAAGCATTCGCAGTACTATATGGGTATAAGGGAGTGGAACAATGCCAGAAAATATACATAAAAGGAAAAACTGCACAAATAGCTTGTCATATAAGACAAGACTTGACCTAAGTGTTGTCCTGTAGCAGAAAAGGAGAGACACAGAAGAGCCGAAGTTGAGCACAAAGACAAGAAAAAGCGAGAGACTTATAAAAAAAAAATCAGCACAGTTAAACTGCAATAAAGGAATAGTTAACTAGTACCAAGCATTAGAAAACAAGGAAGCAGAAATTGCAGACATATTAGGAGTAGTATTATTGGTAAGAAGAGAAACAAAGGTGGAGAGTGAGCAACAAAAATAGGAGAAAAACAAAGAGTTGGAAGAATAAAATACAAATTCATTATTATGGCAAATACTTCATTATGGCAAAAGTTTAAAATGTAAAGTTTAAAATGTAAAGTTCAAAATACAAAGTCCTTGTCAAGTTCCAGACAAAACAGTAGAGAAAGGTTGAAGAACAGATAGATGGTTCCAGGAAGAATCTCCTTCAGGTAAAGATGATGTTGGGGTAACAGTCCAAATGCAAAAGTGTCCAGAATAGACAGGAGCAGTGTCATGTGGATCAGTTGTTAAGGCCTCCATTTTGACCCTAAATTCTCACTTGAGGTTGTTGTTTTCTTCACCAGGTTTGAGACGAGGGTTCCTATTGAAGCACCTCCCCTTTGCAACTGAGCTTACCCTTGCGAGAAGTTGGTCTAATCTGGTTGCCTAATCTCAGCTCCTGATTCTGCTAACTTCTTGCAGTGCGATAGGTGTTGTTCAGCAATTTTTATAGTTGTGGGATACTCAGGAATACTTGGCATGGACCTTCCCAGCAAGGTGAAGCCCAATTTTCCCTCTTGATAACCTTGGTTAGGACCCAGTCTCCTGCTTGGACCTTGTCGAGCTCAATAAGTTCAGGATCTGTGGACACTAGTGACCAACAACAGAAAATGAAAAACAGTTAAAATGGAGGCGGTAAAGGGATGCCCCCCCCCCCCCCCAGTGGGTTTGTGTGTGAACAATTTCAATATAGTTCAAAACAATCTCCCCTTTCCCTAGAGAAGCTAGGTAATGGTATGCTTCCCTGTTCAAGTTTAAGTAGACCAATCCCATAGAGGTAGATTGTGTCTAAAAGAAGAGTACCTGAGCCTATGATGCAACTGTCAAGTAAAGGTTCACACAAAATAGAAAACCTGAGGTAAGGACTCCAGGCAGTGTTATCATCTGGATCAGGAAACTCAAAGCAGACATGAGAGGGTTAAAAGGTTATAGCAGTTTGCTCATAAATGTTGGAGTAATACAAATTGTAAATCCTCTTTTTATCAACAAAACTGTTACTAACAAGTCATTGAGAATAACGAGAAAAAAAACCAAAATACATTAAAAATCTAGAACCATAAGTAGTATGAAGTATGGCTGAGTCGAGTTTAGTTAAACGACATACGGTTGCAGCTAGGGTTCCACATGGGAAATGGCCTGCTGCTTCTGGATGAAGTCACCATAAAATAAGAATAGGGTGAACCTGCAACATGACTCAAAGGAAAGGTAAGTAAATATAGCACTTTTGATACCACATTAAAAGAAGAGCAAATACAGAGAAAACCAAATACTAAGCAGAGGCAGAAGAAAAATAAGAAAAAGTATATAATTGTTCACTAGTAGAAAGCAGTCCAAGAAATGTCATTTAAAAAACTCATTGCAGTGATAAGCAGACAGTTCTGAGACAGTGGCATACTTCAGATATCAGTGGCAGGAAGTAAGGTTTTTTCAGTTCCACAGCAGCAGTTGATAAATTGATCTGGAATGACATTAGACAGAGAAACTTCTTTGTTAGGTCACAAAAAAATTCACAGATTTGATACTTTATGCAAATCTAATTGAAGTTAATTTGGAATAATAAAGCTATTGCTATTCTGGCATATGAGAGAAGAGTATACCAAAAAGAGAATACCATAATTCATATACATTTCCCTGTTCAAACATTTCAACATATGTAAACTAACTACAATTCAAAACTGGAACTCTTTATCATGGTAGCCCCCTCTGGTGGCTAAAAGTAGGAAAACAGGTTTAATATAAAACAATATGGAAAAATTTGCAAACAGATAGTGGGAACAAGTCATTTTGTTTGCAGTGGAAGAGAATTAATTTAAGCAATTGAGGGGTCGCCAGAGCATGACAAAACAGTTGTAGGCAAAACACATAAAAAGTAAACAATTTCATGTTTATAGTGGAGCATTAGGTCCTCTCCTGATAACTACCCAGTCCTAGGCCGTGATATTCTTCCCTCTTATCCTACCACTTATCATATGGAATATAGCAGTTTGGACAGGTGAAGCAATAGGGTTTCTGTCTCCCAACACTTACCCCAAGATACAGTGTACCAGCCATTCCCAAAATATAGTGTGACAGAATAGATAGAAGGAACAGAGAAATTAGAGAGGACGGAAACTATGTTTCTTCTAAAGGAAAAGTCTTTATTACTTACCAATTATAGATGATAACAAGGCAATAAGGCAATAAAGCAATTAGACAAAATAATCATGTAAAGTAATTAGAGTAATCAGAATAATCAGAGTAATCAGACAAAGTAATCAGGTAATAACAAAGCAATCAGGCAGGTAACAAATAGTAAAGAAATCAGGCTACAGCAATTTGTTATGAGAGGGAGAGAGGGAGACCTCAGTGATGAAGAGACACTCGGTTGACCATTTCAGCCCTCTGACTAGATACAGAACAGCAGTGCCTTATATACAGTGGATTGAGCACCAATCCCCCTCCCAACTTGCAATTTCAGCTGATTTCTATATTATTCAGCTAATTTCTGTCTTACTTCATTGTTTACATAAAATAGAACACACTATCTGAATGTTTACAGAACACAGAATAATGTTTATAGAACTTCAGCTCCTCCAAGGTTTTTACAAAAGATTGCAGTCGCCATCTTGTTATAGGAATTTCTCTAGTACCCATGTTTATCATAATGTTATCTCCAGGGCCGGTCTTAACAAGTGCGGGGCCCTATGCAGACCAATTTGGTGGGGCCCCATCCTAGCCCCGCCCCATTGATAAGATTATTCCATTTTTAGAAAAAATTTTTATTTATGAAATTTTCAAATAAAGACAAATGAAGCTAAACTTGTACAAAAAAAACTGGAATGGGCTTTGAAGGCAACTCCAGTAGTTGGAATGCAAGGACAGAGCCAGAAACACCAAAGAAAGACTATGCTCAAGTATATAATATCATGTTCATTGTTGATTTAAATCTTGAATTGATAATGAATGTGACTGTTGGGCAGACTGAATGGACCAATCAGGTCTTCATCTGCCGTCACTTACAATGTTACTATGTAATCATTTGTCCAGCATCCAAACTGGAAACAGGGCCTCTTTCATTTCCAGATATCATTCATAACCTATGTTTGGCTACTTGGAGACCTATTTCACCAACATAATGTAAGCTTTGATGCAAAGGCCAATGACAAAACTAATATTTCTCTAAAATCTCTGTGGTATGGTAAATATTCATAGAAACATAGTAAATGTCGGCAGATAAAGACCTGCATGGTCCATCCAGTCTGCCCATCAAGGCCAACCCATTTCTTGGTATTTTTAGATTTTGGTGAACTTAAACAAATGGCAGGAAGATTCCAGAAGCAGGCATAAAGGTGTGCCGAAATGCCATAAAAGCTGTTGTGCCTTAAGCTACCTGTATGTGTGCCAGCCATGAATTTGGCAGCATCTGCATGATTTAAAGCTCTTGTTTTTTTATTGCTTTTTTACATACTGTGCTTTTAGAAGCATACATGTAGAAAGTTTTCATAAAAACAAGTTTAACATGAGAGACAATAGAAATAAGATTAATAAAAGACAATAACATGAGTTGGTGGTTACTTACTCCAAATCTCCAACAAGCATATTAACCACTCTCTCAGCGAATAAATAATTATCTCATGTCTCCTTTGGGACTATTTTTTCAATATCTACACTTGTATGAATAGCAATTTCTTGTTATTAAATTAGAAAAGCGACAGACAAGTTTTATCAGTTTCAAGGGGTGCTATATCACCTTTAGGCAGCTTAACAGGCTGTGTTTTTCTTTCTCGCAAATTCTGGCTCGTTAGTAACAGGGAGGAGAATCTGTTCTGTTGTGACCTAAGACTGGCTTTTGAAGGTTAACACTGACTACAGCATTTATTTTTACTGAAGACACATATGGCTGCTCACCTCTGCTCTAGACTAGTCTTCGCCTCCGACCAGACCACGACGCCGCTCCCTCCCTGGCTCCAGCTCCTTTTCCCGAATCCCTATGGCTGCAGGCTGCTCACCCTCACCTCCCGCTCAGTCCGACCACACTCTCCAGCTCCTTCCCGCTCAATGACTCCTGACAGGAAGTATGTCATCATCAGAAGGCGGGACATTGAGCGGGAAGGCGAAAGGAAAAGCTGGGTGAGCGAAGCCGTCATGCTGCCTGTGGCTGCTGCAACTGCTTGTCTTCTTGGGTCGGGGCGGGCCGCTGCAATTTGCTTAGAAGTCTGTCGTCGACGTCGTCATCGTTGTGGACTGAGAGGCGGGAGCTGGCGGGGGGGGGGAGTGGCGGGAGGCTGGAGCGAGCGAGCGAGCGATGATCGCGGCGGTCCGGAGAAGCTAGCAGCGGGATCGGATTATGATGATGGTGCGGCCGCGGTTGGTTGGTGGTTGTTGGTCCGACAGCGACGTCCGAGTGAGCGGGGAGAGGCAGAGTTGAGGCGCGCCGCGCGGGGCCCCCTTAAGCGCGGGGCCCTATGCGGCCGCCTCGGTCGCCTCTCCCTAAGACCGGCCCTGGTTATCTCAAAACCTCAACACATCTTAACTCTCAAACTGCATATTCATTCTTGTGTCCTTGTGAATCATAGAATAAGTGGCACCAGTTCTGCCAGGGTGGGGGGAAGAATGCTCCTTAGGGTCAGCCTAACCTTGGATACACAGCTTTTCCCTGGCTCAGCAAAAGTACAGAGAAAGATGCAGCTCTCAGCAAAAGTCAGCTTTCAGCAAATGGTACAGAAAAGTTTGAGCCTTATAGCTATGCAGTTCATGGGTCATAAATGACCTGTCAGTAGTCATAAAAGAGCAAATCAATTCAGTTTGTATATGGATGAGTGTGCTTTTATTATATGCAGCAAACAATACACCACCAAAATACAGTAGCAAGCAGCACCTTATAAGCCGCCAAGCTCATACAAAGTTAATTATGTTCAGTGGAAAATAGATCTGTTGGCTGCCTGCTATATGACTATTCCATCACTGTTTCATTATTGCTACCAAGTATTACATATTTGGGGCATTTGCTTTAAACTTTGTTTTAATTCATTTTCCAGACCTTACTAGCACATGGTATTGCTTGTTAAATGCCTAATTAGGGGGACACTCTCACTAACACCAGAGTTTACTAATAATCCACATCCACTATACTCCAGAGGTCTTTTGATTTTATCAATACCAAATACTCAACTTTTATTTAAGCACTATTTCGATACAATACTTGCCATATAAATTCACCTTCTTTAAAACCTAAATTAATCCACCCTCACTCAGCATTCACTACCACATTTACCACATAGCATTCTGTTCAAGGGGTAACTTGTATTCCCTTCTGGTGCCCATTACAAATTCATTTGACATTTTCTCATTAATGTTTTTAACTTGCTCAAAAGTTCATCTATTCAAACCTTTCCTTGGATAGTGTCCAGTCTTTCCCTTCATGATAGTCCTTGTTACTGCATAGTCCCTTCCATTTTCTCCCTTACATTAGGGTGTATGAAGACTTTCCGGCTACGTTAGTAGCTTGCTTGTAACTTGCTGTCGAATACTTATTTCATCCAATGTTCATATGGTCTTTATAAATCCACATTGATCATACTCTGCTTGTCATCCAATGTCGTCTCACTTGTTATCCATACTAGGCACTCCACAAGATGGGACTCAACTTCCCCTCTCCAATATCACTCTTGTCTCATCCCGAATAAAGCTTCCACATTTCTTTCTGCATAAACTTTAACAGGTCAGCTTGTTCCCCAATATAGACCTGTATTTCACATTCTTCTTCAGGAGGAACAAAATATCCTTTAACACCAAAGGCAAGTATCAGTTAATATTCAGAAAGCTTTTACATATCTTAATACATTTAAACTAAATAATCTTAAACCACAAGCTGCTTACTGGGGGAAACCGCATCCAAGACCTGCCCCCTTTCCACTTCCGGTATCACTCCCGGAGTACCTTCATTATTGCCCACAGGGATTTATAGCCTGAACTCGCTCCCCTCATTAGGGTTCATTACATTCCTGCTCCTTGCCATTACCACTCCACTTCTAAATATAGACCATTGGGGACCACTATGCGCCATGCAAAAATTAACCTCTGTTCTTGCATTCTTAGCTCTTCACTGACATCTCCACCACATTTTAAAGACTGTCTATTATCATTACAGCTATGAGCTTTGGTTCAAGGCCTGACTTTGGTTCAGGATCTAAAATGAGAAAAGACCTTACAGGCCCATGATTTTAACCTGAACTTCAGTGTGACTGATCTGTTGTGACATTCTGATGTAGCAGAATGAGGAACAGGTGTAAGTGGAAAAACAGAATAACATCGTTTAGCAACATGGTGGTCACAGATGTTTTAGTGAAAAACAGAACAAGATAACTCCTCAGGAGTTATTAATCAACTCATTACCATAATCAACTCATTACCATAACCAATCAGTGTTATCCATTATATTAGAATATCCAATAAATGGGATTATTGTCAGATTACCTATGTATGACCTGTTATGTTAATGAGTGTATATAAGTGATTGTACTTCCTATTTCAATGGAGCCAGTACCTTTGTGCAAGCAGGGCTGCTCTCTCTCATGAGAAACCAATCAATTGAATCCTATTGCTTTCTCATAAGTAGTCTTGAGTCTTTTATATCTGCAAATTGGCTTTAGCTGGTAATTTGGGGTGATGGCGAAAAAGACCCTGAATAAAACATTAGAGACTTAGACCCAGAGAACACCTATGTGTAGCTGTCACTGTCTGTCACTAGATCCTGGATCATGAGCCCTTGAGCCCAGGCCACACACAGGAAGGCAAACTAGGGAAGGCCTGGGGTGGACCGAACCACCACTAACACAGAACAGACTACAGGGTACTCACCCCGGACTCCAAGCACCCGAGCAGATATGCAGGACCCCTCATAGGATAGGAAACTTCCGGACACGTATGACCTGCACCCACAGACCCGGCTGCACCCAGCTACTGGATGCGGAGCCACCGGAACAACTGGCCCCCACAGGTACCACACGGTTGAGGCAGGAACACAGATACCGGAACAGCTTCATCCATCTTCACCTGCACTTAGCCACAGTCCCCCAGAAGTTGAGCCTCTGGGTTCGAGCGGCCGGCAGGATTAGGTTAGCAGCAGCAGCAGTAGTATCTGGCAAAGCTGCACCAGACTGACGGTGGGGCAGATCCAGCAGGACCCAGCCCTGCCGGGCAAGGAGTCCTGCGCTAAAAGGAATACAAGCAAGAACACAGACTACCAAGCACAAAAACTACTACTACTACTTAACATTTCTAAGGCGCTACTAGGGTTACGCAGCGCTGTACAGTTTAACATAGAAGGAAAGTACCTGCTCAAGGAGCTTACAATCTAAAGGACAAATGTACAGTCAGTCAAATAGGGGCAGTCAAATTGAGCAGTCTAGATTTCCTGAATAGAGGTATAAAGGTTAGGTGCCGAAGGCGACATTGAAGAGGTGGGCTTTGAGCAAGGATTTGAAGATGGGCAGGGAGGGAGCTTGGCGTAAGGGCTCAGGAAGATTATTCCAAGCTTAGGGTGAGGCGAGGCAGAAAGGGCGGAGCCTGGAGTTGGCGGTGGTGGAGAAGGGTACTGAGAGGAGGGATTTGTCCTGTGAGCGGAGGTTTCAGGTGGGAACGTAAGGGGAGATGAGGGGCTGCAGACTGAGTGCATACAGCATACAGCAGACACAGAGACCGAGGGGTTAACACAGCCCAATCACTCCAGAACAAGCGGTGAAATCTCAACAAGCAGGACTAAAACAAACACAGTAACTAAGCAAACAAACTGAGATAACACAGAAGGCAGGCACTAACCTCCACCAGAGAACACCGCCCAGCTGCAGGAGGAAGACAATTAACCCCACGCTGACAAATACAAACAATGAACACAGAATAAATGCCGACAGCCAGCACTACAAGACACAGAGGGCTAGATGCACTAAACCTTAACGACCCTCTAACAACCCTTTAAGGAAGGAAATTCCTAACCGTTGCATGCATTAAAGGCCTTTTTCCTACGAAGCAAGCAGCTAACGAAAACGGAATGCAAAGGAGAAACTACCATTGAAATGTGGATAATTCAGAATGCACTAACCATACCGATGATTGCAACGAATCATTTACCATCAGAAATTTTACGTGTGCTCAGACCTGTTGTTAAGGCCCCCTGCACCATAAAAATCCAAGCCAGCATGTTTAAAAAGAAAAGTGAGATACAAACACAAACACGTGGCTCTCTGCATCATTACAAAACAAAACATACTGCTTCTCCCTGCAGCTTAAAAATCCTGTCTCTCCCCTTCTCCAACAGCTTTGAAAATTAACACTCTATCCCCTAAAGCCAATTTTCCCAGTACTGTAAACAAACTGCAAAGAGGTCTTTTGTTACAAAAGGGGATTTACGAGGGTCGGTTGCAGTGGTGTGCTGGAGCCGGCTCGCACCGGCTCGCAAGAGCCGGTTGTTAAATTTTCTTCCGACTTGTGAGCCGGTTGTTGAAAATAGCGAGCCGGCTCTGGCTCTCCTCCCTTCCTCCTCCCTCCCTCCGGATCCGCCTCACCGCCTGCTTGTTTTTTGAATTCTTCGGGGCAGGCAATCTTGCCTGCCCGCTTCCAGCGCTGACTGTCCTCCCTTGCCGATTCGCGCTTTAAAAATGGCCGCCGAGACTTCCAGAGGCGGCCTCGCGAGACTTCGGCTGAAGTCTCAGCGGCCATTTTGAATAGCGAATCAGCAAGGGAGGACAGTCAGCGCTGGAAGCGGGCAGGCAAGAGTGCCTGCTCCGAAGAATTCAAAAAACAAGCGGGCGGTGAGGGACCGGATCGGGAGGGAGGGAGGGAGGAGAAGAATTTGCGATACAACTTGGGAGGGGGTGGCAGGGGGAAAAAGGGAGTCGCTGCTGGACATGGGTGGAGGGGGTCGCTGGGTATGGGTGCATGCAGGGCAGGGGAGAGGAGGGTACACTGCTGGACATGGGTGCATGCAGGGCAGGGGAAAGGAAGGTCACTGCTGGACATGGGTGCATGCAGGGGAGAGGAGGGTCACTGCTGGACATCTGGGTGCATGCAGGGCAGGGCAGAGGAGGGTCGCTGGGTATGGGTGCATGCAGGGCAGGGGAAAGGAGGGTCACTGCTGGACATGGGTGCATGCAGGGGAGAGAAGGGTTACTGCTGGACATCTGGGAGCATGCAAGGCAGGGGAGAGGAGGGTACACTGCTGGACATGGGTGCATGCAGGGCAGGGGAGAGGAGGGTCACTGCTGGACATGGGTGCATGCAGGGGAGAGAAGGGTCACTGCTGGACATCTGGGTGTATGCAGGGCAGGGCAGAGGAGGGTCGCTGGGTATGGGTGCATGCAGGGCAGGGGAGAGGAGGGGAGAGAGAAGAAATGCTGGACATGGATGGAGGGGAGAGAAGAGTGAGGAAGGAGATGAGATGAGGGAAAAGGAAGAGAGGAGAAAAACTGCACATGGATGAAGAAAATAGGCAGAAGCTGAGGACCAGAAATGAAGAAGAAAGGAGGAAAGAAATAAATGGAAAGGAAGCCCTGGAAATGGAGTTAAGAGGACAGATAGCAGCAGAATCGGAACCTGGGCCAGCATGATCAGAAAAACAGTCAGCAGACAACAAAGGTAGAAAAAAAATAATTTTATTTTCATTATAGCGTTTGGAATATGTTCACTTTGAGAATCAGGTGCTCAACATTAAAAGTTTATATTTATTTACTTATTTATGGCATTTTATCCCACATTAAACATGAATTAGATTGGAACCTGGGATCATTTAATTTTTTTTCCTGGAGAGAGTAATGCATTGCCCCCCCCCCCCCCACGGCTATAGCTAGCTCTGCAATTTTGGGGGGGGCGCAGAAGTGGATGGGGGGCACAGAGGTGGACGGGGGGGGGGGGGGGGGGCGCAGTGGTGGATGGGGGGGCACCGAGGTGGACCGGAGAGAGAGCCTGTTGTTAAAAATTTACCAGCACACCACTGGTCGGTTGTGCTTTTTAGAGTTATCTTCAACTGCACTCTTCTGCTAGATCAGACAGCTAAAAGGCTTGCAGGTCGGGATCCCCCCCTCGCACGCCCCAGTCTGACGTAAGCAACCTACGTAGGTTTAATACGTTTGTGGCTGCTTTGCGCATGCTTAAGGAGCAAATTAACGACGGGGATAAGGTACGCTTGATACATTGTACTTTTCAATACCGCACCGAACATTTCTGAGCTGTTTTTTTGTGTGCATTCTTCGTTGTTTCAAATTCGTTAAGCACTTTTACGATTTAGATTTTTTAACATTTGGTTGATGCATCTAGCCCAGAGAAGGAGGGAACAGCTCCCTCCCGCACACAAAGCCAATACACAGGCAAAAAGGCAGGTGAGAAGCTAAGCAGGAGATTCCTAACGCTAAGCAGCGTTTACCTGAAAGTGCAAGTTAAAATAGCCCCGGGATACTGACGTCAGTAGCTGCAGACTTCAGCTACCACCCAGTTGACCAATAGCAAGCAAGTCCCACCCAGCTACCCTAGCAGAGAGATCCCTAGCCCCTCCCTAGCCTTAGCAGAGTGGAACAGCCTCTCTCAGCCTGCTAGCAAAACATAACAAAAACATAAGTACATAAGTAATGCCACACTGGGAAAAGACCAAGAGCCCATCGAGCCCAGCATCCTGTCCACAACAGCGGCCAATCCAGGCCAAGGGCACCTGGCAAGCTTCCCAAATGTACAAACATTCTATACATGTTATTCCTGGAATTGTGGATTTTTCCCAAGTCCATTTAGTAGTGGGTTATGGACTTGTCCTTTAGGAAACCGTCTAACCCCTTTTTAAACTCTTGCAAGCTAACCGCCTTCACCACGTTCTCCGGCAACGAATTCCAGAGTTTAATTATGCGCTGGGTGAAGAAACCTTTTCTCTGATTTGTTTTAAGTTTACTACACTGTAGTTTCATCGCATGCCCCCTAGTCCTAGTGTTTTTGGAAAGCATGAACAGACGCTTCACATCCACCTGTTCCACTCCACTCATTATTTTATATGCCTCTATCATGTCTCCCCTCAGCTGTCTCTTATCCAAGCTGAAAAGCCATAGAGGGGCATAATGGAAAGATCGTCCAAATACGAATTAGGACGTTCTTATGAAAGCGTCCAAAAATAGACATGTAAAACCGAAAAATAGTATGTGCGTTTTTCGATAAACGATTATCACTGTAGCAAAACAATCAAATGAGGAGCGCATAAGCGTGATAAAATTGGGCGCCCTAACACGGTCGATTATTGCAGGTGCAAACGACCAAATCAGAAAGTGTGTAAAAGAATGCACATAGGTGTATCGCAAATACAGCGAATGATACATACCTGTAGCAGGTGTTCTCCGAGGACAGCAGGCTGATTGTTCTCACGACTGGGTTGATGTCCACGGCAGCCCCCACCAACCGGAAGAAAACTTCGCGGGCAGTCCCGCACGCAGGGCACGCCCACCGCGCATGCGCGGCCACCTTCCTGCCCATGCGCAACCGTTCCCGCTCAGTTGAATGACAAGCAAAAACATGAGTAAAACGCAACTCCAAAGGGGAGGAGGGAGGGTAGGTGAGAACAATCAGCCTGCTGTCCTCGGAGAACACCTGCTACAGGTATGTATCATTCGCTTTCTCCGAGGACAAGCAGGCTGCTTGTTCTCACGACTGGGGTATCCCTAGCTCTCAGGCTCACTCAAAACAAGAACCCAGGTCAATTGAACCTCGCAACGGCGAGGGTATAACAGAAATTGACCTACGAAGAACAACTAACTGAGAGTGCAGCCTGACCAGAATAAATTCAGGTCCTGGAGGGTGGAGTTGGATTTAAACCCCAAACAGATTCTGCAGCACCGACTGCCCGAACCGACTGACGCGTCGGGTATCCTGCTGGAGGCAGTAATGTGATGTGAATGTGTGGACAGATGACCACGTCGCAGCCTTGCAAATCTCTTCAATAGTGGCTGACTTCAAGTGAGCCACCGACGCTGCCATGGCTCTGACACTATGAGCCGTGACATGACCCTCAAGAGTCAGCCCAGCCTGGGCGTAAGTGAAGGAAATGCAATCTGCTAGCCAATTGGAGATGGTGCGTTTCCCGACAGCGACCCCTTTCCTATTGGGGTCAAAAGAAATAAACAATTGGGCGGACTGTCTGTGGGGCTGTGTCCGCTCCAGATAGAAGGCCAATGCTCTCTTGCAGTCCAATGTGTGCAACTGACGTTCAGCAGGGTGGGTATGCGGTCTGGGAAAGAATGTTGGCAAGACAATTGACTGGTTAAGATGGAACTCCGACACCACCTTCGGCAGGAACTTAGGGTGAGTGCGGAGCACTACTCTGTTATGATGAAATTTAGTGTACGGAGCATGAGCTACCAGGGCTTGAAGCTCACTGACCCTACGAGCTGAAGTAACTGCCACCAAGAAAATGACCTTCCAGGTCAAGTACTTCAGATGGCAGGAATTCAATGGCTCAAAAGGAGGTTTCATCAGCTGGGTGAGGACGACGTTGAGATCCCATGACACTGCAGGAGGCTTGACAGGGGGCTTTGACAAAAGCAAGCCTCTCATGAATCGAATGACTAAAGGCTCTCCAGAGATGGTAAGCACGATAATGGTAAGCACTAATCGCACTAAGGTGATTCCTTATGGAGTTGGTCTTGAGGCCAGACTCTGATAAGTGCAGAAGGTATTCAAGCAGGTTCTGTGCAGGCAAGAACGAGGTTCTAGGGCCTTGCTCTCACACCAAACGACAAACCTCCTCCACTTGAAAAAGTAACTCTTTTTAGTGGAATCCTTCCTAGAGGCAAGCAAGACACGGGAGACACCCTCAGACAGACCCAACGAAGCGAAGTCTACGCCCTCAACATCCAGGCCGTGAGAGCCAGAGACTGAAGGTTGGGGTGCAGCAACGCCCAGTCGTTCTGCGAAATGAGAGTCGGAAAACACTCCAATCTCCACGGTTCTTCGGAGGACAACTCCAGAAGAAGAGGGAACCAGATCTGATGGGGCCAAAAAGGCGCGATCAGAATCATGGTGCCGCGGTCGTGCTTGAGCTTCAGTAAGGTCTTCCCCACCAAAGGTATGGGAGGATAAGCATACAGGAGGCCGGTCCCCCAATGAAGGAGAAAGGCATCCGACGCTAGCCTGCCGTGTGCCTGAAGTCTGGAACAGAACAGAGGCAGCTTGTGGTTGGTCCGAGAGGCAAAAAGGTCCACCGAGGGGGTGCCCCACTCTCGGAAGATCATGCAACCACTCGTGCGGTTGCATGACTCTGCTCAGTCTGTCGGCCAGACTGTTGTTTACGCCTGCCAGGTATGTGGCTTGGAGGAGCATGCCGAACTGGCAAGCCCAACGCCACATCCCGACGGCTTCCTGACACAGGGGGCGAGATGCGGTGCCCCCCTGCTTGTTGATGTAATACATTGCAACCTGATTGTCTGTCCGAATTTGGATAATTTGACAGGACAGCCGATCTCTGAAAGCCTTCAGCGCGTTCCAGATCGCTCGGAGCTCCAGGAGGTTGATCTGAAGATCCTTTTCCTGGAGGGACCACAGTCCCTGGGCGTGAAGCCCATCGACATGAGCTCCCCACCCCAGGCGAGATGCATCCGTCGTTAGCACTTTCGTGGGCTGTGGAATTTGAAATGGACGTCCCAGGGTCAAATTGGTCCCAATGGTCCACCAGTGCAGTGAAGTGCGGCAACTGGTGGAGAGGCGGATGACATCTTCTAGATTCCCGGTGGCTTGAAACCACTGGGAAGCTAGGGTCCATTGAGCAGATCTCATGTGAAGACGAGCCATGGGAGTTACATGAACTGTGGAGGCCATATGACCCAGAAGTCTCAACATCTGCCGAGCTGTGATCTGCTGAGACGCTCTGGTCTGGGAAGCCAGGGACAAGAGGTTGTTGGCCCTCGCTTCGGGAAGGAAGGCCTGAGCCGTCTGAGTATTCAGCAGAGCTCCTATGAATTCCAGAGACTGGGCTGGCTGGAGATGGGACTTTGGGTAATTTATCACAAACCCCAGCAGCTCCAGGAGGTGAATAGTGCACTGCATGGACCAAAGAGCTCTGCCTCCGAGGTGTTCTTGACCAGCCAATCGTCGAGATATGGGAACACGTGCACTCCCAGCTTGCGTAGATACGCCGCAACCACCACAAGGCACTTGGTGAACACCCGTGGGGCAGAGGCGAGCCCAAAGGGCAGCACACAATACTGAAAATGCCGTGTGCCCAGACAGAATCTGAGATACTGTCTGTGAACTGGCAGTATCGGGATGTGAGTGTATGCTTCCTTTAAATCCAGGGAACATAGCCAATCGTTTTTCTGAATCATTGGCAGAAGGGTGCCCAAGGAAAGCATCCTGAACTTTTCTTTTTTTTTTTTTTATTTTTTTTTTTTATTTTATTATTTATTCATTTCATCAAACTTACAAGAAAACATCTTGGTCGGAAAAGAACATAAAACAAAAATATCACATAACAATAAAGATTAAACAATCTATAAAGAAATCATTAATACTCAAGTCCATAATCTGGGAATCCAAGATTCAGGAATACAAGGAGAATATTTAAATTTTTAAAGAAAAAAAAGAAAAAAATTAGCAGGATTAAGCAAGTGCCATTGAGGTGTATTACTTATTAATTAAGCGTTATCCTTTTTTCTCGAGGCTATCAGAGCCGATGCATGCGTAGGCTCTGTAAACACATATTTCTTTCCATCAAGTCTTATTATACACTTGCAGGGGTATCTTAAAAAAAAGGTACCCCCCAACTGTATTATACCAGACTTAAGGAGCAAGAATTGTTTCCTCCGTTTCCTTGTCTCCTTAGAGACATCAGGAAATAATAATATCTTGTAACCCAAAAAGGGTTTTTCTCTGTTGCGAAAGAAAAGACGGAAGATCCAACCCTTATCCGGCAACAAAGCAACGGTAGCAACCAAGGTTGCAGCCGTTGCCAATTCAGAATCAGAAGTTTCAAGCAAAAGAGATACATCTATTGGAGTTTCAGGAATTAGATTCAGTTCTTTTCCTGGGACATAATAAACAGAAGTAAATGGTGGCATATTCTGATCTGATACATTCAAAACTTCACGGAAATATCTCTTTAACATATCAAGAGGAGGTGTTGTCTGTATCTTGGGAAAATTCACAAATCTTAAGTTATGGCTTTTAGTATAATTGTCAAATATTTCCATTTTTTTTCGAAGATTAGCCAAGTCATTTATCATCAAAGGTTGTACTGTTTCCATTTTTGCAATTCTTTGCTCAGCCTTATCAGCTCTATTATCCATTTCTTTAGTTTTTTCCTCCAGTTTTCCCAAGTCTTTCTCTAATAAATTTACCTTTGGGGTAATTTCATTTACTTGTTTCAGGAAAGTTTGTCCCAAGGCAGAAACCAAATCCCATAGTTTGTCTAAAGTTACCTCTTTTGGTTTAACAATTAATTCTTTAGGCATTTCAAACCTCTCAGACGCCGTCGCATGAATCTCTCTCTGTTCCTCGGGACCTCTCCCCGCATTCCACGGTGGTAGCGTTTCCCCAACTTGAGATGATAGCGAGTCCTCCACTCGATATTCTTCCGGGTCCCTCTCACCTTCGTTGGGAGACCCGATCGAGTCAACAAGAAAGGAGCTTGCTCCAACCGGCTGGGGAGGCGGAGTCCGCATAGCGGGACTGAGGGTGGTTTCCAAACCAGGGGAGACCGAGTCTCCTATCATGCCGGACATCCCAACTGGTAACGTCCCGCTTACAAAAGCAACACTCTGTGGTCGAACAAAACGGTCAAGAGGACCAGGTAAGGAGGGAGTAGATAGCGGGGCTCTGGCTGCCACTTGCCCTCGTCGTTTAGGCATTTTAGGAACAAAAGTAATCGCGACTCACAGCACCTCAGTAGACTGCGGCCATCTTGGATTTCCGTCTTGTTCCTATCAATCGCTGAACTTTTCTTTGACCAGGAATTTGTTCAGGCCTCTCAGGTCTAGGATGGGGCGCATCCCCCCTGTTTTCTTTTCCACAAGGAAGTACCTGGAATAGAATCCCTGCCCTTCCTGCCCGGGTGGCACGGGCTTGACCGCATTGGCGCTGAGAAGGGCGGAGAGTTCCTCTGCAAGTACTCGCTTGTGCTGGGAGCTGAAGGACTGAGCTCCCGGAGGACAATTTGGTGGAGGGGAGACCAAATTCAGGGTGTATCCGCACCGCACTATTTGGAGAACCCACTGGTCGGAGGTTATAAGAGGCCACCTTTGGTGAAAAAGTGTTAACCTCCCTCCGACTGGTAGATCGTCCGGTACAGACACTTTGATGGCGGCTATGTTCCCATGGATCCAGTCAAAAGCCTATCCCCGGCTTTTGCTGTGGAGGCGCAGGGGGCTGCTTAGGCGCACGCTGTTGACGGGAACGAGCGCGCTGGGACTGTCCCTGTGCCTGATGAGGCGTGTACCTATGTTTGTTATAGGCATAGGGCGCAGCCTGCCTGGCCCGGGAAAAACGTCCACCTGCTGAGGTGGATGCTGAAGGCGCCCGGTGGGAGAGCTTGTTGAGGGCGGTTTCCCGCTGATGTAGTTGGTCCACCAACTGCTCGACCTTTTCACCAAAAATATTATCCCCCCGGCAAGGGACGTCGGCCAGTCTCTGCTGGGTGCGGTTGTCCAGGTCAGAGGCACGCAGCCATGAGAGCCTGCGCATCACTATACCTTGGGCCGCAGCACGAGATGCCACGTCACAGGTGTCATATATACCCCTGGACAGGAACTTTCTGCACGCCTTCAGCTGCCTGACCACCTCCTGAAAGGGCCTGGACTGCTCCGGGGGGAGCTTGTCGACCAGGTCCGCCAGTTGCTTCACATTATTCCGCATGTGGATGCTCATGTAGAGCTGGTAAGACTGGATGCGGGTCACGAGCATGGAAGATTGGTAGGCCTTCCTCCCAAACGAGTCCAGAGTGCAAGACTCCCGCCCCGGGGGCGCCGAGGCGGTATCCCTCGAACTCCGTGCCCTCTTGAGAGCAGAGTCCACGACCGCCGAGTCATGAGGCAATTGGGGCCGCTTTAATTCTGGGTCCGAGTGGATCCTGTATTGGGACTCTGCTTTCTTGGGGATGGTGGGGTTAGATAACGGTCTCAACCAGTTCCGAAGCAGTGTCTCCTTGAGGACATTGTGCAACGGCACCGTGGAGGACTCTCTAGATGGTGATGGATAGTGGAGGACCTCGAGCATCTCAGCCCTCGGCTCATCCACAGAGACCACGGGGAAGGGAATGCAAATAGACATATCCCTAACGAAGGAGGCAAAGGAGAGGCTCTCAGGTGGCGAGAGCTTTCTCTCAGGTGAAGGAGTGGGGTCGGAGGGAAGGCCCACAGACTCCACTGAGGAGAAATATCTGGGGTCCTCCTCCTCCCCCCACGAGGCCTCTTCCTCAGTGTCGGACATGAGCTCCTGTAGCTCAGTCCTCAACCGGGCCCGGCTCGACGTCGAGGCACCGAGACCTCGGTGGCGTCGTCGAGCGGTGGACTCCCGCGCCGGCGGGGATGAAGCTCCCTCCATCGACGTCGATGAGGATTCCACCTGCGTGGCGGTCGAGACTGGCGCCGCAAGCGGCGTCGGCGTCGAGGGCCTCGGCACCGGGCTAGAGCCCGCCGGCGCCTCCATCAATGGCGCCGAGGGCGCAAGCACCCCCGGCACGGTCTGGCGCATCAGCCCTTCCAGAATCCCCGGAAGGATGGCTCGGAGGCACTCGTCCAGGCCCGCTGTCGGGAAAGACGAAGGGGCCGGTAGGGGTGTCGGTGCCGGAAGCTGCTCGGGTCCAGGAGACTGCACCGAAGTGCTGGCACCCTGACGTGCTGATACCTCCACGACAGAGGGGGACCTCTCCTCTCGACGCTGCCGCTTCCTCGGCGTCGACTCATCCCTGGCGCCGGGAGCTGGATGCGTCGTGGGCGACCGATGACGGTGCTTCTTCGCCTTTTTACGGTGCCCGTCATCGGCGCTCGGTGGAACAGAAGAGGAGGAGGTGGATCCCCCTCGGCCTCGAGGAATCAGGTCCGACAGGGTTCAGTCCCGAGGGCCCTGGGTAGAGGGAGTGACCGGGGCCGATTGCCCACACGGCCTCTCACCCCTGCCGTCTCCGGAGAGCCGGTGGGCCGACGGGACCTGTGCTCCTGGGGTCGATGCCGTCGGTGCTGATTTCGTGGACATCGATACCGGTACCGAAGATCTGGCTGTCGATACCGATGCCGTCGAAGTCGACGTTGAGGGGCCGGCGCTAGTTCCAAAAAGACGGTCCCGAAGAACTTGCCTCGCTACTTGTGTCCGTTTCCGGAGACCGAGACACAAAGTGCACGTCTTGGTATCGTGCTCCGGCCCGAGGCACTGGAGGCACCAAGCGTGGGTGTCGGTCTGCGAGATATGCCGGCCGCACCAACCACACTTTTTAAATCCACTCAGGACCTTCGAGGACATCGACGGAAAAATCGCGTCGGCGAAGTCAAAGTCGTCGATGGTGGTGGTAAAAATCACACCTCGAAAATAAATCGACCGCGCAGCCACAAGGCCGCAACGAGACGCCCCCGCTAAAAGACGAGGGAAAAACAAAGTAAGCGTTTTTTTTTTTTTACTCAAATGAAAAAAGAGAAAAACAGAGAACGCGAAGAGAAAAAAGTTCGCGGCGAAAGCGCGATCCGGTTTCCGGGGCTGACAGAGAGAGAGACGAACGCGGCTCTCTCCAGCGCGGAAAAGAAAAGACTGAGCGGGAACGGTCACACACGGGCGGGAAGGCGGCCGCGCATGCGCGGTGGGCGTGCCCTGCGTGCGGGACCGCCCGCAAAGTTTTCTTCCGGGTGGTGGGGGCTGCCGTGGACGTCAACCCAGTCGTGAGAACAAGCAGTCTGCTTGTCCTCGGAGAAAGTACATGTTGTTCTGGCCATCATACTGGAAAATATGAGGAACGCGTATATGTGTCAACTACAGAAATATCTTGCTGCTCCACCCATACTTTCATCATATGTGCCCATCTGCATGTCCGGATCTGCATGCACTGTACACCTACTGAACATGCAGCTATATGCATATTGTGTATATGTGAAAAGGGTCGGGTGGGGTGCGTCATACTCATCTATATAAAGCACGTTCCACACACGTGCAGGCATGTGCACGTCAAAGACGTCTATGCTTACGAGGGCGTCCATGTGCTGATAGGGGCCATATATGGAATGGTCATCCATATATGGAGCTGTGCATGAAACGACGTCCCTCACGCAAGGTCGTCTATATAAGGCACTTGTTTTCCAACACGTGGAAAAATGGCGCAGCGACGGGAGCCGAACTTCGGCCAGGAGGAGAGCCTGTTGCTGGTGCGCCTGTGCGTAAGGCACCGGCACAGGCTCTTCGTCCAACACCACCACCTGCCCCCCAGGCTCCAGGCCATGACAGCCTGGTCTCGCATCAGGGACAGGCTGGAAAGGTAAGGTTATGGGCCAACCCCCCTCCCCTCCTGTACCTACACATATAACAGCTCCGTCATCAATGTTACCACCAGTAACTGGAGTGTCCATGCAAGGATCATGAGTAATATAGGAACATGCACAATCACTAATATATTGTATGTTATTGAAACGACGACCATTCCCACATCCCTACAAGAATGTATTTCGTTACTTATGTGACAATTATGTTAGTGTCATGTGACAATTTCCTTAGTTATGTGAAGGCCACATTTTCCAACCCCTCTTTGCAGCCTCTATGTGGCTTACAACACATCCGAATAGTGGAAACATGAGACCAATGAAACGTATACCATACTGTATAACATGGTCATGATAACACATATAAAATAGTTTAACAAGCATACATTATAATGTATACAAACGGTACTTTCTGGCCTCATGCCCACCTCTCTGGCATCATCTGCATAGGAACCAACTCGGTGGCTGCTGTGGGTGCTTCACCACCCCCAATATAAAAGAAATGCCTTGTATGTATGGAGGGAGGGGTAATCTCCACTGGGGGTTCCACCCCCCAAAATGGTAAAAAGGTGGCTCCTATGATTCAGTACCAATGGAGGTGGTCCCCCCCCCCCCCAACACCGTTGACCCTCTCTCTCTGGTATTTGAATACCAAATGAATGTGTGCAGAGGACACAAAGGACCATCCCCCCCTGACCCCTGCTCTACAAACTTATATCTTACAGACGGTTTGGAGTGCACCGGGACCTGGAGTCCCTTAGGAGGCGGTTCCGCCGTGTGAGGCGTGAGAGGCCCGACCTCATCCGGGCGGTGCGAAGGCACCTCAGGGCTCGCCGTAAGTATTCAAAAACAGGACACCTGTACAGATTTGTAAATACACTTCTTGAATAATGCGAATGTGTTGTACAATATCAATTCCCATGTGCCTAATAGCCAACTAGTAAGTAATAACATATCTGTCCCAGATCAAGGATGCAGGTTGCAGGGGTTCTCCCATGAATGTGGCTGCAACTTCCGACCATCCCCCTGAGATGATATGGTAAAATATGTAA